>NC_045140.1:11936814-12291589 GCF_008831285.2 Nymphaea colorata
GCATTTCTAGGTATATTTTGAAACACATAATTAATATTTAGGCATTGCTCAAACCTTGCTTTGGTTACTCCTAGTGAAGGCACCAGGAACAGCTGAAGCTCATACCAATAGGTCGGGTCTCATTTCCCATTTCTTTTATCCCATATTTTAAAACAGAGGCAAGTATATATTTTCAAGTTAGCCATCATTTGCTGTCAAAAGTTTTCATATATAAACAAGTGTTCCGCACTCAGATGAAGCTTTGCCCAAAACAATCTGAAGCTCTATTCTTGGGTCAAGGATGGTGAGTAGAATTCAAGCTTGGCTACCCAAGCTTGACTTGTGCTCCAACAGCCCTAGCTCCCTCATGCTCAGCTAATGTGCTCCCTTAAGAATAGTAAATTGTCATTTACATTAATGGCATTCAAGCACTAGGTAACCCCCACTTATTTCTGCTCACATCTAGCAGTTAAGGAAATTAAGTTTGCCATTTTTTAAAATTGTGAATTTCTAAAACTGTTAATTATGAAGCATTTGAGATTGTGAAGTCTAAAACGTTCTTTGAACATATAAAGTCCAATAATCCAGTCAATCTATGAATCTAACTAGATTTGGTTGAAAAGGTGTTCAGAGATGCAATCCAAATGGCTCAACAGATTGAAAAGGAAATCATGGGAAGAAAAGATATTAACAGATAAAATCTAGTTGGCTTAGCAGATTGCAACTGAAATCATTACTCAGTGGATCGTGTTGCCTAAGAAACATGCGTTAATTGAGGAAGCTGATGGACACTTTCAACCAGAAAGAGACAAGTCAATCTAATGATCTTGGAATGCTGACAAATCCAGCAAAAAAATCTCAAATACTAATGTTAAAAAATTTGTTGATGACCATCATGGAAATCTTATAACCAGCTCTCCTAAAATAAAGGAGAGGATTGAGTTGGCACTCCACTATATTATGAAGAAGCTTGTCACATGGTATGGCATGGTGGAAGTACATTTATCATGTCCTTAGGTGATTCAATCCATGGAACCATGTAAATATGTTTGTCTTCTCTTTTTGAGCCTTTATTTTGCATCATTTGCATTTCATCAAGATTCATCCTCTGTAGTTTGTTGAGATTCACCATCTGCATTTGCTTTGTCCTGAATTGATGTGATGAATTTGTAGAGAAGCATGGAGCATTTAGATTTCTTGATATCTTGGTCATGATTGTGCTCTTACCATTAGGTGCCTTCATGCATAAGTATGCATAGTAAAGTGGACAAATATTTCACAGTCTTTGTGTTTTCTTTCCCATTCCTCGAGGCTTTTTGTTGTTCAATTCAATTTTTTCCCCAATAACTTCAAGCTGAAATTTTATATTCTGATGTAATTCTGGATGTAGTTGTTGCTTGGCAATCCCGTGGTGGGTTTAAGCTTTTCCCAACATAGTTAAAAAGAAAAGCAAGAAATGTGGATAACTTGTTTTACCTCAGAGAAAGCAGACCACTTGTGCAGAGTATGGGAGTCATCGTGGTCAGAGAGAGAGGTTGTGGCTTTGACGGGGAGCTGACGATTTTTGTCTGGGAAGTGAAGGTAAGAGAAGGAAGCTGGAGGAGGAGATGGTGGCCTGCACATTTTCTTCCTCTCCTACGTAAATCTTAGCTCGGTTTTGAGGGAAGAAGGCGTGGAGGGAGCCCCTGATCAAGATGCATTTTCTACATAAATCTGCACATTTTCTAAAAAAAATGCATTCTTAAAAGTTCATAAAACATCCAATATGTACAATGAAGTCATATTGAAACATCATAAGAAATCCAAATGCTTTAAATTGTAGAAAAAAAGTCTTTGCAAATATTTACAAATGTGCCAGTGGTTGGAGATTTTAGAAAGATTCGATGAAACATCCATGTGGGGTTAGATATCTACTTTGTTTATTAAAAAAGGCATAAAAAGCAACGAAAATACTTGCACTACAGGCAAGTGGGGTTGCTTCTTTTGATTACTGGGTTATTGTTTGGTTTTAGTTCTACAAAGTTCCCACTCCTCCTGATCAAGATGGAGCTGGCGATTTCTTGGACATTTGTTCTGTTTGCTTTTCAAGGCTTGAGTTTGCGACTCTAAAAACCAAACCATCCAGCTATCTGATTTCACTAAATCCTGAAAGATAAGGACAAAGGACAAGTTTGTTGTTACCACAAATGTAGGTTACCTTATCTGGTTTAAATGAGACTAATCGGTTTCTGGGCCATGCTACCATCTGGAAATAAATATCTTCTCCTAATATCAGCGGCCGCTATTGAAGCCTCAAGCTCTTGTGAAATCCATCTTGCCCTCCAACTTGAAAACGCGAGCATGAAAAGCAGCATCAGCAAACAACAAGCTGCTGCTGCTGCTCATGGCCGCCACTTGCCTGTAGTGCAAGTATTTCCTTTGCTTTTTATGCCTTTCTTAATAAACAAAGTAGATATCTCACCCCACATGGATGTTTCATCAAATCATTCTAAAATCTCCAACCACATGCACATTTGTGAATATTTGCAAAAACTTTTTTTTTCTACTCAAACACCTTTTAAGGCAAACTTCCTTCTACTCAAATAGCACTTTTTATTTCTTTTCATATGAGAAGAGATAGATGATGAGATATTTGTCTTAATAGTTGGTTATTAACATGTGTGTGTGTGTGTGTGTGTATAACCAGTTGCTTTCACTCTTATACAACATCTTTAGGCGTATGTATCATAATGAACAACTTTAGTAGATTAATGGATACTAATGACATTTAGCCATTTAGGTTAGACTCCCATCAACTTTGTTGCATTTTTAGATTAACAAAGGAAGATCTCTTACTATCAACTATCTAACCAACTAAGGAATAATGATAAACACCAACTAGAAAAAAACAGAAGAGCTCTCTCGTACATGGTGTATTTATAAGTTGTTTTAGCCAACTGAAAATTGGTAATACCAAAGCAAATCATAAGTTCATAACTGACCCATGTCAAGCAATCAATGACCAGTCACATGTTCTACAGACCCTTATTGTCAAACTTTGAAGAAAAGAGTCTTCATTGCCATAAAATAGAGGCTCTGTTGAATAGCATCGTGAGGGGCTCAATATGGATCCCTTCACTCGCTTGGTATAGAAGAAAAGAATTTTCTCTCTCTACACAGCCTATAAACTGCACACACCACTGCTTTTATTTACTTACTACTACCATTGTTTCTCAGACTAAAAGCTCTTCACCTGGCCTGCCATCTATCCATTTGCCATCAGAAGATAGAACGCAGTCTGTGAAAAGAGGTTTAGGAGCGGCGCTGAAGCCATTGACACCAAAGAGAATACAGGTGAAGGAAGCCATCTTGAACAAATTCAAGAAAGCTGTTTCCAACAAAGCCAGTCATGATGAGAAGGTTACAACACATAATTCCAATTCACCATTTAAAAAATGGAAGGTATCAGATGCTGGAGATGGGAAAGGAAGATGGGAGCATCATTGGATATTTTAGTTAGACATTATTTTCTATAAACTTAGTCTTCCTCTCTGGGCTCTTGTAACTATGAAAGTGCCGGTAGTAGACCCACCAAAGAATATGAGCAACTCTTTTCTCCCAAAATTTCTTTTCCAAGTTCTTGTAGAAAGACAATCATACTATAGTTTGTATAATGTGAAATGGAACCAACCACATAACATAGCCCAGTGGCTTACATACTCTGAGTTGTTTTCCTCTATAATATCTTTTCAGTTGATTGGCTGGATATCTCATTCCACTTTAGCATAATACTTTATATATCTTATACTCAATCATGGAGATGCAAATTGCATGAGAAGAGTTCCCAGTAATGATTGGATATTTTTTCCTAAAACACGTGCTTAATATCAATAACTGCAAATGTACTTTCCTCTTGGTCTTCTCTGAAGTCTCAAGTACATCTGGATCTTGCATATCGGCATATACCTGATAAATGATCACACAAGCATAAACCAATATTGCCAAGCAACAAATGGATCCATAATTCCATCAGCATATACAATTTCAGCTTCAAGTTATGGGAAAAAAAAAAGTGAATTGAACAACAAAAAGCCTTGAGGAAAGGGAAAGAAAACACAAAGACTGCGAAATATTTGTCCACTTTACTATGCATATGTATGAAGGCACTAATGGTAAGAGCACAATCATGATCAAGATCTCAAGAAACTTAAATGATCTATGCTTCTTTATGAATTCATCATATCAATTCAGGAGAAAGGAAATGCAGTTGGTGAATCTCAACCAACCACAAAGGATGAATCTTGATGAAATGCAAATGATGCAAAATAAAGGCTCAAAAAGAGAAGACAAACATATTTATTTGGTTCCATGGAGTGAATCACTAAGGACATGAGAAAGGCACTTCCACCATGCCATACCATGTGACAAGCTTCTTCGTAATATAGTGGAGAGCCAACTCAATCCTCTCCTTTATTTTAGGAGTGCTGGTTACAAGATTTCCATGATGGTCATCAACAAATTTTTTAACATTACTATTTGAGGTTTTCAGCACTCCTAGGTCATCAGATTGACTTGCCTCTTTCTTGTTGAAAGCATCTGTCAACTTCCTCAATAAAGCATGTTTTCTAGGTAACACGACCGACTGAGTAATGATTTCATTTGCAATCTGCTCAACCAACTAAATTTTATCTCTCAATATCTTTTCTTCACATGATTTCCTTCTGAATCTATTGAGTCATCTGGATTGCATCTCTGAATACCTTTTCAGCCAAATCTAGTTAGATTCACAGATTGACTTGGATTATTGGACGTTATATGTTCAAGAAACGTTTTAGACTTCACAATCTCAAACGCTTCATAGTTAACAGTTTTAGAAATTCACAATTTTCAAAAATGACAAACTTAATTTCCTTAACTACTGCTAGATGTGAGCAGAAATAAGTGTGGGGTTACCTAGCTCTTGAATGCTATTAATGTAAATCACAATTTACTATTCTTAATGGAAGATGTAGTTGTGGACCTTATTCTTGTGTTTCATTGATTAAAGAGTGGGAATTCATGCATTTAGAAGTTTGGTATTGCATTTCATGACATTTGAAGCACATGTGATGTGTTGTTTAGTCTCTTTATGGGTCGTTTGATAGCTAATAAACTTTGTGTTGTCTCATTAATCTGCTGATCAAAAGATTGGGACAAGTTCATCAAATGCAAGCACTATTGTTCAATGCCGGCCCGACCCGGTAAACCCAAGCCCGGGTCGGCCCATCGGGCCCGAGCCCGGCCCGTCATTCGGGTATCAGGCCCGGGTCCGACCCGGTGGACGCTGAAACCGACTTCGTCTTCATCTTCAGACTCTTCACCCCCAAAACAGGCAGCAGCAGCAAAGGTGGCCGGAAATCCTGTGATTTTGGCCGACTCCGACCACCCCAACAGTCGAGCTCCAGTCCACTGGAAGTGCAGCCATCCGGCAATGCCTCCTTGGAAATTTCGTGGCGATTGATCGCCGGTGGAGACAAAGCCAGGTGAAGAAGCAACTGCAGTAGAGGTCCGTGGCTGAAAAGAGGGGCGCCCGAAAATCTTGCGATTCCGGCTGGCAGAGTGCACCTCTGGGGATGGACTTGGGCTCTTAGGATCGCCATTCACTGGAGGTGTCGTCTGAGCTTTTTGGCACAAATGGCCACCGGAGATGGCAACGGCAGAACGAAGAACAGGCCGTCGGGGAAAATGCTCTTTAGACGACAAGAGCTTCTTCAAATGCTTCGATCGTGGTCGTTTCCGGCTTGATTCGCCTTGGGTTTGCTCCAGGGGAGTCGTGAGAGGCAGGCGATGTTGTCCAAACCAATGAGCACGGGATTCTGCCGAAGCAATCGCTGGAAATGGTTGGAACGCCTTGCCTGTTCTTCACTGGAAAACGACATGTTTTTAATATCGGGCCGGGCCGGCCTATCGGGCTTGGGCTCGGCCCGGGCCAGGTTTTTCCCGGCCCAGACCCGAGCCTGACCGGGCCGGGCTGGGCTGGCCCCATGCCCAGGCTTAGATATCCATGATCTAGTGCGGAAAAGCCCCTCTTTCGAATTGAGACTGACTGGTGGAGCCATATTCCTTGCTCTTCCTTTTTCAAATTGTAAATTGTGAACCATGAAGAGAGGAACAAGGAAATGTGTGCCAATAAGCAAGAGGGGAGAAGAAAAAGGTGCCGGAAATGGACATCTTTCTCTACCTCTATCTCTGCGTGTGTCAATTGTTTTATTACGAAAACAAATCCTTGTATACATGATTTATTTTCTTACTTGTTTACTGTTAGTGGGTAAGAGGAACTGGAGTATATTAACCGCCGGCCGTGGCATAGGAACCAAGAGTCGTTTCAAAGCTCTATTGTCCTCCGGGCACAGAGGGAGAGAGATTTGCCGGAGGCAAAAACACAGAGAAGTTGGCTGCTGATAGGCTTGAGGTCCTTTTTTATCTGTTCCCGAGTCCTTGCCACTGTTCCTTTTCTGTTCCTGCAGTCCCTGATCAATGGCTAGGATCATGTCCTGTGAAATTCCCTGCTCTTTATTACGAGCCTTTTACTTTTCAACATTGTCACAAAAAACGCCGTTTTTTTAAAAAAAACACATATTTAATGCCAAAAACACTTCTGCCGTATAATACCCGTACTATTCCCGTTTTTTTTAAAAAAACGTCAAAAAACAAAAAATGCGTATAATACCCGTTTAATATCCGTATAATACCCGTTTTTTACCGTTATTTTCTCGTTTTTTGCCGTTTTTTTATTAATTATTATTTTTTATAATTTTTAAGATGTATTAAATGTTTAATTTTTTTAAAAAATTTGCCGAACTTTTCTCGTTTTATTTTCGATATATAAAACTTTGCCGTATTATACCGTTTTTTTCCTCGCTGTTTAATACCCGTCCCCATTTTTTGTGACAATGCTTTTCAAGACAGAGAGACACTCTCTCTCTCTTGCACATTGTTCCTGCGGGATTAGAAAGGAGGAAACAAAAATCGCGGGGTTTTCTTTCCCGGATAACATCGGTTTTTCCCAAGACATTGGTGTCCCTGGGTGTTGGACGTGGCTGTTGTTGGCAGCGTTGGGGACAATTGACACAAACAGAGATAGAGGGAGAGAAAGATATCCATTTTCGGCCCCTTTTTCTTCTCCCCTCTTGTTTATTGGCACGCATTTCCTTGCTCCTCTCTTCAAAGTTCACAATTTACAATTTTAAAAAGGAAGAGGAAGGAATATGGGCTCCACCAGTCGGTCTCAATTTGAAGGAGGGGCTTTTTCCCGCTAGACGACGGATATCGGCTTATGAATAAGAAAAAATGGTCACCAGCCGATATCGGTTTTTCCCCACTAGTCCATGGATATTGGCTTATGAATAGGAAAAAATGGTCACAAGCCGATATCGGCTTTTCCCCACTTTTAGTGGCCCACAGACATATTGCTGGACCTTTAATGAAATTTTTGTGGGCAGCTCACACGTGGCTCCATTACTGTTTTAGGGAATGTAATTGACCACTTCGTTAATTTGATGTAGGTGATTGGATTTGGATTTGAAAAGTTTCAATGCTCCAATGTTAAGAAACTTTTTTCTTATTCATATCTTTTCCCCTTTAGACCACGGATATCAGCTTTTCCCTACTAGACGATGGATATAGAAAATTTTTACCATATATCTTAACGCCTTTCAAGATTATTTAACGACGCAAATATTCAAAGTTTTTGAAGTCCTTCAATATAAGGATTTGATAATTATAAAGTGTTAGGTAAGCATAGCATTCATATGGAAAAAACACAAACTGCCACAATCGATCTCCTACAAAGTGAGTCCTCGGAACTCCAGTCCTGTAGCAGATATGCTGAAGAAAAGCTTAACCAATGGCTCCACCATGAGATGAAGCATTAACGGGGATTCCAAGCCTGCAAGCCCCTGGAATCAAAAGGTTTCCACAAACATGAGCAAAAAGTCAACTTCCTCAATCCCCTGAAATTGGATGATTATCGACGCTAAACAAATGGATATTCCACAGAAATATCAACTCATCGATGGCAGGCAAAGACCGTGAACTAATAGCGAAAAGCGAGTGAAGTCTTTCCTTCTTCTCACAAATCCTCAAATAATCTGGGGAATTTGACCTTTGTGCAGAAGAAGGGAAGAAGGCGGGACCTGGAATCACATAATTCCTTCAGAATAAGAAAATTCTGCAGCAATGTTCAGTATCCAAAGCCGTAATTCAGCACCAAAATCTCCTCGCCGTCACTTTTTTCGAGATAATGTGCAATGTCGCGAACACGAGAGCAGTCACTCCTAAGGATCAAGAAGCAAAATAGACCAAAATAATTATGAAATCGACGCTTAGTTCTGTGCCTCGCTGATCCCTGATCTGCTAAAATAATACAAACAACAAAAAGTCGATATCAACTTGTGACCACTTTGTTAATCTGATGTAGGTGATGTTGGCAAGTGGTTTCGAGATTTTGGATTTGGATTTGAGAAGTTTCAGATGCTCCAATGTTATGAAACTTTTTTCTTATTCATATCTTTTCCCAGCTAGACCACAGATATCGGCTTTTCCCCGCTAGACCATGGACATAAGCTTGTGTTCATTGTTTGTGGGTGATTTTTGTTGTGGTCTTCCTTGTAGGAGTAAGTACGTGTCCCACGGTGAGATGGTTCCAAATTTGGAACATATAAAATTGTCAAAAAAAAATAGAAATGAAATTTTATGAACTCAGTAAATTGCCCGTTGTAATTATGGAAAACCAAAGTCATTATTCAAATTTGGATTCGGGCAATCGAATCAGTTAAAACTCAATCCAAATCTTATTGTATTGGATTCCGAGATCCGAAAAATGTTTATGTAATATTGAGGTACTGCCTAGGTGAGAGGCTGAGATCCTCTTCCTTTTCCATTGTCTTTGGAGTTTTAAGCTGCAAAAAAATTTTCTCTCTCTACACTGCCTGTACATTGCACACATCACTGCTTTACTTACTACTACCACTGTTTCTTAAACTAAAAGCTCTTCACCCGGCCTGCCATCTATCCATTTGCCATCAGGCAATGCAGCGTAAACAACATGGATAGAACACAGTCTGTGAACAGAGGCTTAGGAGCTGCCCTGAAGCCATTGTCACCAAAGAGAATACAGGTGAAGGAAGCCATCTGGAACAAATTCAAGGAAGTTGTTTCTAACAAAGCCAGTCATGATGAGAAGGCTACAACACATAGTTCCAATTCACCATTTAAAACGTGGAAGGTTTCAGATGCTGGAGATGGGAAAGGAAGATGGGAGAAGCATTGGATATTTTAGTTAGACATTCTCTTCTATAAACTTAGTCTTCCTCTCTGGACTCATGTAACTAAGAAAGTTCTGGTAGTAGACCAACCAAAGAATATGAGCAACTCTTTTCTCCCAAAATTTCTTTGCCACTTTCTTGTAGAAAGGCAGTCATACTACAGTTTGTATAATGCTGAAAATGAAATCGACCACATAACGCAGCCCAGTGGCTTACATATTCTTAGTTGTTTTCCTCTGTAATATCATCAGTTGATTGGATGGATATGTCATTCCACTTCAGCATAATACTTTATATATCTTATACTCAATCATGGGGATGCAAATTGCATGAGAAGAGCTCCCATCAGTGATTGAATATTTTTTCCTGAAACTTGTGCTTAATATTAATAGCTGCAAATGTACTTTCCTATTGGTCTTCTCTCAAGTCTCAAGTACATCTGGATCTTGCTCCTGCTTATCGGCATATACATCATAAATGATCACATAAGCATGAACCAATATTGACAAGCAGCAACTAGATCCAGAATTCCAACAGCATATACAATTTCAGCTTCAAGTTATTCAAAAAAAAAAAAGTGAATGGAACAACAAAAAGCCTCGAGGAATGGGAAAGAAAACATAAAGACTCAAATATTTGACCACTTTACTCTGCGTACTTATGCATGAAGGCACCTAATAGTAAGAGCACAATCATGATCAAGATTTCAAGAAATCTAAATACCCTATGCTTTTTTACGAATTCATCATATTGACTTGCATCCAAGGTCATCAGATTGACTTGCCTCTTTCTTGTTGAAAGCATCCATCAGCTTCCTCAATTAACGCATGTTTTCTAGGCAACACAACTGACTAGATTTTTTCTAAGAAAATGATGCATTGGAAAACCCTAAGTAGACCTTTAGGGTTTTAGAAATGCACATAATATTCTTAGGAAAACCCTTTCATCATGGGGTCCATGTGTGCATCCTAAATCTACCTGATGCATAAGTTTCGAAAAGTTAATGGCATAAAAATTATGTTTGAAAAGTGAAGTAAAGATGGTTAATCCTAGATTTTAAAAGAAATAGAGTATGGGATCAAGCTAAAGGGGCATTGACGTCCAGTCCTAATTGGAACACAGTTCTGATCTAGGCATGTTGAAGTTGAGTCTTGCTTCAGAGTTGGATCCAGGGTCAATTTTGAGGGTCAACTCTAGCAGGGTCTGGTTCAAAACTAAAAGAAAAACTAATCATAAATTTTAAATCTAAATTTAGTAGGAACTTTGGAATTCATTCTGAAAACAAAGGAATTTAAATGAGATGGAATGCAAGAATAATTCTTGCATCTTAAAGGGGACAACCTGACTAACTAGAGGGAAAATGAAAGTTTCTCTGGCTTAAAGTGGGTAATCAGGGAATCTTTGAAAATTCATTTTGAAGTAGAAAATAACATGGCCAAATCTAGAAAAAAGGGGTGATCAATTGACTAAAAGGACAAAAGCAAAATACACTAATGTGTAGTTTGACAACAAAAACACTTTGTGTGTATCCCATAAATCTACCCCAAAAATTAAAGTAGGTTCATTGAACAATAGTTCTAGCGTTTGTTGAACTTGTCCCAATCTTTTGTTTAGTAGATTAATCAGACAACACAAAGTTTATTTGCTACCAAATGACCCAGAAAGAGACTAAACAACACATTTCAGGTGCTCCAAATGTCATGAAATGCAATACCAAACATCTAAATGCATGGCTTGCCACTCTTTAATAAATGAAACACAAGAATAAGGTCTAGAACTACATCTTTCAAGGTCCTAGTCCTAAGGTGGAAGTCCAAGGTTCATGAAACAGTAATGGAGCTACATGTGAGCTGCCCACAAAATTTCATTAGGGGTCCAGCCATATGTCTGTGGGGCACTAAAAGTGGGGAAAAGCCGATATTGGCTTGTGACCATTTTTTCTTATTCATAAGCCGATATCCGTGGTCTAGTATGGTAATCTAATAATGTGCAGTTAATAAGCATATGGAGACTTGATAAAAAAAAAAGTGGTCACACCTTCACACATCCTCTCCCCTTCAGATCCTCTGTGGCGACAAAAAAATTATCTCCCAAAGTCAATGCAAAATCTTAGAGAGCAAAGATAAGACTGGCCATCTCTTTCTTGCCTTATCTTCGCCTTCGCTCTCTAAGATTTTGCATTGCCTTTGGGAGATAATTTCCTTGTCACCACTAAGAATCTGAAGGGGAGAGGATGTGTGGAGGTGTGACCACTTTTTCTTATCAATTCTCCATATGCATATTAACTGCACATTATTGGATTACCATACTGCTATAGTTACCTAAAACTTTATAATCATCAAATCCTAATATTGAAGGACTTCAAAAACTTCAAATATTCACATCGTTGAATAATCTTAAAAGGCGTTAAGATATATGGTAAAATTTTCTACATCCGTCGTCTAGCAAGGAAAAGCCGATATCTATGGTCTAGCAGGGAAAAGATATGAATAAGAAAAAAGTCTGTTAACATTGGAGCATCTGAAAATTTTCAAATCCAATTAGTTCGAAACCACTTGCCAACATCACCTACATTAGATTGACAAAGTGGTCAATTACATTCCTTACAACAGTAATGGAGCTATGAAATGCCCACAAAAATTTCATTAGAGGTTGAACCATATGTTTGTGGGCCACTAAAAGCAGGGAAAAGCCTATTTCAGCTTGTGACCATTTTTTCTTATTCATAAGCCAATATCTGTGGTCTAGGGGGCAAACATAACTTTTCAAATCCAAATCCAAAAGCATAGTAATGGAATATGTGTGAGCTGCCCAAAAAAATTTCATTAGAGGTCCAACAATATGTCTGTGGGCCACTAAAAGCAGGGAAAAGTCTATATTGGCTTGTGACCATTTTTTCTTATTCATAAGCCGATATCAGCGGTCTAGTATGGTAATCCAATAATGTGCAGTTAATAAGCATATGGAGACTTCATAAGAAAAAGTGGTCACACCTCCACACATCCTTGCCCCATCAGATCTTCAGCGGTGACAAGGAAATTATCTCCCAAAGGCAACGCAAAATCTCCTAGAGCGAAGATGAACATAAGACCAAGAAAGAGCTGGCCAGTCTTTTCTTCGCTCTCTGAGAATTTACATTGCCTTTGGGAGATAATTTCCTTGTCACCGTCGAGGATCTGAAGGGGAGAGGATGTGTGAAGGTGTGACCACTTTTCTTGTCAAGTTTCTATATGCTTATTAACTGCACATTATTGGATTACCATATTAGGCCACGGATATCGGTTGTCACACCTCCACACATCCTCTCCCCTTCAGATCCTCGGCGGTGACAAGGAAATTATCTCATAAAGGCAATGCCAAATATCAGAGAGTGAAGACAAATATAAGACAAAGAAAGAGCTGGCCAGTCGTATCTTCGTCCTCTGAGATTTTGCTTTCCCTTTGAGAGATAGCTTTCCCTTTGAGAGATAATTTCCTTGTCACCGCTGAGGATCTGAAGGGAAGAGGATGTGTGGAGGTGTGACCAGTTTCCTTATCAAGTCTCCATATGCTTATTAACTGGACATTATTTGATTACCATACTAGACCACGGATATCGGCTGTGACACCTCCACACATCCTCTCCCCTTCAGATCCTCAGTGGTGATAAAGAAATTATCTCTTAAAGACAATGCAAAATCTCATAGAGTGAAGACGAAGATAAGACCAAGAAATTGTTGGCTAGTCTTATCTTCGCCTTTGTTCTCTGAGATTTTGCATTGCCTCTTGGAGAGAATTTCCTTGTCACCATCGAGAATCTGAAGGGGAAAGGATGTGTGGAGGTGTGACCACTTTTTTTTTATGTCTCCATATTCTTATTAACCACACATTATTGGATTACCATACTAGACCACAGATATCAGTTGCGACACCTCCACACATCCTCTTCCCTTCAGATAGTCCACGGTGACAAGAAAATTATCTCCCAAAGGCAATGGAAAATCTCAGAGAGCAAAAACGAAAATAAGACCAAGAAGGAGCTGGCAAGTCTTAAATTCATCTTCACTCTCTGAGGTTTTGCATTGCCTTTGGGAGATAATTTATTTGTCACCCCCGAGGATCTGAAGGGGAGAGGATGTGTGGAGGTGTGACCACTTTTTCTTTTCAAGTCTCCATATGCTTATTAACTACACATTATTGGATTACCATACTAGACCATGGATATCGGTTGTGACACCTCTACACATCCTCTCCCCTTCAGATCGTCGGCGGTGACAAGAAAATTATCTCCATAGGCAATGGAAAATCTCAGAGAGCGAAGACGAAGACAAGACCAAGAAAGAGCTGGCCAGTCTTATATTTGTATTCGCTCTCTAAGATTTTGCGTTGCCTTTGGGAGATAATTTCCTTGTCACCATCGAGGATCTGAAGGGGAGAGGATGTGTGGAGGTGTGACCACGTTTTCTTATCAAGTCTCCATATGCTTATTAACTGCACATTATTGGATTACCATACTTGACCACGTATATTGGCTGTGACATCTCTACAAATCTTCTTCCCTTCAGATCGTCGGCGGTGACAAGGAAATTATCTCCCAAAGGCAATGCAAAATCTCAAAGAGTGAAGGTAAAACTAGAGAGGAAAAGAAGAAAGAGCTGATCAGCTCACATGCCAAGTCACCTGCTCACATTTCAACAACGCAAATATTCAAAATTTTTTATGTCCTTCAATATTAGGATTTGATAATTATAAAGTTTTAGGTAACCGTAGCATTCAGATGGAAAAAACACAAACTGCCACAATCGATCTTCTAGAGAAAGAGTCCTCAAAACTCTAGTCCTATAGCATATACAATAAAGAAAAGCAGAATCAATGGCTCCACCAATAGATGAAACATTAACTTGGATTCCAAGCCTGCAAACCCCTGGAATCAAAAGGATTCCACGAGCATGAGCAAAAAGGCAACTTCCTCAATCCCCTAAAATTGGATGATTATTGACGCTAAACAAATGATATTCTACAGAAATATCAACTCGTCGATGGCAGGCAAAGACCATGAATTAATAGTGAAGAGCGAGCATGGTCTTCCCTTCTTCTCACAAATCCTCAAATAATATGGGGAATTTGACCTCTGTACAGAAGAAGGGAAGAAGGTAGGACCTAGAATCACATAATTCCTTGAGAATAAGAAAATTTTGCAGCAATGTTCAGTATCCAAAACCGTAATTCAGCACCAAAATCTCCTCACCATCACTTTTTCGAGATAATGTTCAATGTCACGAACACGAGAGCAGTCACTTCCAAGGATCAAGAAGCAAAATAGGCTGAAATAATTACGAAATACATGCTTAGTTCCATACTCAATCACAGAGATGCAAATTGCATGAGAAGAGCTCCCAATAGTGATTGGATATTTTTTCCTGAAACTTGTGCTTAATTTTAATAGCTGCAAATGTGCTTTCCTCTTGATCTTATCTTAAGGCTCAAGTACATCTGGATCTTGCTCTTGCTTATCGGCATATACCTCATAAATGATCACATAAACATAAACCAAAATTGCCAAGCAGCAACTAGATCCATAATTCCATCAACATATACAATTTTAGCTTCAAGTTATTAAAAAAAATGAATTGAACAACAAAAAGCCTCAAGGAATGGGAAAGAAAACATAAAGACTCAAATATTTGACCACTTTACTCTGCGTACTTATGCATGAAGGCACCTAATAGTAGGAGCACAATCATGATCAAGAAATCTAAATGCTCTATGCTTTTTTACGAATTCATCATATCAACTCAGGACAAAGTAAATGCAGATGGTAAATCCTAACCAACTACAAAGGATGAATCTTGATGGAATGCAAATGATGCAAAATAAAGTCTCAAAAAGAGAAGACAAACATATTTCTATGGTTCCATGGATTGAATCACCTAAGGACATGAGAAAGGTACTTCCTCCATAACATACCATGTGACAAGCTTCTTCGTAATATAGTGGAGTGCCAACTCAATCCTCTCCTTTATTTTAGGAGAGCTGGTTACAACATTTCCATGATGGTCATCAACAATTTTTTTAACATTAGTATTTGAGATTTTTTGCTGGATTTATCAGCACTCCCTGGTCATCAGATTGACTTGCCTCTTTCTTGTTGAAAGCATCCATCAGCTTTCTCAATTGATGCATGTATTCTTGGCAACATGACCGACTGAGTAATGATTTCATTTGCAGTCTATTGAGCCACCTAGATTTTATCTCTCAATATCTTTTCTTCCCATGATTTCCTTCTCAATCTGTTGAGTCGTCTGGATTGCATCTTTTGAAGACCTTTTCAACCAAATCTAGTTAGATTCATAGATTGACTTGGATTATTGGACTTTATATGTTCAAAAAACATTTTAGACTTCACATTGTCAAATGCTTCATAATTAACAGTTTTAGAAATTCACAATTTTCAAAAATGACAAACTTAAATTCCTTAACTTCTGCTAGATGTGAGCATAAATAAGTGGGGGGTTACCTATCTCTTGAATGCAATTATTGTAAATCACAATGTACTATTCTTAATGGAGCACATTGGCTGAGGTTGAGAGAGCTAGGGCAGTTGGAGCACAAGTCAAGCTTGGGTAGCCAAACATGAACTCAACTCACCGTCCTAGACCCAAAAATAGATTTTCATATTGTTTTGTGCAAAGCTTCATCTGTGTGCTGAACACTTGTTTATTTGTGAAAACTTCTGATAGCAAATGATGGCTAATTTGGAAAGATATACCTGCCTTTGTTTTATAATATTGGATAAAAGAAATGGGAAATGGGATCCAACTTGTGGTACGAGCTTCGACTGTTTCTGGTTCCCTCACCAAGAGTAACCAAAGCAAGGGTTGAGCAATGCCTAAATATTATCTATGTGTTTCAACATAGACCTAGAAATGCCAATATGAATGCATGCTGATTTGAAATAGGCTTGTTTTTGGAAAATGGTCCAATAAGCAAGTAGAAAAACACATGATTGGAAAATGCTAAGTTGACCTTTAAGGTTTTAGAAATACACATAATATTCTTAGGAAAACCCTTTCATCATGGGGTCCATGCATGCATCCTAAATCTACATGATGCATGAGTTTTGAAAAGTGATGGCATAAGAATTATGTTTGAAAAGAGATATAAAGATGGTTAAACCTAGATTTTAGAAGAAATGAAGTCTGGGATCAGGCTTAAGGGGCATTGAAGTCCAGTTCTAATTGGTACATAGTTCTGGTCTAGGCATGTTGAAGTTAAGTCTTGCTTCAGAGTTGGATCCAAGGTCAATTCTGAGGGTCGACTCTGGCAGGGTAAGGTTCGAAACAAAGAGGAAAATTAATCATAAATTTAAAATCTAATATTTAGTAGGAACTTTGAAATTCATTTTGAAAACAAAGGCATTTAAATGAGATGGAATGCAAGAATAATTCTTGCATCTTAAAGGGGACAACATAACTAAGTAGAGGAAAAATGATGTTTCTCTTGCTTAACGTGGATAATCAGGCAATCTTTGAAAATTCATTTTTAAGTAGAAAATAACATAGCCAAATCTAGGGAAAGGGGATGATCAATTGACTTAAAGAGGCCAGTTAGTGAACTCACACCCGACTGAGCTAAAATAAAAGCCTAAATAGGGGGACAACCTAGCATTTTGATGTTTGAATGAATAAAATTAAATTAGGAATTTAGAAAACCTTAACTTGCATGCCTCTAAATTGGGGGACAACCTCTTCATGTTGCACCTGTGGGCAAAAGACATAAAATGTTATGTGTTATATGCTACTTCATTTACAAGATCATAACAAAGGATATGGTGAATAGATTGCGACCCGACCCGCAAACTGTTAGCTAATTAGGCTTCTTTCTTGAAGGGCGGGAACATGAAAGAGAGATTGCATTCATCTTTCTTGATTTTTGTTGGGGACGTGCATTGTGCTAAGCGTGAATGGAAAGTAATGTGTGTGTATATGCATGAATACTATATGGTGCATGCCCATTTAAGATCATTCATGCACTGTTGAAAGGTGGCCGGTGCATTTGTGAGGCCAAATGGCATCACTAGGAACTCATAATGGCCATCATGAGTCCTCAACGCTGTCTTGGGTATATCTCTTTCCTCCATTCATATTTGATGATACCCGGCGCATAAATCCAGCTTGGAGAATGTGGATGACCTGATTAACTCATCAATAGCTCATCTATAACTGGAATGGGATTTCTATCCTTGACGGTCACTTCATTCAATGCCCTATAGTCAATGCAAAATCTCAATGTCCCATCCTTTTTCTTGACAAGGAGGACCCGGGAAGAGAAGGGGATGTTGTTTGATCTAACTATCCCACTCTCCAACATCTCTTTAACCAGCCTTTCAATCTCAGTTTTTTGTGTAAAACCATACCTATATGGTCTGACATTTACTGGCTCCGAGCCGTTTGAAAGGTTGATTTGATGATCATGCGATCGGTGGGGAGGCAACCCTTTTGGTTCCTCAAAAATATCGGCATACTCTTCTAGCACATGCTGTATTTCTGTAGGCACAACTTCCTCTGTGGTCTCAACTTCTGGTATATCCGTGGCCATAGCCACTAGCCACCATGCTGGTTGCTGAGATACTAATGTTTTGAGGGCTGCTTTGGGTTCCACACTAGGACTCACTGCTGTTAGGGTGATTCGGTCGCTGTCACCCTCCTTAGGAAAGCTCATACGGAGGTTAGCAAAGTCCCATTCAATGATCCCTAATGTCTCCAGCCATTGGATACCAAAAATAATATCCACGCCTTCGATGGGCAGCACAAAGAGGTCCACTTTGAACGGACTCTTTTGCATCACAATCTTGACATCCTTGGATAGTCCTTTGCATGATAATCTAGACCCATTGCCCACCACAACCAGAAAAGGACTTGGGGGGTCTATGGCACATTCCAACCTTTGAGCTGCCTCTAGACTCATAAAATTATGGGTGGCTCCCGAGTCAAGGAGAACCAACACTTTCTTCTTGTTAACATATGCCACAACTTGCATTGCCGTAGCCTTCATGGGGTCAGTCAAGGAATGATACGATTTGTCAATCTCCATTGAAGTCTCCACTACCTCTTCGGCTGGATCCTCCTTACTCCCATCCAAGTCTGGGCCCATAGGCTGTTGCTCTTCCTCTTCGTCCTCATCTATCACGATAAAGAGCATCATCACCTTGCATTTGTGCCCACTGTGCCACTTTTCATCACAATGATAACATAACCCCTTTTTGAATCGATTATCCCTTTCTTCTTGGGTTATGTACTTGTTTTTCATGTTAAGGGGTTTGGAAGGCTGTTTGAATTTCCCCTTAAAGTTCTTGCCCTTTGATTCGAGTGGTCTGACTCGGTGTGAATGAAATCCCTTTGTTTGCCTCTTAAGGGCTTGCTTCATTTGAATCTTTTCTTCCTTATGCCCTGTGATCTTCATGCACTCATGTAAATCCCGAGATGGCTGGGTCTGAACTGCCAACTGAATATCAGGTTGCAACCCTCCTATAAATGCCCCTACCAAGGCATCATCATTCCAGCCCCCAACTAGGCATGATAGACTTTCGAATTGGTGCTGGTATTCTATCACCGACCCCAGTTTGTTTCAAGTTTTTGAGCTGTATATTGAAGTCACGGTGTTTAGAGTCTTCAAAACGTTCCAATAGTGCATCACGAAATCGTTCCCAAGCTAGATTTGGCTCTCGAGTGCTGATCCATTGGTACCAATGTAGTGCTTCTTCCTTGAAATGCATAATGGCATAAGTGATTTTTTGGTCGGGTAGTATTCCTTGGCATTGAAAATACATCTCTGCCTTGAATACCAGTCCCTTGCTTTCTCTCCATTGAATTTGGGACATTCAATTTTCAGTTGAAACATTCTAACTTTGCCTCTATGTCCCTCACATTGACCCCCGCGATAACCTCCTATTCTAGCTGGATTTCCACTACCGCATTGCTGCCCTTGGTCATCCTCAAAGTCATCCGAATCTAGGTCATAGTGGTCCGGAGTTGGTTGTCGATTTGGACGAGCTTCTTGGGGTCTAGGTTGGGGCCTAGGTGGCCTCACCTCTTCACACCTATCCTCCACATTATGCGTCTCTACCTGTCTTGGTGGTGGAGTTTGCCGAACTCGGTCATTCTCTACTTGCAACATAGGCTGTCCAACTCCCATTTGGTTTTCCCCCTCATTAGTTGCCCCTGTGGCTTGGGCTATGAGTTGTTGTATTCTCTTCATAAGGCTCTGCATATTTAGAGGGGCAGGTTCCTTGGGTTGCTCATAGGAAGTGCTTGGTGAGTTAGAATGGACATGCTTTGGGCCATTGTCTTGCCCGTGAGCCAAAGCACTTAGAGTCATCTTTTCTAAGTTGTCTAGCCACTCATTAACCCTCTGGTTTTGGGTTGTAAGCTGGTTTAATGCAGCCAAAATAGCACTTAGTTCAGTCGTAGGATTGGCTGGTTGGGGGTCTACATTCGTAATCATAGCTACCTCCTCAACTTCCTCGGATGGCTCGGTTTCCTTCACCGGCTGCTTCTCCTTACACGCCATGGCTGAACCAAACCGAAAATCTGCTGCTGCTAACTCTGAAATAACCTGCTATATCAGATCTGAACCCAGCTGAAAATACCACCTCAAGTGCTCTGATACCAAACTGTTACACCCGCCCTTGGAGTCGCCAAAATATAGCTGATGTCACCGACTAGGCTGCCACCATAACTGTCCAAGATATCTTGAGGTGGCTGAACTAAGACGTTCAAATTAAGGCCTTACAAAAATCCTACCCTGCTAGACACAACTCCAGATAAAATATCCCAAGGGTGGTGGTACAAGAAAAGGCTACCCCTCGCTAAACTAAGGTTGAACCTACTACAAGACTGTCGGTTTCAGGCCTTACAAGCATAGCGTACAAATTGAGCTCAAAATCTCACTCACATGCACCATTCATTCATCCACCAAACCATGCCATATATCCCTAGAGTGCACAAACCATCACCAAATGCCCTGGGAAGGTCTGTAGTTTGGGTTCGTGTCCTTGGCTATAGTGCCTTGGAGGTAACCAGTTCAGCTACAAGCAGTAAACTCCCACCCTTGTGTCTATAGGGTGAGTAGAGTCCAACCTGGCAGGAGCAAGTCCAGCGTATACTACCAAGGCTGAAGGCCAAACCTCAGTATTCAGCACACCACCTTCATCAAGGGAGGAACTCGTTGTCTTCTTGGTCGAAAGCAGTCCTCCTTGATCAAGATGTGAACAGCAAAGTCACTGCTATATATTTCAGCGACTAGTAGGGAGAAGGGAATGCACTTAGTTGTGTCCTACATAACCCCTAGTGTGCTTGATGTGTTAGGGGGAAGAAATTGCTGACAAGGTGACAGCGAACACCCTTCTTCTCTCTCGGACCAGCTCAGCTCACGGTTGCTGCAGCTGCTCGTCTCCTCGGCAGTGGCTAATCCAGAAATGGAACCAAGGGTTATTGTTCAGCAATGAATAAGAAACAATGTATTTCCTAGATCGTTAGAAGTCGTCACCGTGTATAGATTTAACCCCTGTTGATAAATGAATCTAAGGGGGAAGCAACCGCCGCTTAGCCCAGCGTAAGCATGACTTCTAATAGGGTTGTTCTACACGAACAGGATTGGCTTCAGATTCTACTGCTTGTGGTTCAGCTTCAATGCCCCTGCCGCACATTGTCCTCCAACAAAACAGGGCAGTCACCATCAATTACAGAGACTAAGCACAATGGATCTCGAGTGGAGAAGCGTCACCAAAATGATTATGAAACCCTAGGAGCAAACGTGAATGGGGTGTGATAGGTGCCGTTGAACACGGCTGTATGTGCGCTGCCAAGGCAGCTCCTACTCCTTGCTCCTCCGTTGAAAACAGTTGGCTGTAGACAAAGATTGCCTCCGCACAACAACAAAGATCAACCAAGGAAGATTAACAAGAGAACAAGGGAAAGGTGGCTGAGGTCGTCACCAGATTTCTGGAATTAACCCAATTGATGCACAGAATGGGGAGACAGGTGAGGATCCCTCTCGCAGGGTTGGTTCAGTCTTAACAGGCCTTCTCCGCACTCAAAAATTTGTCATAAATCGACCAAAGCTCCAATTGATCTAAAAATTGGACTGAAGCACTTTTGGATGATTATGAAGGGACACCCCAAAGATTGGCTGCAGCCAAGCTCCCTAGAAGGATCGCGTGAAGCTTCTAGGTCCCAAACTATCACAATCATAGGCTCTGTCCTGGTTCAGGTGAAGAACAAGGGAATCTGCTGTAGTTCACAACTTATGTTGATCTTCCAAAATTCACCAAAAATCACTCCCAACTCCGAATAGCTTGAATTGGTCTGTAGGCTGCCAACACACCCAGGAGATCAGACTCATATCGGCTTCCAGCAAGAGACTCATTGAGATTCTTTAGACCAGCCGTTCACAGGTGCGCTCAGGACTGAAACAGAGCAGGCTCGTGTTCTTCCGCTCAATCTCAGGCGAATCCAAACGGATGAAAGCAGATTTTCACAGTCAATCAAAAGGAAATGCTTAATTGTAATACAGGGATTGATCAAGGGAAAGTCAGATCACCGATTATAAGGTTTTCCCCAATTTCTGTAGAGATTGGGGGTGCTGCCGCCAGAATAGCAGAGACATCAGGAACTCACCGCCGCGATGATCAGAATTCCAACCGGCGCGACTTCCTCTCTCGTCTGTGGACAGATCTTCCCCAACTTGGTAAGGATGCTCTTTAGGATGTGGGGAGATAACCATGGAGGCCGATTGCCTCGATTCAACACAGTTCAGCCGCGATGAAGGATTGATTAGGCAAAGGTGGGCGGCAAAACAGGGGACCGAGCGACAGAGATATTTCTGATCATGCCCACTCGATTTTCCCCAATCTTCTCCTCGATTTCTCGTTGCAAATATGAAATACAGACTGGATCAATAGAATGCAACCGAAATAGCCATGATCAAGTGCTCGATTAAGCGATATAGCCTCAGTGCTAGACCTCCGATGAAGAATCAGGTGAATGCGCTAAGGCCATCAACCTCAATCGGTCGATCAACCCATCAAATTGGAAATGATCACCCTATCTACCGTAGATGATGATCACACGGGGTGATCCCACTTTCCAGCGTCAACAGCATTAGGATTTCCGACTGGGACACACGATTGCTTCAATGGTAGTCCCCGGAGATAAGGAACTTACCTCTTGAAGAACTGCTGGTTGTTGAAATGTTGTAGCAGGAAAGTCGTCGCTGATCACTCGGCAATGATCATGTCTGCCACTCTCCAATTGCCGATCACTGCCTCTTAGTTCTTCCATGGTTGAAGAACTCGCACAGCCCATGTCTTCTTCAGTCAAGGGGAGAAAACGTAGCCTAGCATTCTGTAATGGCTTCCGGCGCCATTTCTCTGGTTGCTACGGTGATCAACTCATCGGAAATGGGGATTTCCTAGCAAGCATTCAGGAGGCACCAACAATGCCGCCAAGAGTATCCAGTCTCCGCACGGGAGGGGATTGAACAACGATCAAAACTTCATTAAGACAAAGATGATTGATAATGTCGGCATCATCTGTCTCTTGGTCGCAGTCGGCATCGCCCTCTGCGTCGACACCAACTGTTGTTGCATCCTGTGGAGTAACCACCCTTGCGCTCGGGACTCCTTCCTCGTGTCTCCGTCAAGCTGGTGGAAACGTTAGCCTCACAACAAATAATACCTGGCTCAACAACGGGCTCTTTCCCCACGTGGCGTTGGCTCCTAGTGCCTTCGCTCATTGGCGCTCCCTGGGCACTGCGTCACCCAGCACCGTCTTCGGCCACGCTCGGCCACCTTCGACGCACGTCGACGCTGCTCGTCCTGCCATATGACTGACTACTCTCAGTAGCGCTATCCGCCGCCCTCGACCTACTCATAGGCGGTCCTATAACAGAGTCTTTGTAGAGTTCTGCTATCAAGAAAAATACTAAGTCCTCGAGTTGAGACAAAGTCTTGTTGTCCCTTTGTTCCTTAAGTTACTATACAGGTGGTGATAGGCTAGTAAGTCTAAAAGTGCAGACTTACGCTATGCAGAAGAAAAATGAAAGAAAATTTGTCTATTTAATAGTTGGTTTCAGAGCTAAAACGTAACCATGACTACTGATGTTGAGACCCATGAGACGAGAATTTCTCGCCTGGAGGAATCCATTGGTTCACTGACGACTCGAGTATCATCTGCATCATCAGACTATCATCGAATTATGGAGTGTCTCACTCTACTAGAGAATCAGATGAAGGAACTCACCACTCATTCGGATGGGTTGTTTGATGACTTCCGCAATGATAGATTGGTTTGGCAGCAGGAACTTGCTATTGTGCACCATGCTCTGGGTGCAGCTGGAGGGGAGACACCAAAGATCAAGGTCCCAGAGCCGAAAGCATTTCATGGTGCTCGGTGTTCAAAGGACTTGGAGAACTATCTTTGGGATATAGAGTAGTCCTTTAAGGTTGTTCATACCAAGGAGGAGGACAAGGTCATTGTTGTGGCGATGTATCTGCAAAGTGATGCCAAGTTGTGGTGGTGGACCAAGTTGGAAGAAGATAGTCATGTCGGTAAGGCGCCTATCTTTACTTGGGCAGAGATAAAGCAGAAACTTAGAACTTACTCATTAGTTCCTGCCATCGAATGTTGCCTGGATTGTGCAGGAGGGTCTTCGACGACTTAAGTAGACCGGCTCCATTCGGGACTATGTCAAGGGATTCTCATCGTTGATGCTTGATATAAAGACCATGGTGGAGGAAGACAAGCTCTTTCATTTTATGAGCGGTCTTTAACCATGGGCTCAAACAGAAATCCATGGGCAAGAGGTGAAAGACTTGTCTTCTGCTTTGGCAGTGGCTTACCGTCTCTTAGATTTTCATGCTCAACCCAGTGACAAAAATTCTAAGAACCAACCACAGAAGCAGCACAAGTCGTTGAAGTTGAAATATGGTGGTAAGAAGAAGGAGAGCCAAAGAGACATATCCTCCAAATCTTCAAATTACTCAGGATGCTTCATTTGCAAAGGTCTCCATCGTGCATAGGTGATGAGTCAAAGGTGCTCACCATCGCGGCCCAGGGGCGTATGAACCCCTTTCAACGGGTGAGCACTCTATGGCAGCCTCCTAAGGACATGACTATGAGTCATGAGTTGCTGTATGTTGAGGACCAGCTGAACGAAGTCCCTGCGCCTACCTTGGTGGATAAAGGGGCAGCTCACAATTTTGTGGCTAGCTGCCTGGTGGAGCATTTCAGCCTTGTGGTAAAGCCGAAGCTAGCTATGAGAAGGTCATCAATGCAGTTCCTTCCATGACGGACTACGAAGCGGAAGCCGTCAAGACCAAGTTGGGCCATGGTTGGGTAAGTGCAATTTCACAGTCTGCACCCTCGATGACTTTGATGTGATGCTAGACATGGAATTCCTCATCCAAGCCAAGGCAACTTTCTGGTCGCATCTGAAGTCTTTGATGATTTTAGATGAGAAGATGTCTTGCCTGGTTTCATTGGTAACATTGGTAACAGGCAAGGCTGCTGCAAAAGCCATCTCATCCTTGCAACTCAGGGATGGATTGAAGCACAAAGAGCCGACCTTTCTAGCTACGTTGGAAGAAGTCAACCCAGATGAGGAACAAGGTAATGTCCCCCTTATTGTGCAGAAATTGATTGGTAGATTCTCTGATGTTATGCCCGAAGAGATGCCGAAGGAGTTGCTGCCAAGACGTGACATGAACCATGTGATTGAACTTGTGCCAAGTGTTTGGCCTCCTGCACAAGCCCCGTATCGGATGTCCCTGCCAGAGCTAGTCGAACTACGTCGCAACTCGATGAACTGTTGGAAGCCGGTTACATCCAGCCGTCCAAGGCTCCTTACAGGGCACTAGTCTTATTTCAACGCAAGAAGGACGTGTTGCTGTGGATGTGTGTGGACTATAGAGCTTTGAATAAGCTCACGGTGAAGAACAAGTTCCCTGTGCCTCAGGTTGAAGACTTGTTCGATCGACTAGGTAATGCTCAGATTTTCAGTAAGTTGGATTTACGATCTGGGTATTATCAGGTTAGGATAGCCAAGGGGGATGAGCCGAAAATAGCCTGTTGTTAACACCCCAAATTTTTCCACATCAAAATTGAAGCAATGTGAAAATTTCACAAAAGAATTGTGAAAATTTGCAATTTCAAAGCCAATTTCGAATCTAAAGAACAATTAGATTCAAATCGTGAATTTAACCCGAGACACGAATCCCAATGCAGTATTACGGGTCCAAATCCGATTGCAAATGTCATTTGAAATTCAAATCCAATTGCAAATGTCATTTGAAATCCAAATCCAATTGCAAAATGCAAATTTTGACTTAGATCTAAGAATTGGATCTAATTCAGTCTAGAATGCTACGTGGGCCCACGTGTGGGCCCCACCTAGCCCGTGTGGTCAAGAGCCCCCCAGGGGCCACGCCCCCTCCATGTCAAAAAAAATAATAAATAAATAAATATTTTCTCTCAAATTAATTGAAGAAAAGTCATTTTCAAGAAGAAATAAAGGAGAAACCTAGGAAAAGAGAGACATTTATTTCTCTCTCTCTTCTTTAACCAGGTCCTCCTTAAAGAAAAAAATCATTTTCAAGGAAGCAATTACTAGACTGGTCAAACTCACCTAACCTACTTAATCCAAGTAGGTTTGACCCGGGTGCACCCAAATGTGGTGCCAATTCCAGCTAGGTTCGGTCACCACGGGCTCAACACAATCAAAACGTAAGTCTGTCTCATGATTCAATTAGTGGACGAAAATAGACTTTGACCGAACCAAACCCACTTTGACTAAACTCAGTCAAAGTACAATTTAGCTCAATTAAGAGCTTTCTTGACTCAAATTTATCAAATTACCTCAAATAAAGTCAAACTACTCGCAAATGAGCTTTGACTTTGGTCAATTGGTCGAAATTGATCCATTTGGACAATTTTGCCCTTCTGCGGTCAAATTAAGATTAAAAAGCCTAAATTGGTTTATGAAAGGCAAATAAACATTTGAATTTGTCAAATGCATGAATCAAATACCAAATTTAAATTGAATTTCTCAAGTGAAAATTTGATTCAGTTGAAATCCATTTTCAATCAAGTTTTGGACGAAAATACACTTTTCGAACCAAATTTGATAAATTTTTTGAATTTTATTAAAATTTAAATTGAATTATCATAATTCAATGGCAATTGGAGCTTAGTAACTAGATTTTAACCTTACAAGCTCAATTTCAAACAAAAAATAAATAAATAGTACAAAATAAGGGCAAAACCCTGTGCAAGGCATTTTCATCCAAAATTTTGGTCAAGATGGTCACCTAGGTCTGAACCCATGTTGACCAAACCTAGCCCATCCCACCTAGCTCGTGGAAATGAGCTGAGAAATGGTCAATTAGAGCCTTTAAAGCCTATTTAACTCATTTTACAAGTCCCTAAGGTCTTAAGCAAGTTCTCAAGGTGAGTTAAGAAGGTGGTTGAACCCACCTCCTCCTCTATATAAACCTCCCTTTGGCCACCAAGGGGGAGGACGAAATTTTGGAGCATTCTATCAAATTGCTGCAGCCAAGGAACTAGGAGGGACAAGCCAAGGAGGAGAGAAGAAGTTCGTCCAAGCCCTCTTCCCCTTTTTCTCTCATTCTCTTCTTCACTTTCTTCTATTCTCCCCATTGATTTTGCTAAGTTAGGGTGCTTAAGTGAACCTTTACTTAGGATTTTCGTGGTGAGAAGCCCCCTTTACCACTCCAAATTCCAGCAAGCAAGCTATTTCTTATTCTAGCTTTGCTAAGCTTGAATCAATGGTTGGATTCTTGCTTATGATTGCTTGAGTTAGAAAACAAGTGAAGACGAAGGACAAGCATCAAGAGCGACCGCAAGGTAGGTGATTTTAACTCACTTCTCTAATACTTTAGCTTATTGTTGATTTATTTTAATTCCAGCAATTCGTGGGAGGGTTTATTTTCATTTGCTTACAGCTGGGAATGATGTCCAGCTAAGGGAAACCTACGCTTCAATGTACATGTTAATACATAATGCATGCATATGTCGGTTTTTCTTAAATATAAACCCAAGTATCAAATTTTGAAATGGGCCCCAAGGTCACGTCCCTTTCAAAAAAACCAACTTAATACCATTTTGAACTCCCTACCATGAGAGAATCTCACGGTGAGAGAGTGATTTTGCTGCACCATGTATGATGAAGATGCCTATAAGGGATGGATACGTTCTTATGAATGTGATCCACCCCTGCATGGCGAAATGATGGACAAATAAGCTTGAGCATTGTTTTATTTTCTTTCTTATTCACAGTCATTTTGATTCATGTCTTTTAATTTAATTAATCAAGGGTAGTATGGAAGATTTGAAACAAGTTTTCAATCTTCCTACATAAAAGAACCCAGCCATGAATCATCATGATTCATGAGTCATGCGGTTCCTTGATAAAATTTCATTTTGAAGAGTAAGGTATGTATATATATATATATGTTGTTATATATATACATACATGTGTCCCATCTCTTGTTGAAAATCATTTTTCTTCTCTTAAAATCAGGTTGGAATACGTTTCCAAACTGGTTTTTAAGAAAGATGATCGTTTTGATTGATTTTCATAGTGCAAGGCTATGAAATCATTTTCATTTCATTTTTACTTAATTTCAGCAAACCCATACGTAAGATGTATATATGTTGTTGAAATCAGACCATGTTTCATAGGAATTGGTTTAAGAATATCAAAATTTACATATTTGAAATGCCAATTATCCTAGAATCATCCAAAAAGAGTTGATGATCTCATTACTATCAAATCTGGAATTTGAATCTATTTAAAAGACTTGTCATTTCCATCTAAGAAACAAGATATTTATTGGAATCAATGTCCACAATTTTCAGCTATTTAAATCAACACAAGGTCTGATTTTTAGCTATTTTGAAATGAAAGTGGATGTCATCCACGTCTCCCATCCATTTCAAAGATTGAACTTGACATCATTTATATATTTTCATCATTTTGATAATTTTATGTCAAGCCTCAAGCTTATGGACTACATCTCTAATTCATGTGATTAATCATATAATGAACACATACAGAGAAAGTCCTACATTTTAATCAATCTTCATGCATAGATTGTATGACGTGCAATATGGACTTTGAGAGATTATGAGAGAGTGAAGAATGTATGTTTCATATGAATGAATCTTGAGGGATTATGAGAGAGAGAAGAATGAATGTTCCATATAGTTTCCCCTCTCGTTTCATGCATTCACTTTCACTCAAAATCAATAGCACCACATACACATTATCAAGAAATTAAGTGATTCAAATTTGAGTTGCAAAAAGTGACCAAGTCATATTGCAATGAGAATTTGTAAACCTCACTTAACTTCAAAAGAAAACACAAGCAATGCATTCATAATCTTTTGGCCAAAGTGCATTTGAAAAACAACATGTTTTCTAACAATTTGGAACCTATGTTCTTTCAAAAGAATAAATTCTACAAATCACATGATTTGACAAAAGAGAATCAATTTTGATCATAAGATGATCATCATCGTCTAGAGTTCACAACAAAGAACTCAATTCCAAATCTTCAAAATCCTCAAGAATTATGTGTTTCAAATAACACCAAAACAAAGGTTTTTAAACCAACTTGAAAACCCCCAATATTCAAATTCATTTATTCAAAAAAAATGAATTTCGGTTTTTGAATCCAAAACCTCAATGCATAAGCATATAGGATTTGCATCAATAACTCGTATATGATCCAAATGATCCTTAGTCCTTGGTCTAATTACCCCTGTTAAAGGCAGCAGGAACGGTTGGACCTCGTACCAATGGGCGGACCCCTTTCTCTTGAAAATTTTCTCAAAACCCCAAATTTTAAAAGAATTTTGCTGACTCACATTTTGACCTCCTTGAAAAAGGGGTGGGGTGCGAACAGATGGCACACCCGGTGGGACCCATCATTGTTTGTCTAAGAACTTATTTCGATCATATATGAGTTATTTTCACCAATGTCGTACATCAATTGCACAAAAAAAAATTCGCAAAAAAGCATACCGACATCATGTAGTGTACATTGAGGAGATTTCATGAACTTCTTTCATTTCAATTTATCCTACCCCTCCTCAATTTAAGGATTGTATGCAGCCCATGTATGCTCTCAAAATTTCAAATCTATCTCTTAGGAATGTATGCAATAGAGCCATCTATTTTGCATCTTCTCATGAATTTTGAAAAGCAAATCCTTACCTATATCATATCCCGGTCATCATATTGTCGGGCTATTTCTAGGACATTAGTCCAAGATATAGCCTCACAACTGGACCACCCAATTGGACTGAGAAGTCCCCCCATTAGTACCGAAACGGACAATAGTCCCGGTATATTGATGGGTGAACAAGGAGAAATGGAGAGCCCAAATCTAGAAAACCCTTGGAGGAGTCCATGCCAGTACCATAAATTTGGTATATAGGTATACCATAAATTTTGGATAAATAAAGAACCATTTACCCATTTATTTTCGATAGGTTCCAAGACCAATTTTCAAAATAATGCATATAGGCAAGAGTCCTAGGAATTGCATTATCAATTTTTCATTAACTGCTTGTTTGGATGCATGTGATGTTTTACTTTGCCTCTAAACTCATGTCCAAACCCAATGTCAAAACTCTTCTCGAGTCTCTATTGGGTCAATCCATGTCAAAGTCTAATACTTTCTCTTGTCCAAATGGACTCAGAAAGCATTTTCCCATATGACCACATCCTATTCGGGTCATGTCAAGGCCGATCCGGACTTCGCATCATCCCAAGTGGAGTCTACCTACCTCAGTGGTATCTTTCATGGTACCCATCTTTTCGGTGTACGTTTCCGGACCACTTAGAGGATTGCGGTCTTGAAGAAGCAGTCAATCTTGCCATGCAACCTATCAATGGCAATCTAATCCATGCAATTGCTGAGAGATGGAACCCAAGAACCAACACATTCTGGTTTCCATGGAATGAAATGACAATCACTCTTGATGAGTTATCCAACATTATGGGTTTGCCAGAACCAAAAGGAGACCCAAGAGGACCAATTGAAGACCAGTTCCTTGTAAACCAAGGTCAAGTCAAAACTCTAGAAGTGATTCGTAAACTCACAGGGAAACGGAGTTGGCCTTTTCTAGAGAAAGATGGACATCAATATCTTCAACTACAAGAGCTTGGTGAAATATACTCCCAATTTGTCAACCCTGCGTCACTATCTAGAAATGTTGCAGACAAGTACAAAAACTCCATGGTGACTTGTACCGTGGGTCTTATCTCCTTCAACAATGAAGAACACATAATGGATTTCCGCATAGCTCGCCTCTTCAGAAAATGGGGGCATGTCAAAGTCCGTCACATTTCCATAGCAATGGCAGCCTTGGCATTCCTTTACAGAGGGTTGACCAAATTTTCAATTGGAGATACAGACTCGATAGAAGGATGTGTCTTTGCACTGCAAGCTTGGTTCTACAAACATGTGGGGCCACAATCATGTCATTTTCAAAACACAGACGGTCAGTTATCCAGTATGGAGCACTATCGCAGAAAGATGGAGGAAGTTGATGACTCCACCATCATTTGGGACTTCTTTGATCGAGAGGTCATCAAGTCAAGATACACTTACAACCCAGTCAGAGGAAGTCTTCTATTGGGACCGTTTTTCATAATTGAATATCATCCAGAGCGTTGCCTCAAGCAATTCTCACTGCGTCAAACAAAAACATATCCAATTGAGTCAGAAGGAGCCATCGTAGAGTGTGAACTAGACACCGAAGAGTGGTCTGGGATATACACCTTTGCCCAGCAACGTTGGGAATCATTTGCTCGCTTGTATCTTGTCCTTGGTCCAGGAATGGGTCCCGAATATATAAAATGGTGGGATGAAGTCCACCCGTCTATCCTTTTGTCCTAGATTGTCATGTTTAGTTCATTGTCATTAAGCCAAAATTTGTCAAGTTTTGTCAAGTTATGTTAAACTTTGTCAAGTTTTGTCATTCTCATCTTTCTTTCAATATGCAATCAAAATTTGTCATCTCTCATCAATTCACATCCTAACATTTTCAATTTTTCTTCTTGCAAGGTGAACATCCGCTTTATGGTTGAAACCAGAAGCCAAAGTAGGAGAAGGAGTGAAATGGAGCTTGATCAACCTTTTGTAGGAGACAGGGGAGAAGAATCCTCCTCAGAAACACCTCCCAAGCTGGAAATAAATGACCCGGAATTTGAGGAATACAGAAGATTCTGGAAATACATGATCATGTTCAATGAAAAACAAGCCTAGGCAGAAAAAGCCAAAAAGAAATGGAAGAAAACAAGAAAGTACTCATCAAGCAGTTCAGACTCTTCTAAAGATGCTACAACAGAATCTAGTAGTGAGGAAGAACCGAAAACTCCCAAGAAAAAGAAGAAAGAAGAATCCTTGAAAACAAAAATCCAGGAAGTTGAAAAGAAGTTAAATGCAGTACAACTTAAAGGCAAGAACAAGAGGAATTTCACTTGCGAAGATTTCTATGAAAGCTTCGAAAATGACAAACATATAAAAAACTTGCCCAAGAAATTTATCAAATTTGATCGCCATGGAGACCCAAAGGCACATTTGGCTATGTTTTTTGCTGAATGCTACAAATTCCGCCACAATCATAGGGCCCTCTTTCGATGTTTCCCCAGAAGCCTAGAAGAAATTGCAGCACAATGGTATCGGGAACACATCAACCCAGTGGAATTGAAAAATTTTGACATGTTAATCAACCTTTTCATTGAAAGGTTCATTCAAAACGTTGAAACTGCACCAACGATCACCACATTATGCTATCTAAAATAGAGGCCAGGTGAAAAGGTGAGAAATTTTATTTAGAGGTGGAGGTCTTCTTGCAACAAGATGAGGGACCCAATCTCTCAATCTCATGCACTGAGATTGATCGTAAACAATTTGACACAACCATTAAGGAACCTCATTTCCAATGCTCCAATCAAGTCTTTCATCGATCTCACTGAGAGGGCAGAATGCATTGAAGCAGGAATTGAGAATGGAGCTTTTGATGCTGTCATCCCGGTGAAAGTAAGGGAAGATACAAAGAAGAATAGCAGAAGTCAAAATGCTCCAACCAACATTGTGGCCAACGCTGTAGCCTTCAAGAAAGAAAAGTCTGAATATCCCAATAATAAAGGGGTAATGGACAAAGCTAGTGGCAATAGTAGTGGCACCAAAAACAAACATCCTGGATGGGGGTACGATAGAAAATTCACCCGATTACAACAGAGTTATGAAGAGGTCATGCACATGCTAATCGAAAGAGGTACTCTGTTCCTCCCAAAAGTCTCCAACCCCCCACCAATGATGGGGAAAAACAAAGAGCAATTCTGCAAATTTCATCGCACTCCAAGACATGATATAGAAGACTGCCTTGTACTTAAAAATATTGTGCAAGATGCAGTTGACAAAGAAATAATCAAAGAAGTCAGTGAACAACCGGACATTCTCAAGAATCCTTTTCCTAAACATGGCAAAGGAATAGTTTCGATGGTCAGATTTTCAACAGGTCGTCAAATTATGGTGACAAACAAAAGGGATACAGCGTCCTTGGATTTCTTTGGATTGTTTTTCAAACATGATAAAGGATCCATCAATGCACAAACCAGACTGGTTAAACAAGACCATCTGACAGAGATTGATCAGAAGTCACAAGTGTGCGACCCTGAACCATTGGAATCCATTTTCAATGAATTGGACCCCTTACCTGAAGTCAAGAAGGGAGGGTTTAGCCCTAACAGGGGGAATGAATGGGCTTTTGAACTATGTGAAAATAGTCTGATCATATTCTCTGATAAAGGTCTACCAACTGGAGGTGCATCGCACAATGACGCCTTGCACATAGTGGTAGAGACAAGGGGCACCAGAGTCTCCCACGTTTTAATTGATGGTGGAGCAAGCTTGAACATCTTTCCACAACAAACAGCTCGTGAGTTGGGCATAAGATAGGCCGACTATACTCCATCCAAAATTTTCATCCATGGATATGACGGGATAGGACAACCATGCCTAGGATGCATATGTCTGGATTTGAATATTTCTGAAGAACGTATCATCGGGTTTTATTTCATGTGGTGGATATAGAACCCTCCTTCAACTTGTTGCTTGGCAGGCCATGGATCCATGCTACCATGGATCCATGCTACCAATGCAGTTCCCTCCACTCTACATCAGTGTGTCAAATGGACTCACAACGGGAATTCTATAACCATCTATGCAGAGGATAGGGAAAGTCGGCTTGTACACCCAATGATTCCGGTACCAACATATACAATTGAGGTACCCAGTATTCGAGTCTGCAAAGAGGAAGAAATATCTCAAAGTCTTAGCAATTGGCCATTCAGAAACCAAAGAAACAGGTATGGGTGAAAAAGGGTACCAAACCTGAAACAAGTTACAAAAGTCATCCGTTGTTCAAGAAATTCTGCCAGAATGAGAAAGGATTGGATTTACTCATACGCCATGGCTACCAGCCATTTACTGGCCTTGGCAAACATGAAAATGGAATCTTGGAACCAGTTACCTTGACAGGACAACGAGGCACTCAAGCCTTGGGGTGCCAAAGCTATGAAAAAGTGGATGTTGAGGAAGAATTCAAGCCAGTACCTTTCGTCAAGAGCAATACCATAGGCGGATGTTCACCATCAATTTGAATAAACAAATCCGCCATCATTTTGTTGTCATTGTTCTCCAATATACCAAATGTCTTCATTTTGTAATACCTTCAAAAATACAATGACAAATGCAAATTACTTCCATATACAATGTCTCAAATTTCATCTAACTTCTTTACAGTCTTTACGATGGCATCTGAGGATCAAACATCAGAAGCTTTTAAGGAGATAAATCCAGAACTCACTGAGGCAGAATGTCCAGAGTTCATCCAAATGAGAAAGCAAGATCAACCGTCACCTCTGATTAATGATCCGATTGAGGAAATTAACATTGGCACGGAAGAGAGCTCAAAGATTTTGCAAATTGGAACAAGTCTCTCATCAGAAGAAAGAAAAGAGTTGATAGACTTCCTCAAAAAGCATCAAGAAGCCTTTGCGTGGACTTATGAGGACATGCCAGGACTTGATACAAAATTAGTCGAGCATCGACTACCATTGAAACCAGAATGCAAGCCAATCAAACAAAAGTTGAGGAAACTAGACTCTCGTCTTGAGGGGAAGTTAAGGAAGGCCCGGAAGACCTACTAAAGGCATAGTTCATCTGAACAATCGACTATCCTGAATGGTTAGCAAACATTGTGGTAGTCCTAAGGAAAAATGGCAAAATTCAGCTCTGCATCGATTTCAGAGATTTGAATTAGGCTACACCAAATGATGACTACCCACTTCCAAACATTGACTTGTTGGTAGACAGTACCGCAGGTCACGCTATGTTCTCCTTTATGGATGGATATTCTGGCTATAACCAAATTAAGTTGGCTGCTCAAGATCAAGCCAAAACATCATTTACAACCCCATGGGGTACCTTCTGCTATACAGTAATGCCATTTGGTTTGAAGAGCGCTGGGGCAACATATCAAAGGGCTATGGCAGCTATTTTTCATGACCAAATGCATCAAATCATGGATGCATATGTAGATGATCTACTAATTAAGTCAAAAACAAAGGAGAATCACATCAACATTCTTTCTCAAGTTTTTGATAGACTCTTACAATACAAACTTAGATTGAATCCACAAAAATGTGTATTTGGTGTGGAATCTGGTAAGCTTTTGAGATTTATGGTCAGCAAAAAGAGAATCAAGATGGATCCTTCCAAAGCAAAGGCGATCATCGAAATGTCCCCACCAACAAATCTTAAGGAGCTACGCAGCTTGCAAGGCAGAATTCAGTCAATCAGAAGGTTTATATCTAATCTTGCCATGAGATGCGAACCCTTCAACCATTTACTGCGAAAATGAGTCAAATTTGAATGGGGACATGAATGTCAAGCCTCATTCGAAAAGATCAAGAAGTATCTCCTTTGCCCACCAATTTTAAAACCTCCAATTTTGGGGAAACCTCTACTCCTCTACATCACAGTTAACGATTTAGCCTGTGGTGGATTTTTGGCTCAATATGAAGAAGGATGTCGAATAGAACATGTCATTTATTACATCAGTAAGACATTTGTGCAGTATGAAAAGAACTACTCACACATGGAAAAAACTTGCTTAGCCTTGGTATGGATGTGTCAAAAATTAAGGCATTATCTATTGGCTTGCGAAGTTAAAATTTTATCCAAACTTAATCCACTCAAATATATCCTCGAACAGCAATTTCTGAATGGAAGGATAGCAAAGTGGCAGGTTTTGCTGATGCAATATGATTTGGAATATGAGTCACAAAAATCAATCAAGGGGCAAGCCATTGCAGACCAATTGGCAGATTTTCCTCTATATGAAGAAATTAGAACAAATGATGATTTTCCAGATGAGCAAATCCTGACGACTGAACCAGAGCCGATTTGGGAGATGTACTTTGATGGATCTAAGAGCACAGTTGGGGCAGGCATTGGGATACTTTTCATTACATTGGAAAGGAAAATGATTCCTTACTCTCTCAAATTGAATTTTTCTTGCACGCATAATATGGCAGAGTACGAGGCCCTAATCCAAGGACTCAAAATGTTGCTCAAATTTAAAGTGCAGAGAGTTTGCATTTTTGGAGATTCTCTCTTAGCTGTCAGTCAGGTCAATGGAGATTGGCAAGTCAAAGATCAAAAATTGATCTCATATCAAGAGTTAGCAGCTTCCCTCTTAAGACAGTTCGAGGAATGTCAACTCTTACATGTCAAAAGAGAATTTAACCCAATAGCAGACGGTTTAGCCAGTTTAGGCTTTACCATTGCCTTAAAACCTAGAGAATCTATCAGATCTTTTGAAGTTGGAAGACTCGAACAACCATCTTTTGTCATACCAGAATAGGTGTTGCAAGCAGAAAGTAGAGAAACACCATGGTATCAGAACATCAAGGATTTTCTCCAAACTGGAACACTTCCACCAGAAATGTCTCGAAAAGAGCAAAGAGTTTTGAGACACATGTCTTCAAGATATTTCATTCTAGCCGACATCCTATACAGAAGAGGATTCAACACAGAATATGCTAGATGTCTCGATGCAAATGAGGCACTAGAAGTCATTCAAGAAGCCCATGAAGGAATTTGTGGGGGACATGTAGGGTATCAGACCCTCGTCAAGCAGATAGTCAGCGTAGGGTACTATTGGCCCACAATGCAAAGAGGCTGTCACCAATTTGTCAAAAAATGCATCAAATGTCAGTTGCACGCACCATCAATTCATGCTCCAGCAGCATACCTTCATTCGGTCAGCTCACCATGGCCATTCTCCATGTGGGCCTTCGACGTAGTCGGTCCAATCAATCCACATGCCTCAAAAGGACACAGGTATTTTCTTGCAGCTACAGATTACTTCACCAATGGGTGGAAGCGATCACTTTAAAAATAGTCGAAGGACAACACGTAGTGTCCTTCATTCACAAAAATCTTTTGTGTAGATTTGGCATTCCGCATGATATCGTTTCTGATAACGGTACTCATTTCAAAAATGAGAAAATGCGCAATCTCTATCACAAACACAAAATACAACATCACTTTTCTGCCCCATATTACCCTCAAGGTAATGGTCAAGCAAAAGCAACCAACAAGATTTTGATTCGTGTCTTAGAAAGGACTGTTGAAACAGGCCGAGATTGGCACGAGAAAATGCACAATGCACTTTGGGCGTATCGAACCACAATTCGGACACCCACCAATGCTACACCAGCATAATTAGTATATGGAATGGAAATTGTCCTTCCATTACATGTCCAAAAACCAGCAATGAAATTTGCTGCTCTCATTGAACTCCCAATTAGAAAATATCAAAAAAAGAGACTTGCTCAATTAGACCTCTTAGACGAGAAAAGACTACAAGCGGCAGAGCATGCCGAAGTCTATCGTAAGAGAGTCGCCCGACATTATGCCAAATCAGTCACTGAAAGAAAATTTCAGGTAAATGATCTTGTTTTAAGATCCATAGTTCCACTCAGGAGTAGACCCAAAGGAAAATGGGCGCCGAACTGGGAAAGACCATATGTTGTCCAAGAGGTTCTACCTCACAATTCTTATCGACTGATTGATGCCGATGGGGTTGAAATCCTCGATCTAATTAATGCTTTGCATCTCAAAAAATTCTATACTTGAATTTGCAATTCCAAAAAAAATCAAAATAGTTGTGCATTGATAAGCACGTTTGTAACAATTTTTGAACCAACTAAGGGGCATGGTATCCCTTAGGGAAAAGTTTCAAAAATGCATCAAAATTTTCAAACTCAACCCATGTCTTGAGGACAATTGCAAGGGCATCGGCTTGAAATATGGAAGAAATTTCACAGACATTGAGGGACAAATGTATAGCAATTAATGTTGGTCCCGACATCCAGCATTTGTAAAGGTCTAGCATGAGATGCCCTAAGAAAAAGTCTTGTCACCTAAAAGACCTTGGCAAGATGCTAGAAAAAGCTATCAAGCGAAATGAGTTGAGCAATGAGCTCGGGGTGAGTGTAGTTGTTCCTCTGGTTCAAAGCTCAGCAGGCGCGGGTGGGCATATGACCTATGCTTACGCCGTGAAGCTAAAAAGCAATCCATGAACATTTTGCATAAATTAAGTCTCCTAAAGCCTTCTGAATTCAAGCAAGTAAGCCCGGGGAGTGTTTTACATTTGGTACCCTGAGGCCAACTGGTCTAGGAGTTACCGGCCCAAAGCTTGTTATAAGGGTTCAGAAGAAAGCCCGATAGACTTGATATTACACAAAGCAAACTACACAAAACCGCCAAAGCGGTGCAACTCCGTAGTAGCTTTTGGGGTGGTGAGGAAGTTTCCCCAAGAGTGAAGGGTGTTTCAAAAAGAGAAAATCAAAATTCAAAAACGAAAGTGAATAGGCGAAAAACTAAGTAAAAGGAGAGAAAAAGCACTTGTCAATGGTTTAGAAGGCATCGAGGGCAAATTTCTCCAAGCATCAAATGCAAAAACTTTCACAACTACAAAATTTTTCAACCAACATTAATTCCTCTACATAGTCGAAAAATGTTCTTATTTCAGGTCTATGCCTAGCATTTCCCCTCGAGCGAGGATGGTTCAACATCATTTGAAAAATGGATTTTCCAAATGATTTGCAAAAATTTGGAGCATGAATCTTTGCTATTAAGCAAATTATTCAACTTGCTTAACAGCAAAGAGGGGCATCTGTTAGCACCCCAAATTTTTCCACATCAAAATTGAAGCAATGTGAAAATTTTACAAAAGAATTGTGAAAATTTGCAATTTCAAAGCCAATTTCGAATCTAAAGATTCAAATCGTGAATTTAACCCGAGACACGAATACCAATGCAGGATTACGGGTCCAAATCCAATTGCAAATGTCATTTGAAATCCAAATCCAATTGCAAAATGCAAATTTTGACTTAGGATCTAATTCAGTCTAGAACGCTACGTGGGACCCACGTGTGGGCCCCACCTAGCCTGTGTGGTCAAGAGCCCCCCAGGGGCCACGCCCCCTCCATGTCAAAAAAAATAATAAATAAATAAATATTTTTTCTCAAATTAATTGAAGAAAAGTCATTTTCAAGAAGAAATAAAGGAGAAACCTAGGAAAAGAGAGACATTTATGTCTCTCTCTCTTCTTTAACCAGGTCCTCCTTAAAGAAAAAAATCATTTTCAAGAAAGCAATTACTAGACTGGTCAAACTCACCTAACCTACTTGATCCAAGCACTTGCCAATGGTTTAGAAGGCATCGAGGGCAAATTTCTCCAAGCATCAAATGCAAAAACTTTCACAATTACAAAATTTTTCAACCAACATTAATTCCTCTACATAGTCGAAAAATGTTCTTATTTCAGGTCTATGCCTAGCATTTCCCCTCGAGCGAGGATGGTTCAACATCATTTGAAAAATGGATTTTCCAAATGATTTGCAAAAATTTGGAGCGTGAATCTTTGCTATTAAGCAAATTATTCAACTTGCTTAACAGCAAAGAGGGGCATCTGTTAACACCCCAAATTTTTCCACATCAAAATTGAAGCAATGTGAAAATTTCACAAAAGAATTGTGAAAATTTGCAATTTCAAAGCCAATTTCGAATCTAAAGATTCAAATCGTGAATTTAACCCGAGACACGAATCCCAATGCAGGATTACGGGTCCAAATCCAATTGCAAATGTCATTTGAAATTCAAATCCAATTGCAAATGTCATTTGAAATTCAAATCCAATTGCAAATGTCATTTGAAATCCAAATCCAATTGCAAAATGCAAATTTTGACTTAGATCCAAGAATTGGATCTAATTCAGTCTAGAATGCTACGTGGGACCCACGTGTGGGCCCCACCTAGCCTGTGTGGTCAAGAGCCCCCCAGGGGCCACGCCCCCTCCATGTCAAAAAAATAATAAATAAATAAATATTTTCTCTCAAATTAATTGAAGAAAAGTCATTTTCAAGAAGAAATAAAGGAGAAACCTAGGAAAAGAGAGACATTTATGTCTCTCTCTCTTCTTTAACCAGGTCCTCCTTAAAGAAAAAAATCATTTTCAAGAAAGCAATTACTAGACTGGTCAAACTCACCTAACCTACTTAATCCAAGTAGGTTTGACCCGGGTGCACCCAAATGTGGTGCCAATTCCAGCTAGGTTCGGTCACCACGGGCTCAACACAATCAAAACATAAGTCTGTCTCATGATCCAATTAATGGACGAAAATAGACTTTGACCGAACCAAACCCACTTTGACTAAACTCAATCAAAGTACAATTTGGCTCAATTAAGAGCTTTCTTGAACCAAATTTATCAAATTACCTCAAATAAAGTCAAACTACTCGCAAATGAGCTTTGACTTTGGTCAATTGGTCGAAATTGATCAATTTGGACAATTTTGACCTTCTGCGGTCAAATTAAGATTAAAAAGCCTAAATTGGTTTATGAAAGGCAAATAAACATTTGAATTTGTCAAATGCATGAATCAAATACCAAATTTAAATTGAATTTCTCAAGTGAAAATTTGATTCAGTTGAAATCCATTTTCAATCAAGTTTTGGATGAAAATACCCTTTTCGAACCAAATTTGATAAAATTTTTGAATTTTATTAAAATTTAAATTGAATTATCATAATTCAATGGCATTTGGGGCTTAGTAACTAGGTTTTAACCTTACAAGCTCAATTTCAAACAAAAAATAAATAAATAGAACAAAATAAGGGCAAAACCCTGTGCAAGGGCATTTTCATCTAAAATTTTGGTCAAGATGGTCACCTAGGTCTGAACCCATGTTGACCAAACCTAGCCCAGCCCACCTAGCTCGTGGAAATGGGCTGAGAAATGGTCAATTAGAGCCTTTAAAGCCTATTTAACTCATTTTACATGTCCCTAAGTTCTTAAGGAAGTTCCCAATGTGAGTTAAGAAGGTGGTTGAACCCACCTCCTCCTCTATATAAACCTCCCTTTGGCTACCAAGGGGGAGGATGAAATTTTGGAGCATTCTATCAAATTGTTGCAGCCAAGGAACTAGGAGGGAGAAGCCAAGGAGGAGAGAAGAAGTTCGTTCAAGCCCTCTTCCCCTTTTTCTCTCATTCTCTTCTTCACTTTCTTCTATTCTCCCCATTGATTTTGCTAAGTTAGGGTGCTTAAGTGAACCCTTACTTAGGATTTTCGTGGTGAGAAGCCCTCTTTATCACTCCAAATTCCAGCAAGCAAGCTATTTCTTATTCTAGCTTTGCTAAGCTTGAATCAACGGTTGGATTCTTGCTTATGATTGCTTGAGTTAGAAAACAAGTGAAGATGAAGGACAAGAATCAAGAGCGACCGTAAAGTAGGTGATTTTAACTCACTTCTCTTCTACTTTAGCTTATTATTGATTTATTTTAATTCCAGCAATTCGTGGGAGGGTTTATTTTCATTTGCTTACGGCTGGGAATGATGTCCAGCTAAGGAAAACCTACGCTTCAATGTATATGTTAATGCATAATGCATGCATATGTCGGTTTTTCTTAATTATGAACCCAAGTATCAAATTTTGAAATGGGCCCCAAGGCCACGTCCCTTTCAAAGAAACCAACTTAATACCATTTTGAACTCACTACCATGAGAGAATCCCAGGGTGAGAGTGATTTTGCCGCACCATTTACGATGAAAATGCCTATAAGGGATGGATACGTTCTTATGAATGTGATCCACCCTTGCATGGCGAAATGATGGACGAATAAACTTGAGCATTGTTTTATTTTCTTTCTTATTCACAGTCATTTTGATTCATGTCTTTCAATTTAATTAATCAAGGGTAGTAGGGAAGATTTGAAACAAGTTTTCAATCTTCCTACATAAAAGAACCCAGCCATGAATCATCATGATTCATGAGTCATGCGGTTCCTTGATAAAATTTCATTTTGAAGAGTAAGGTATGTATATATATATGTTGTTATATATATACATACATGTGTCCCATCTCTTGTTGAAAATCATTTTTCTTCTCTTAAAATCAGGTTGGAATACGTTTCCAAACTGGTTTTTAAGAAGGATGATCGTTTTGATTGATTTTCATAGTGCAAGGCTATAAAATCATTTTCATTTCATTTTTACTTAATTTCAGCAAACCCATACGTAAGATGTATGTATGTTGTTAAAATCAGACCATGTTTCATAGGAATTGGTTTAAGAATATCAAAATTTACATATTTGAAAGGCCAATTATCCTAAAATCATTCAAAAAGAGTTGATGATCTCATTACTATCAAATCTGGAATTTGAATCTATTTGAAAGACTCGTCATTTCCATCTAAGAAACAAGATATTTATTGGAATCAATGTCCACAATTTTCAGCTATTTAAATCAACACAAGGTCTGATTTTTAGCTATTTTGAAGCGAAAGTGGATGTCATCCACGTCTCCCATCCATTTCAAAGATTGAACTTGACATCATTTATATATTTTCATCATTTTGATAATTTTATGTCAAGCCTCAAGCTTATGGACTACATCTCTAATTTATGTGTTTAATCATATAATGAGCACATACAGAGAAAGTCCTACATTTTAATCAAACTTCACGCATAGATTGTATGACGTGCAATATGGACTTTGAGAGATTATGAGAGAGTGAAGAATGTATGTTTCATATGAATGAATCTTGAGGGATTATGAGAGAGAGAAGAATGAATGTTCCATATAGTTTCCCCTCTCATTTCATGCATTCACTTTCACTCAAAATCAATAGCACCACATACACATTATCAAGAAATTAAGTGATTCAAATTTGAGTTGCAAAAAGTGACCAAGTCATATTGCAATGAGAATTTGTAAACCTCACTTAACTTCAAAAGAAAACACAAGCAATGCATTCATAATCTTTTGGCCAAAGTGCATTTGAAAAACAACATGTTTTCTAACAATTTGGATCCATGTTCTTTCAAAAGAATAAATTCTACAAATCACATGATTTGACAAAAGAGAATCAATTTTGATCATAATATGATCATCATCGTCTAGAGTTCACAACAAAGAACTCAATTCCAAATCTTCAAAATCCTCAAGAATTATGTGTTTCAAATAACACCAAAACAAAGGTTTTTAAACCAACTTGAAAACCCCCAATATTCAAATTCATTTATTCAAAAAAAATGAATTTCGGTTTTTGAATCCAAAACCTCAATGCATAAGCATATAGGATTTGCATCAATAACTCGTATATGATCTAAATGATCCTTAGTCCTTGGTATAATTACCCCTGTTAAAGGCAGCAGGAACGGTTGGACCTCGTACCGATGGACGGACCCCTTTCTCTTGAAAATTTTCTCAAAACCCCAAATTTTAAAAGAATTTTGCTGACTCGCATTTCGACCTCCTTGAAAAAGGGGTGGGGTGCGAACACCTGTACTACCTGTTATGGGTTATTTTAGTACCTTGTAAAGTCCTTTGGGTTCTGTAATGCGTCGGCTACATTCTATAATTTAATGAATAAAGTGTTTCGGCCTTACATTGATGACTTTGTAGTGGTTTATTTGGATGACATTGTCATCTACAGTCCGTATATTGAGTCCCATCACAAGCACTTAGAGTTAGTGTTCTCTAAGTTGCGTCAAACAAAGTTGTATTTGAAGCTGAAAAAGTATATATTTGCTCAGCGAATGGTTTCCATCCTAGGCCACTTCATTAGCCATGGAAATGTGGAGATGGATCCGCAGAAGGTTCAGGCCTTTCTCGACTGGCCAGCCCCTACTAACATGCTGGAACTTCGCTCTTTCTTGGGTCTTGCCAACTATTTTCATTGCTTCATTGAGGGATACACAAGAGCTGCAGCGCCCTTGACAGACCTGCTGAAAAAGAATCAAACATGGGACTGGTTATCAGAATGTGTTGATGTCTTTCGGCTGCTCAAGGTGAAGTTGAGCAGCAAACCGGTTCTACGCTTGCCTGATTTCAGTCAGCCATTTGAGGTAGAGACTGATGCTTCAGAACGAGCATTGGGCTGTGTCTTGATTCGGGATGGACACCCGGTGGCCTATGAAAGTAGGAAGTTGTCGGATGCAGAATGACGATGTTCGGCTCATGAGAAGGAAATGACAACAGTTGTCCATTCCCTAAGGCTTTGGAGGCACTATCTGCTGGGGCGACATTTCAGGGTGGTGAAAGACAATATGACGAACCAAGCAGGCATGCTGACAGGATTTTCTGGTGGAGTTTTACATGGACATAGTGCATCGGTCGAGGAAAGCCAATCAGGTTGCCGATGCACTAAGCCAGGGAGTGCATGCAGAGGTGTGTACTGCGGCGGCAATGACTCAAGTGTTAGATGATTGGATGCAGAGGATTCGACATTCTACGACTACTGATTCAGCAATAGCCCACCTCATTGACTTGGTGAAGGAAGATACCTATCGACAGTTTTGACTGCAAGAAGAGATCTTGTTTGCTAGGGGGAATCAGATATATGCCCCTTTAACTAGTGGAATTTGAAAGGAGCCCTTGAGGCAAATGCATGATAGCTCATTGGCTGGCCATCCAGGCCTAGATCGTATGTTGGCCTTGATTGCTCGGCGTTTCTACTAGCCAAAGATGGAAGAGGACGTTGAACAGTACGTTCGGACTTACCTAGTCTACCAGCAAGATAAGACAGATAGGCAACTGCCATGCTGACTGTTGCAGCCACTTCTTATTCTGGACCGACCATGGCAAAGTGCTTCCTTGGATTTTACCACGAATTTTCTGATAGTAGATGGAATGGGATCGATCTTGGTGATTGTTGATCGATTTTCGAAGTATGCTACCTTTGTCTCTACCCCAAAAGTATGTTCAGCGACCAAGCGGCCGCTGTTTGAAGTACTAGGGAGTCCCTGTCGACATAGTGAGTGATGGTGATGCCTGGTTCATTGGTTGGTTCTGGACCTGCCTGTTTGAGTTGCTAGAAATGAAGCTGAACTTTTCGACCAGCAACTATCTACAAAGCGATGGCCAAACCGAGTGGATAAATTGCATTCTGGAGGAGTATTTGCGACATTATGTGATTGCAAACCAGAAAAATTGGATAACCCTACTAGACTTGGTGCAGTTCTGCTACAATCTATACAAGACAAATACCACAGAAAAGAGCCCCTTCGAAGTTGTGTTGGGCCAGCAGCCCATCACTCCGACGGACTTAAGCGTGTTAAGTTTGGGAAACTGTCATGCGGCAATGAAGATGCTTCAAGACAAGCAAGATGCTATGGCTGAAGCTCGGGATTGCTTAGCCAAAGCCATAAAACGAATGAAGAAGACAATCGATAGGAGGCGATGACCTTTGGAGTTTAAGAAAGGAGACTTAGTTTTGTTGAAGCTAACTCTTCAGATTTGGAAGAATGTGAGCAGCAAGGTGGTGCATCGTGGCTTAGTTTCAAGGTATGATGGCCCCTTCAAAGTGCTAAGGAAGGTCAAGAACTTAGCCTACAGGATGGAGCTGCCCACAAGAATCAAGTCACATCCCGTGTTCCATGTGAGTTTTCTAAAACCTTTTCATAAAGATAGTCAGGACCCAGGTAGGTCTATCTCCACTAGGGCACCGCCTAGTGTGAGTGTGCAATTTGAGAAAGAAGTTACACAGATTTTAGACCATTGGCTTAAAGGGCATAGGAAAACCAGCTACTATCGTGACTTTTTTGTAAGGTGGAAAGGTCGACCGGAGAGTGAAGACAGTTGGGAAAGGGATGCCAACTTATGGTAGTTTGAAGACCAAGTACAACAATACTTGGCCTCGACAGGGATGTCGAGCATAGCTGAAGGGGGAGGCTTGTAAGACCCTTATCCTGGCAGAAGGCCAAGGACGACATGGCTTGACCGGCCAGAGGTGGTCGGCCTGGCTAGCAGAAGCTTGGCCAAGGAGATAACATGGAAAAAGGTACTTACTTGGTCCTGAAGAAGCATGCAGCAATGGCTCTGGTCGACAAAAGTAGGCTGGCAGTCAGCAGGAGCAGACTGGAAGTCGGCAGACGCAGGCCAGAAGGCAGCAGCAGCATGTAGTCCAAAATTTATGGTAGACCAGAGATTTTGGGTGCTGTCATGCTCGTGCGATGAGATCACCTACAACACTTATATAGAGGTTGCGTGCCGAATTCCATGAGCGTTCTAAGAGGTCCCGGAGGTCGGTCGCTAAGCCAGGTTTTGGAGCCCGTGGCCGGGAGGGATGCCGGAGGCAGCCGACCACGGTCCAAATCCACCAGGATCTCTCTCGGCGGGAGAGGGAGGCAATGTGTTAGGCACGTCACCGGTTGGGCTAGAAAGTCCGAACCAAGTACGTCCTAGTTCCCAGATCTTCTTGAGAAATTTGTCTATAACCAAAAAATCCTAAGTAATTAAAACAATTGATTCTACCCGGCCGGAGAAACCCCGACGCAAAATCCCTTAGGACTGGAATTACAGGTGCGGAATACCCTTTTCCCACTTCCTAACTACGGTCTGAACCTACTACAAAGTCTACAGTGGGTTATAAGGTCGTACAAGCGCGAGCGATACAAGAGGACTCTCACAGCTCACTCATGCAAACCATACAAACCACAGCTAACGTACAAACCACGCCCAACAGAAAGCAAATGGGGAGGTCTGCTCCTTGTGATCGTGTCTCGGGCGATGGGCCCTCGAGGTGCCACAGAGGGGAGCAAGGCCGAAGCCTGGGCTAAAGCAGTAAAGAAAATTAAACAACTATGCTTCCTAGAACAAAAGCAAATAACACCCGCCCGAGACTACAAGGGGGATGAGAAGAATTACCGGCCAAGGTAGTACCTTGGCTTAGCGGACAGGCCACGGGGTGAAAACCTACCCCCGGGCAATTCAGCTCACGGGCCGGCGTGAAGCGCGCGGCCTGGACAGCCGCCTGCTGTCGGTGACGGTCGGCGCGACGCGCGGGCCTGGACGGCCTCCTGCTGTCGATGAAGGGTCGGCGGTTAGCGCTCGACCGGGGCTGACGCCTGCTGTCGGGCGCCGAGAGGACGGGCGACCGTCTGTCGCCTGTGACGCGCCTGCCCGTTGCAGGTGCGGTCGAGGGGGGCGAGAGCCGATAAGGCAATGCCTACCTGCCTGGCTGCGTGATTGGATCGGCCAAGGCTGTCGACGGATGAAGATCGTCGGCTGGGGCTGGCCGAGGTGCTGGCCAAGATCGCTAGCGCAAGGCTAGCACCGGCTGTGCCTGGTCCCTAACTAAGGCCGGGCTGGTTTCGTGCGGCGGGGCTCTAAGGGACGGCTGGTCAAGGCAAGATGGGCGGAGGGCAGGGGTAGGCCGAGGGTGATTGCAGCTTAGGTGGGACGATAGGTGACCTAACTACGAGGTAGGCTAAGTGGGGTGGCTTCGGACGAATGAGCCCAAGCTCGGGTCAAGGTGGATGAGGTCCGGCTAGAGGGTGGCTACTACTGGACCAAGTTAGTGGGTCCGGGTGAACTCGGTCAAGAGGGACACTCGAGGTGGGCTCGAGTCAACTAGGTTAGGTCGCAAGGGGAATTAAGGGTTGGACTGGATTACCTAATTGAGCTAGGTGAGGTTAAGTCAACTGGGTCTAGGTCAAGGTCAAAGCAAGAGGGGTTGACCTAAGGGAAGAGGTGGCGCACGAGGTAGCCTAATTCGGCGCGGTTGGACTTGGCTGGTCGAACCAAGAGTGAGGGGCGTCAGATCTGTGCCACGTGGCAAGATCAAGAGCTACGAAGAGGCCACAAGGGTAAACCCCAGCGATAAGGAAGAGGTGAGCTGCCTTTTCCTAAAACTAAGGAAGTGGGACTCGAGTTGGAAGCGAGAGAGGAGGGCGAGGGGCTAGGTGGCACTTGCGGTTTCTCCAAGCTAGGAGATGATGACACTTGGGCTGGTGAAGGGCTGAGATCTTATGCGATGACAACAAAGGGATGAGGTGTCCTAGGAGATAGAGAAGAATGAGGAACGAGGGCTAAAAGTTTGGATCGACTCCTAAAAGCTAGGAGAGACGAGGGGAAGTCGGCTCGGTAGTGGATCTCGCGGGTGCTAGGTGGAAGCAAGGGAGGAGGGCACGTGACCGACGTGGGACCGAGCTGGAGAGCTGGAGCTCGAGCTGGGTATGACGTGGCCAAGAGGACGCACCAGATGGGGACACGTGGCTCGATGAACACCTAGGGTTTCTAGCGACTAGGGTTGAGACTTAATCAAAAAGCAAGGGAGAAAATCAAGGAGAAAGCTAAGGGGCGACTCCTACAAGGTCGGGGCTCCCATTCTCGAGTTGATCTCGAGTGGGACAGGTGTGTGCTGACGTGGAGATGAGCTGGAAAGGCTGGCTGGATGGCTGACACCTGGACACATGAACGGACGAGATGAAAAGCTAGGAGACTTACCCGGAATCGGCTGGCGGCCACGGTGGACTGCTCCAAGCTCGCCGGCGGCTAGGGTTCACTCCTTTGCCCGAAAGTCCGATCTACCCTTAATGAAACTGAATGAAAACAAGAAGGCAGAAGGGCGGAACAGTCTTCGACCACCAGAAACAGTGGCAGACGCCGGAATTAGTAGCGGCGACCGGAATTGACTTCTTTTCCGGCGAGGCACCGAACTTGCAATCTAGCCATCGGATTCCGCCCAAGTTACACCGTTTTTTTAGCTTTTCTTTGGGTGATCCTTTTAAGCTAGTTCTTAATATTTTCCCACGGCCAGATCTACGACTTTTTCTTCTTTTTCTACCTCTGGACCGAGGCTTTGAGGGGAGGAAACCGAACCTTAATTTTATGATTTTTAGGCTCTTCCTCCGATCAATTTTAATCAAACTTTCTAAGATCAGACTAGGCGATTGCCTAAGTGAAATGAGACGGGTAAGAGTGCTTCTAAGACCGATTTCACCGATGATCTCTGCCCTGCTCTTGGGTATGCCAAGAGAAGAACCGGACTTGGAGATTTCGGCCTTAGAAACTCCCAACTCGACTCTCGTTTCACACTAAGAAATCGAGTAGACTAACCTTTCGAAGTTGTCCCGTTGAAGCTGAGGTTCAACCTGCGCCTTCAACCTTCCCTTTTCTGAAATCAGTCTCTCAACTCCTTCGGGTGCAAGGAGAAGGCACTGATTTCAGGTTTTAATGAAAACCGGTAGGGGTACTTACGTGGTCTAAGGTGAATCTGCCGCCGGTGAGGAGGAGATCCGCCCGAGCCGTGCCTTTGGGCCTTCGTCGAGGACGCCGGTGCTCCAAAGCTCTTCAATGGAATAGAGATCGCCACGGGCCAAGGGGGCACGAGAGGGAGAAGACGCCAAGTTCACACACATGGTGAAGAAGACGGGAGACTATAGAAATGATGGAGTTCCACAAGGGAGAGTGCTGACCTCGCGAGGAGGAGAGAGAGTCAAAGACTCAAAATGACTTCAATTTCTTAAAATTCGATGCATTCTACATGGATCCAAAAACACTTATACTATACCTATTTGGATCGTCCACAATCCGGACTATATCCTCTACCCAAGACCCAATTACATTGGCGCCAAGCACAACCCGCTAGGCTAGGTCTAGACTTCGAATCCCCTTATTGACTTAAGCAAATCCGACCCTATTTGCTGAAACAAAATGCGAGGAAGTAAACTCGGGCCTAGCGCCCAACACGTAAAATAAAAGTTCAAGCCCTTGAGCTTGGTGAGCTGAAGGTGGGGACGTCGTGAGGGGACCCGCCCTCACTTCGGGTTTTGGGTGTAAGGGTTCGGTCTGGTTTGACCGAGCCGTTGCCTAAGGCTTTTTTGGTCTTAGGGCGCCTCAAGGGTCGTGCGAACTAGACTCACTCGGGTTTAGACTTATCTAACTCTACGAGCCCAACATTTGAATCAAAGGCACCTTGAGTCTCTTCCAATTTAAGCACCGTTGATGACCTAGTTGCTCCTCCCGCTGCAACTAACTCTGGCGCTTCCTCCTTCTTCTTGGGACTGACCTTGATGTACTGGAGAGATCGAGCCCAAAGATCGGAAGCCTTGTGCTTCCTTTGACTGGTCTCAGCTGGCTCGGCCTCTGCTGGGTCTGGACCACTAGGTAGGTCTGTAACAGATTCCCCCTCCCTACCTTGCGCTTGTCCTCGAGCGCTGGAAGAGGGGAAGTGATGAATGATCGACCCGAATTCTTCCCAAGAAGTACCCCTGTCGGGTCCTTCCAATTCCACGAGCACCTCGTGCCTCATTCTCCCCTGCCGCTGTACATATCTGTGCTTTAGAATGCGATAGGGAGTAGGCAAATTGTCTGGTACTTGTTCTATCAGCGTTGGTACATCCCCCTGATGAGGTTTAAGCCTAGTGACGTGGAATACGGGGTGCACCAATGTTGTTCTGGGGAGACCAAGTCTGTAGGCGGCCTTCCCTACCTTCTGCATCACCGGATATGGCCCATAATAACGAAGCAGCAGTTTGGAATACGGCTGACCCATCAAGGATTTTTGCTTAAGAGGCACTTAAGTCACACATAGTCGCCCACCTTAAATTCCCGGTCCTTCCTGCCCTTGTCATAAACTTGCTTCATGCGATTTTGCGCCTTGGCAATATTCTGTTTTAGGGACTCCAAAACTTCTTCCCTTGTGCACAACTCACAGTCTATTGTATCATCTTCTGCCGTACCTCCCTCATACCTAGGTATTGATGGAGGAGGAAACCCATAGACGCCCTCATAAGGGGTCATGCCAGTTGACGAGTGTAGACTCGTGTTGTACGACCATTCTGCCCAAGGCAGATACTTGACCCAAGTAGACGGTCGTTCACCTGCGAAGCACCTTAAGTAGGTCTCTAAGGACCGGTTGACTATTTCACTCTGCCCATCCGTTTGAGGGTGGTGGGCGGTACTGAAGTTTAACGTCGTTCCCATGTTCTTCATGTATTCCTGCCACAACACACTTAGGAAAATGGAGTCCCTGTCACAAATGACGGACTGTGGCATTCCATGCAGTTTACCAATATACTCTTGGTAGACGTTGGCCACAAGTGGCCCTTGGTACAATCTCGGCAAGGGGGCGAAGTGACTATACTTTGTGAGCCGATCCACGACAACTAACACTGCCTCCTTTCCATCTGAACGGGGCATGGCGTCGATAAAGTCCATCGTGACATCAGTCCACGGCCTGGTTGGTATTGGCAGAGGGTTCAAATGACCTGGAGGCTTGATTGCCTCGTACTTTTCCCTCTGGCAAACTACACACTTCTTGACATAGGCCTGTACTTCAACCTTGATTCCTCGCCACCAAAACTGGGCCTTTATACGGCTAAGGGTCTTAGCGACTCCTTCATGACCCGCGGCTGGGGTGTCATGAAAATGTTGTAGGAGTTCCTGCTTAAGCCCAGAATCAGGAGGGACTACTGCCTTGTCCTTCCTATACAAGATATTCCCCTTGACTGAATAAAAGGGAATGGAACCGGGGTTTTGCTGAACCGAAGCTTGAATTAGCCTAAGAGACAGATCGTTCTACTGGTCAAGGGCTAATCGGTCCCAGATGTCCGTTTCCACTACTGATAAAGTCATTAACTGTTCAGCCAAGCGGGAAAGAGAATCAGTCGCTTTGTTCTCAGGACCTTTTTTGTACTCTATTTCAAAGTCATACCCCAAGAGCTTTGCTAGCCATCTTTGTTGAGTGGGGGTAGACACGCGCTGTTTCAACATGTACTTCAGACTGTTCTGGTCGGTCCTGACTATAAACTTACGTCCAATCAAGTAAGGACGCCATTTTTCCACCGCCATGACTATGGCAAGTAATTCTTTCTCATATGTCGAAAGGGGCTTGGCCCGGCTAGTTAAGGCCTTTGACATGTAGGCAATGGGGTGGTTCTCTTGCCCAAGCAATGCACCAACTCCGACTTCACACGCATCTGTCTCTATAGTAAAAGTCTTTGTAAAATCGAGGAGAGTAAAAACCGGGGCGGTCATTAGAGCTGCCTTCAGCTTCTCAAAGGCGACTCTCGACTTCTCAGTCCATGAGAAGGCTCCCTTTTTCAACATTTGGGTAAGGGGCTGTGCGGTGATACCGTACCTCTGAATAAACCTTCTGTAATACCCAGTCAATCCAAGAAAGCCTCGTAGACTTTTGAGGTCCTTAGGCAGTGGCCATTTCTCCATGGCTTGCAATTTTTTGGGGTCTTCCCGAACCCCGTCTTGGGACACGATATGCCCAAGGTATCCGATCAAAGATTGTCCAAAACTGCATTTGGACATCTTCGCGAAGAGATGATGCTCCTTAAGAATACCTAGAGTAATTTCCAGGTGCCTCTGATGCTGCTCTTCGTCCTTACTGTAGATGAGGATATCATCAAAAAACACGAGGATGAAGTCCCTCAAATGTGCCCTGAACACATCGTTCATGCACCACTGAAAGGTGGCTGGTGCATTTGACAAACCAAAAGGCATTACAAGAAATTCGTAGTGCCCATCGTGTGTTCGAAAGGCGGTCTTCATCACGTCTTCATCAAACATTCTTATTTGGTGATAGCCAGCCCTAAGATCAATCTTTGAAAACATGGTGGCGCCGGCCAACTCATCTAACAGTTCATCAATAACTGGTATGGGGTGCCGATCCTTAACGGTCACCTCGTTTAATGCCCTATAGTCAATGCAGAATCTCCAGGTATTATCTTTTTTCTTCACTAAGAGAATGGGTGAAGAAAACGGACTGCAACAAGGACGAATAATTCCGCTTTCGAGCATCTCTTTTACAAGGCGTTCTATCTCCGCCTTCTGGCTATGCCCATACCTATACGGCCTGACATTTACAGGCTCGGCATCATGTGCAAGGACTATCCGATGGTCATATGCCCGTCTTGGAGGTAATCCCTTGGGCTCATCGAAAATTTCTGGAAATTGGTCTAGGACCAATTGAATCTTTGGTGGAATAGGCTCTTCCACCTTTTCTTTATACTTTGGCACATCTGTAGCTAGAGTGAGGACCCAACATGCGGGTTGCTCTTGCTGAATGGACCGTAATGCAGTTTTGGGACGTGTGGAGCTGGCAAGTCCCTGAATCGTAATCGATTCCTCCTCTCCTTCTGGGATGAAGGTCATCGTGAAATTCTTTACATCCCAGTGTATGTCCTTCCAAGTTAAAAACCACGGCATGCCTAGTATTAGATCCACTCCTTCAAGGGGAATGACGAGACATTCTACCTTGAAGGACTTCTTTTTGACGGACACATCAATGCTTTTTCCTTCATGTTGACATTTGATTCGGAGTCCCCCTCCCACGATTATAGTTTGTGGGCTGCTATCCGTGAGGGTGACTTTGCACCTTTTTGCCGCTTCCTCGGTGAGGAAATTGTTGGTGGCTCCATTATCAAGTAATATCAAGACTTTTTGGCCATTGATGCGACCAAAGACACGCATAGCGTTGGCCTTGTATGGATCCTGAATGGAATGAAGGGACTCGACCTCTTCGGTTTTCTCTTCGTTGGTCGAAGCCTCTTCTTTCTTTTCTTTCGGCTCAGCTTTCTTTTTACCTCTTCTTCTAACTTGGATTTCCTCTTTCGATGAGGAACTGGAACTAGAGCTCGAGGAAAGTTCACTTTCAGAACTAGAACTGCATTCTGAATCATCTACCACCACAATGTTGTACAGGGATTTGCATTGGTGGTTTTTCTCCCATTTGCCATCGCACCAAAAACACAAGCCTTTCCGCTTGTATTCTTCTATCTGTTGGGGCGTGAGATAGCGAGTGGGGCGTTCACGGCCCTGCCTTGGATTGGGCCTAGTGTTGTTCCCTCCTTTGTAGGGCACCATTGCCCTTTCTTTGTTGCGAGAAGTAGAAGAATACGAGGGTCTCTTCTTCTACTCATCTGATTTTCGAGCCTTTTTCCCTCTTCTTTCTCTTTTCTCTTCTTTTCTCTCCTCAATCCTTTCTTCGTACAAGCGTGTCATAGCAAAACACTCCCCAAGTCTATCGAAACGATGTATCTTCATTTCACGCCTGATATCTCTTCTTAAACTGCCCTTAAAAGCTCCAATAAGAGCCTTCTCTGGCCATTGTACCATACTCGCTAATCTTTCAAATTGTTCCTAATAAGCGGGCACAGATGTCGTTTGGGATAAGTTCTTGAGATCCTCGTCATAGTCAATAAACGTAGAATCTCTGAAGTGTAATTGCAAACTCGCCTTGTACTGCTCCCATGTAGGGTTGGGTGTTTTATGCTCAAACCATAAGAAGTGGGTGGTAGCCTTACCTGTCATGTTGGCTGTGGCAATTTCTATCCACTCATCTCTTGGGACATGATGGCACAGGAAGAAGCATTCCGCCATGAATAACCATTCTCTAAGTTGTTCCCCGTTGAATTTGGGAAAATCATACTTTACAGATGGTTTCCGCCGTTCTTCTCGTCGAAAGGCCTCTCTTTGAGATCTTCTGGGACGAATGGGTGACTCGTCCTCACCTTCCGTGTCATCAAATGTAAGATTCCGACATACTTGACTATATCAGGGTTCACGAGGCGTTCTGAGAAACTCGCTAGTAGGCTCGGCCTGGTTTCTGGTTGGTGGAGGTCGCATGAGTTTGGCCCCCTCGTGACTTGTCCCAACATGAGAAAGATTGTTGGGATCTATCTCAGTATCAGTTTGATGGCCAGGTCCATCCATCAAACCTTTTCCTTTGTTCGGGCCCTGAGTAGCCCTCTCAACCACTTGGGGTTGTGTTTGGTTAGCGGCTAACTGTTTGAACATAGCCCTAACCTCTTCCATTTCCTTCTGGCGGTCTAGATTTTGCCGATCTTGATCTCGTTTGCAAAAATGCTCCACCTTGTTCATATCACTTCGCATTTGTGCCACTTCTCGCTCTATGGTCAGAATTCTTTCCATAGCGAAGAGGGGCACTTGCCCGGCCTCTGCCGTAGGGGCCACTTCTTGTTGCCCCGTCACGACTTCCTCGATAATAGGCTCATCCAGGTTGAATTGCTTCTTGGACTTCCCCATTTCGTGGAGTTGCGATCTAAGACGCCAAGGCAACAGTGTGTTTGCTAGAATTAAACCTAACTAGGAATCCAAAAGCTGACTAAGAACTGCCACTCTCAAAAGGAAAAAACCGACGCTGCTACTGCCTATGCTGCCATGCTGCCGCTGCCTCTGCTGCTGCGCGTGAGTCCGAAGGCAAGGGAGACGGGTTGGCCCGCCTACTGCCGCGCTACGCCTTAGCGCCTCGGCAGTCCTGCTTCGCTCTCGGCTGGGCTCGTAGAGCCTAAATCGCCACACCCGCCTGGTGTCTCGGCGACGCACCTCGAGCTTGGCTACCCTCGGGTGTACAATGCGTACAGCCCTACACTTGCTGAAAATGAGCAAGCGAAGCCTCGTCTACGCAATAGGAAACGCGAAACCGTGCAGATCGAAACTCAAAAACTGACACTGACAACCAAGAAGACCAACTGACTAGAAGATCTTTCCGAAGACAAAGGCTGATTTCTGTCCTTCTGAACTACCCGTTGAAGCTGAATCTTCGTAGGTCGGGTGCTCAAACTGACAAGATAGCCTCAAGATTGCTCTGATACCAATTGTTAGGCACGTCACCGGTTGGGCTAGAAAGTCCGAACCAAGTACGTCCTAGTTCCCAGATCTTCTTGAGGAATTTGTCTATAACCAAAAAATCCTAAGTAATTAAAACAATTGATTCTACCCGGCCGGACAAACCCCGGTACAAAATCCCTTAAGACTGGAATTACAGGTGCGGAATACCCTTTTCCCACTTCCTAACTACGGTCTGAACCTACTACAAAGTCTATAGGGGGTTATAAGGCCGTACAAGCGCGAGCGATACAAGAGGACTCTCACAGCTCACTCATGCAAACCATACAAACCACAGCTAACGAACAAACCACGCCCAACAGAAAGCAAATGGGGAGGTCTGCTCCTTGTGACCGTGTCTCGGGCGATGGGCCCTTGAACATTAAACTACTATGCTTCCTAGAACAAAAGCAAATAACACCCGCCCGAGACTACAAGGGGGATGAGAAGAATTACCGGCCAAGGTAGTACCTTGGCTGAGCGGACAGGCCATGGGGTGAAAACCTACCCCCGGGCAATTCAGCTCACGGGCCGGCGTGAAGCGCGCGGCCTGGACAGCCGCCTGCTGTCGGTGACGATCGGCGCGACGCGCGGGCCTGGACGGCCTCCTGCTGTCGATGAAGGGTCGGCGGTTAGCGCTCGATCGGGGCAGACGCCTGCTGTCGGGCGCCGAGAGGACGGGCGACCGTCTGTCGCCTGTGACACGGCTACGCGTTGCGGGTGCGGCCGAGGGGGGCGAGAGACGACAAGGCAATGCCTACCTGCCTGGCTGCGTGATTGGCTCAGCCAAGGCTGTCGACGGATGAAGATCGTCGGCTGGGTCTGGCCGAGGTGCTGGCCGAGATCGCTAGCGCCGGCTGTGCCTGGTCCCTAACTAAGGTCGGGCTGGCTTGGTGCGGCGGGGCTCTAAGGGACGGCTGGTCAAGGCAAGATGGGCGGAGGGCAGGGTAGGCCGAGGGTGATTGCGGCTTAGGTGGGACGATAGGTGACCTAACTACGAGGTAGGCTAAGTGGGGTGGCTTCGGACGAATGAGCCCAAGCTCGGGTCAAGGTGGATGAGGTCCGGCTAGAGGGTGGCTACTACTGGACCAAGTTAATGGGTCCGGGTGAACTCGGTCAAGAGGGACACTCAAGGTCGGCTCGAGTCAACTAGGTTAGGTCGCAAGGGGAATTAAGGGTTGGACTGGATTACCCAATTGAGCTAGGTGAGGTTAAGTCAACTGGGTCTAGGTCAAGGTCAAAGCAAGAGGGGTTGACCTAAGGGAAGAGGTGGCGCACGAGGTAGCCTAATTCGGCGCGGTTGGACTTGGCTGGTCGAACCAAGGGTGAGGGGCGTCAGATCTGTGCCACGTGGCAATATCAAGAGCTACGAAGAGGCCACAAGGGTAAACCCCAGTGATAAGGAAGAGGAGAGCTGCCTTTTCCTAAAACTAAGGAAGTGGGACTCGAGTTGGAAGCGAGAGAGGAGGGCGAGGGGCTAGGTGGCACTTGCGGTTTCTCCAAGCTAGGAGATGATGACACGTGGGCTGGTGAAGGGCTGAGATCTTATGCGATGACAACAAAGGGATGAGGTGTCCTAGGAGATAGAGAAGAATGAGGAATGAGGGCTAAAAGTTTGGATCGACTCCTAAAAGCTAGGAGAGATGAGGGGAAGTCGGCTCGGTAGTGGATCTCGCGGGTGCTAGGTGGAAGCAAGGGAGGAGGGCACGTGACTGACGTGGGACCGAGCTGGAGAGCTGGAGCTCGAGCTGGGTATGACGTGGCCAAGAGGACGCACCAGATGGGGACACGTGGCTCGATGAACGCCTAGGGTTTCTAGCGACTAGGGTTGAGACTTAAGCAAAAGCAAGGGAGAAAATCAAGGAGAAAGCTAAGGGGCGACTCCTACAAGGTCGGGGCTCCCATTCTCGAGTTGATCTCGAGTGGGACAGGTGTGTGCTGACATGGAGATGAGCTGGAAAGGCTGGCTGGATGGCTGACACCTGGACACACGAACGGATGAGATGAAAAGCTAGGAGACTTACCCGGAATCGGCTGGCGGCCACGGTGGACTGCTCCAAGCTCGCCGGCGGCTAGGGTTCACTCCTTTGCCCGAAAGTTCGATCTACCCTTAATGAAACTGAATGAAAACAAGAAGGCAGATGGGCAGAACAGTCCTCGACAACCAGAAACAGTGGCAGACGCCGGAATTAGTAGCGGCGACCAGAATTGACCTCTTTTCCGGCGAGGCACCGAACTTGCAATCTAGCCGTCGGATTCCGCCCAAGTTACACCGTTTTTTTAGCTTTTCTTTGGGCGATCCTTTTAAGCTAGTTCTTAATATTTTCCCACGGCCAGATCTACGACTTTTTCTTCTTTTTCTACCTTTGGACCGAGGCTTTGAGGGGAGGAAACCGAACCTTAATTTTATGATTTTTAGGCTCTTCCTCCGATCAATTTTAATCAAACTTTCTAAGATCAGACTAGGCGATTGCCTAAGTGAAATGAGACGGGTAAGAGTGCTTATGATTTTTAGGCTCTTCCTCCGATCAATTTTAATCAAACTTTCTAAGATCAGACTAGGCGATTGCCTAAGTGAAATGAGACGGGTAAGAGTGCTTCTAAGACCGATTTCACCGATGATGTCTACCCTGCTCTTGGGTATGCCAAGAGAAGAACCGGACTTGGAGATTTCGGCCTTAGAAACTCCCAACTCGACTCTCGTTTCACACTAAGAAATCGAGTAGACTAACCTTTCGAAGTTGTCCCGTTGAAGCTGAGGTTCAACCTGCGCCTTCAACCTTCCCTTTTCTGAAATCAGTCTCTCAACTCCTTCGGGTGCAAGGAGAAGGCACTGATTTCAGGTTTTAATGAAAACCGGTAGGGGTACTTACGTGGTCTAAGGTGAATCTGCCGCCGGTGAGGAGGAGATCCGCCCAAGCCGTGCCTTTGGGCCTTCGTCGAGGACGCCGGTGCTCCAAAGCTCTTCAATGGAATAGAGATCGCCACGGGCCAAGGGGGCACGAGAGGGAGAAGACGCCAAGTTCACACACACGGTGAAGAAGACGGGAGACTATAGAAATGATGGAGTTCCACAAGGGAGAGTGCTGACCTCGCGAGGAGGAGAGAGAGTCAAATACTCAAAATGACTTCAATTTCTTAAAATTCGATGCATTCTACATGGATCCAAAAACACTTATACTATACCTATTTGGATCGTCCACAATCCGGACTATATCCTCTACCCAAGACCCAATTACATTGGCGCCAAGCACAACCCGCTAGGCTAGGTCTAGACTTCGAATCCCCTTATTGACTTAAGCAAATCCGACCCTATTTGCTGAAACAAAATGCGAGGAAGTAAACTCGGGCCTAGCGCCCAACACGTAAAATAAAAGTTCAAGCCCTTGAGCTTGGTGAGCTGAAGGTGGGGACGTCGTGAGGGGACCCGCCCTCACTTCGGGTTTTGGGTGTAAGGGTTCGGTCTGGTTTGACCGAGCCGTTGCCTAAGGCTTTTTTGGTCTTAGGGCGCCTCAAGGGCCGTGCGAACTAGACTCACTCGGGTTTAGACTTATCTAACTCTACGAGCCCAACATTTGAATCAAAGGCACCTTGAGTCTCTTCCAATTTAAGCACCGTTGATGACCTAGTTGCTACTCCCGCTCCTCCCGCTGCAACTAACTTTGGCGCTTCCTCCTTCTTCTTGGGACTGACCTTGATGTACTGGAGAGATTGAGCCCAAAGATCGGAAGCCTTGCGCTTCATTTGACTGGTCTCAGCTGGCTCGGCCTCTGCTGGGTCTGGACCACTAGGTAGGTCTGTAACACAATGGAACAGTAACTCCCAGCTAGAGTTGCAGGTGTGCGCAGGACGAACAGGGTGAAGTCGAAGGGGGGAACGGCATGCGAGGGGTGAGATTGCTTGCGGATGGCATGGAAGCGACGAGGTCGGAGGTACCAGCAGCGACGAACGGAGCCTCCCCAACCCGGTATCTGTGTCAGGCGGGAGAGAGCTCGGCAGAAGCGTCGGTGGAAGCTCGAACAACGCAGAAGAGGAGGTTAACAAAGAGAAAACAGGGAAGAAGGATCATCATACTCATTCATGGTGAATGCGCTAGAATCTTGAGGAGCTGCCACCGGGGAGATCATCCAGCGACCTTCTGGGAATGGCGTCCAGGAATCAGCCCTCTTAGGGTTCCAGTTCAAGCACAAAACCTCCATGGATGCCAAGCTCCTTCTTAAGGGAATGAGACGATGGCCATGGCCCTCCCACGGGAACCATGGGAGGTGGCCGACCACCAAACCGGTTCGACAATCTTGTCGAACCGAGTCGGTGTGGTGAACCAGCCCAGGTCATCCGTGAGACCCGGGTCCAAAACCAAGATGGTAAAAATGGGTACAGACCCCAGTCCAGGAACCCCCAAAAAGTTTGCGCCCTGATCCATAAGGCTGCGCCTGGATCTGGGTCTACAAAAGAGGCGGTCCAACCCGCCATACAAGTCCGCACCCGTGTCCGGTTATTCCCTGAGTGTCCCCCTTTACAGTGTCCTGCCTAACTCGGCATGTCCGGCATCACTTAAGGGACGAATCCCGTCAGAAGGATTCTCGTGTCCCGCTTGTGCTCCCTCTGGCCGAGCTCGTCCAGGCGTCGTCTGGTCCTCCAGTCGGCTGGGCATGGGGGCGTCGGCCAGGATGGCCAATGCCTGGGCTGCACCTTGCCCTGGTCGCTGGTCGCTGGTCGGTCTGGCGGCAACCAGCAGCACTGCAGCCTCCCTCAGCTTCTTCTGCCCTCGTCCCGATTTGGGTGATGGAGGTCAGGCCTCCCGAGGTAACCTCCCTCGCGGTTTGTTCTCCTCGTCGGGTGGCGTGGTTAACCTCCCTCGAGTGCATCAGGGCGGTCCTCAGCCCGCGCCTCCCTCTGTGAACCTCCCTTGGCGCCGACTCGGGGTTGTCATCCCCGCATTCCTCCGTGTTAGCCTCCCTGGAGATCAAGTGCCCTCCGTCTATAGCCCTGCCGGTGTCAGGAGTGGCCCTCTTCCTGGCCGCCTTCGGAAGGGCTGTATCAGATCCACCCCTCTTACATGGAACCTTTCCCAGGCTCCTACCATGGGAAACCCCCCCGCGAGGTCGTTGGCGTCTTCCCAAGTCGGGCCCCCTTCCTGGCCGTCCCACTCGATGAGGTACTCGCGTCGGGTCTCCCCGTCTCTTCGCACCTTGCAACTGCGCACTAACCTCTGCGGCATGGGAGGCTCATCTGGGGCTTCCTCGCTAGAAGTCGGCGGGGCTCCACGGTATGGCTTGAGTCTCCCCACATGAAAAACTGGATGGACGCGGGCGTGGGTGGATAACGTCAGCCTGTAGGCGGCCTTGCCGTGGCGCGCTTCTATCCGGTAAGGCCTATAGTACCGGGGTAGGAGTTTGGAGGAAGGCCTCCCGAACAGCGTTTTCTGCCCCCTCTGTAATCTTTTGAGCCACGCCCAATCTCCTACAGCAAATTCTCACTCGGCTCTTCCCTTGTTATGCTGCAGCTGCATCCGACTCCTGGCCCTTTCGAGGTTGGTGCGAAGAACCCGCAAAACATCGTCGCGGTCAAGCAGGGCGCGTTCTAGATCCTCTTCACCAGCTAGACCGGGTTCGTAGCTCCTTAGTGTGGGCGGCGGTCGCCCATACACCGCCTGAAAGGGGGTCATCTCGATTGACGAGTGGGGGCTAGTGTTGTAAGCCCACTCGCACCAAGAGAGGTATTTGACCCACGATGAGGGCCTATGCCCGGAAAAGCTCCGTAAGTAGGTCTCAATGGTGCGGTTCACCACTTCCGTCTGCTCGTTGGTTTGGGGGTGGTGTGCTGAGCTGAAGAGCACCTTAGTACCAGCAAGCCGGGTGTACTCCTTCCAAAAATCGCTTACGAAAATGCTGTCCCGGTCACAAACCATGGTGCGAGGCATCCCGTGGTGTCTTCCAACCCACTCTTGATAAGTCTCGACGACTAAGCGGACTGAGTACAAGCGGGGTAGGTCTGCGAAGTGGCCATGCTTGGTGAGCCCGTCCACCACGACTAAAATGCCCTCCTTTCTGTCTGAACGTGGCAGGACGTCTATGAAGTCCATGGAGACGTCCTCCCATGGCCGGTCGGGAATCGGCAAGGGGCAGAGGTGGCCCGGGGTCTTCACGGTCTCATACTTCTCTCGCTGGCATATGGGGCAACCCTTGACATATTGGGTCACATCAGTTTTGAGCCCCTTCCACCAAAAGTCGGCAGCCACTCTTGCCCGCGTTTTGTCTCGCCCTTCGTGGCCCATGGAGGGCAAGTCGTGGTGGTGCCGTATGATTTCCTTGCACAAGGGGTGTCCTTGGGGAATGACAATCATGTTGTCCTTATAAAGAGGCCCTCCCTTAGCTGTACATAGGGGAATGATGCCCGGATTGGACTAGACCTAGGACAAGAGGAGACGAAGGGCATCATCCTTCTCTTGTGCTTCCCGTATGCGGTCCCACAGGCCGGTGATTGGGGCTGAAATGGAAAGGAGGGCCTCGGGGACCCGTGAGAGGGCGTCGACTGCTGAATTTTCTACTCCCCGTTTGTATTCAATGGCAAAGTCGTAGCATCGGAGTCGTGCAATCCATCTTTGTTGAGTTGGGGTGGAAATTCGTTGGGCCAAAAGATACTTTAAGCTCACGTGATCAGTCCTCACCGTGAAGCGCTGCCCGGTCAAGTAAGGCTGCCATTTCTCCACGGCGACGACGATGGACAACATCTCTCGTTCATATGTGAAAAAACGGTTTGCCCGCCTGTTGAGAGCCTTGCTAATATAGGCGATGGGGTGCTTGTCTTGGCTGAGGACTGCTCCTATCCCAGCCTCACATGCGTCGGTCTCCACCACGAAGGTTTTGGTGAAGTCCAGCAACAACAGTACCGGGGGCGTGGTCATGGCTACCTTGAGCCTCTCAAATCAAGACACTAGGCATCTGGGGCTTTCCAACGACACCAAGATCACTGACCAACTCAGAACACAGAGAAATTCGGAGCTCAGTGAAGGGACGCCTCAGCCGCACTCTTCAGAAGTGGCTCAGGTTGTTCTTAGTCTTAGACATGCCCTCCAACCAGACTCCACTCAAAAATCCGCCACGCTCTGGTCTTGGCTCCAAAAATTCCCAAATTTGGAGGGCATAAAGTAGAAATCTAGGCGGTTCCAACGCACCAGGACTCGTCAAATTCCAACCTCTGAGCTGATAGCGCAGGCTGTTGAAAGTCGATGTTGATTCTGGAAAACTCGGCAACTGAGAACGGCGAAGGAGCAGTGTTCGAGTGGTGTCTGGGGTCCTGACACGTGCAAGGAGGCTCAGGACACAGGGGACACGTCGTCGCTCCCGTTTAAAGTGTGGGGACACATGTTGTGCGGGACACGGTGTCCGTTGAAGTTGATGTAGAGCGGGATTAGTGGCGGGACACGGCGGGATTCGATCGAGCGGTGATGCGGGGTTCGACGGGACTCGCGTGTCGCTGCGTACCACTGATAATCCTGACACGAGACCGCGACACGTCGCCGGGGACCGAAGAACACGGCAAAATCTCGGTGGAATATTCGGCTGGAAATATCGATTTCGCCAGAATTCCTCTTCCGCGTCGGAAAACCTCCAGAAATCGCCGGTGAACTTCAAAACGCCATTCCGCAGTCGTTTCTGGACCAAATTAGGCGATCCTGAGCTCGATCTGCTCGAAAATGAGTCAGGAATCCGCCGGTATCCTCGTCCACACGTTTTGGGTCAAGAAACGGCCGGAATCAACACCGGAACGCTCGGATGTCACCAGAAAAGAGGAAAACAAAAAAACAGGAATCAAATGCAGATGAAAGGTTCGATTAAAAGGAGGAAACCCTTTAGGAATGCACTAATCGAGCGAAGATCAATCATCCAGGATTGATCAGCCGTTGAAACATGCGAAATCCCTCCTCTTATGGATCGAAATCGGAAGAAACCCGCCGAAAAGGAGAAGCTACGCCTGAAACAGTGGGGTTGCTTCAAAAATCCATTTCTCGTCCGGTGAAGCTTCTAAAATCATGGAAAAATTCCCATGCACTCCAGAGACGCAGACGATGGAAATGGACTGGTGCTCGACAGTTGAATCATCCACAGAAAACAGCGCCAGGGATCTGAACGTCTGGTTCTTTCCGGCGTTCTTTTTTCTAGTTCAGCCGCAGTAGTCTTCGTGGAAATCTGATCCTCCTGGCCGAACGATCGCTCTGATACCAAGTTGTTCGAGCCCGTGGCTGGGAGGGATGCCGGACGCAGCTGACCACGGTCTAAATCCACCAAGATCTCGCTCGGCGGGAGAGGGAGGCAATGGAACAATAACTCCCAGCTAGAGTTGCAGGTGTGCGCAGGACGAACAGGGTGAAGTCGAAGGGGGGAACGGCGTGCGAGGGGTGAGATTGCTTGCGGATGGCGTGGAAGCGACGAGGTCGGAGGTACCAGCGGCGACAAACGGAGCCTCCCCAACCCGGAATCGGCGTCAGGTGGGAGAGAGCTCGGCAGAGGCACCGGTGGAAGCTCGGACGACGCAGAAGAGGAGGTTAACAGAGAGAAAACAGGGAAGAAGGATCATCATACTCATTCATGGTGAATGCGCTGGAATTTTGAGGAGCTGTCACCGGGGAGATCATCCGGCGACCTTCTGGGAATGGCGTCCAGGAATCAGCCCTCTTAGGGTTCCAGTTCAAGCACAAAACCTCCATGGATGCCAAGCTCCTTCTTAAGGGAAGGAGACGATGGCCATGGCCCTCCCACGCGAACAGTGGGAGGTGGCCGACCACCGAACCGGTTCGAAAGTCTTGTCGAACCGGGTCGGTGTGGTGAACCAGCCCGGGTCATCCGTGAGACCCGGGTCCAAAACCGAGATGGTAAAAATTGGTCCGGACCCTAGTCCAGGAACCAACAAAAAGTCTGTGCCTGGATCTGGGTCTACAAAAGAGGCGGCCCAACCCGCCATACAAGTCCGGACCCGTGTCAGGTTATTCCCTGAGTGTCCCCCTTTATAGTGTCCTGCCCAACTCGGCGTGTCCGGCGTCACCTAAGGGACGAATCCCATCAAAAGGATTCTCGTGCCCCGCTTGTGCTCGCTCTGGCCGAGCTCGTCTAGGCGTTGTCTGGTCCTCCAGTCGGCTAGGCGTGGGGGCATCGGCCAGGATGGCCGACGCCTGGGCTGCGCCTTGCCCTGGTCGCTGGTCGGTCCTGCGGCAACCAGCAGCACTGCAGCCTCCCTCAGCTTCTTCTGCCCTCGTCCCGGTTTGGGCGATGGAGATCAGGCCTCCCGAGGTAACCTCCCTCGCGGTTTGTTCCCTCGTCAGGCAGCGTGGTTAACCTCCCTCGAGTGCATCAGGGCGGTCCTCAGCCCGCGCCTCCCTCCGTGAACCTCCCTTCGCGCCGACTCGGGGTTGTCATCTCCACATTCCTCCGTGTTAGCCTCCCTGGCCGTCAAGTGCCCTCCGTCTATAGCCCTGCCGGTGTCAGGAATGGCCCTCTTCCTGGCCGCCTTCGGAAGGGCTGTATCACCAGGAACATGTTCAGCTGGGCCGGTTCGGTTACTTCTGGTGGCCTGGTGCCACCACTGCTTCTGCCTCGCCTGAAACAGGGGAGGGCCGAAGGGAATGAAGGGGCCGAATGTGGATGGGATTCGGCTTGTGCATGGCAGGGGAATGCTTGTGACGGAGTAGGCTTCTAGTGGAATGGAATGAAGCCAAGAATTGATGGAGTGCGAGCGGAAGATGATAGATTATGGAAGCGTTATGGAAGGGGACTGTTCTGCCGCTGGACAGGGCAGGGTGCAAGGATGAAGTCGAGGTCGAGGCAACGAGAGCTTCGTCGCCGGCATGATCGCTGTACCACAGAGATCCTACCTGAGTGTCAGGGTGTGCGAAGCTGTTAGGCTCCCCAAAAGTGTACCACGCCGCAGGGAGGGACACACTACAGCTGTTGTCTTCTTCTACTGGAGCGTGCCACGCCACAGTTAAGGAAGAGGTTGATTGCGTCGGTCTAGACGGGGTGTCACCGCCAGGAAATCTCCTCTGTCTGCGTAAGGAGTTCCAGAATGTCGTAAGGATGCTCGGTTGTCTACCCAAGTTCTTTTTGGTTTGGGATCATTGTTGAACTCCATCGTTAATAGCTACCGGCGGCCATTAACCTAGTGAAATCCTTCACTTCTCTCACGGCTGGGTGAGTATTTCTGTGTAGTGCTTCAACAAAGCTGCGCCCTAAGGACCAAGAACTCTCCACTGATGGAAGAAAGAGAAAACTTTATTTGATGATGCATAGAATGAAATAAACGTCTCGGTTTCTAGCTTAAATATGAGAGATAGAACCAGTACAGTCAAAGTCTTGAGATGAGATGCAAAGCAAACCGAAACAAGAACAAAAAGCGGTACAAAGTCTTTAAAGCAAAGTCAAACAAAAGCAAAGAGTCAAAGTCTAGTTTGGGTCGAAGCCCCACTCGCCTAGGTTCGGCCTGAGCTCCTCAATTTGGTCGGTGAAGTAGGTTCAAGTCCATCTCGCCTAAGTCACTTGAGGCTGCAAGTCGCTCCTCTCCATGCCGAGCTCACCGTTTTCATCATCTAGGCAAGGGTTGCCTAGGACTTTCTCCCGTCTCGCACCCTTAACCTCCCTGAGGTTTACAACGCGTCTTCCACTTCTGCTCGCCATGCTCCATTCTTGTGTGATAACCTCCCTAAGCAAATCAAGACCTCCGCTGCCATAGTCGATCTGCAGTCAATAGCCTCACTAGGTTCTTTGGCATCTTCTGCAGCCGCTGTCGTAGTCCCATCCTTAGCCTCCCTACGAATTTCCTCGCATCTTGTAGGCGTGCCCTCACAAGAAAAGATGGCCTCACTTAGATTTATGGCGCCTTTGGCAAAGCTCCGACGCAGGATGACCGAGCCCTAAGTGGGCTCGTATTAGTAGCATCGGATGAAAGCATTTCGAATGTGGTGCCTTGGAGGGAACAAATATTGCTAGATGGCAGTCGGCAGTGGTGCCAGGCAGCACCTAGTAGTTGCAGGCCGAGGGAATGTGGCAAGCGACAGTTCTGCAGCACAGATGGCTCGCGGGTAGGAGGGCCCATGGCCAACTGCTGGTGTGCACGGCAGCGTTTGTGAGACAGGTGGCCAACGGGCGGTTAAGGCCCATCGCCACATTTGAACTTCAGCGGGATGGCGCTGGTGCCTTAGTTTGAATTTGAACTTCGGTGGGATGGCCATGGCCTTGGTTTTGAATTCGAATGTCAGTGGGATAGTGTTGCCGCCTAGTGTTTAAAACTTGGATGCTCTGGCCGAGTATTTAAACCAAGCTGAGCATTGTAAAATATGATGGTTCTTGTATGCTTTGAGTCTTTGTAAAGTTCTGCTATAAAAAAAAAAAAAACTAAGTCCTCAAGTTGAGGCAAAGTCTGGTTGTCCCTTTGTTCCTTAAGTTGCTATATGGGTGGTGATAGGCTGGTAAGCCTAAGAGTGCAGACTTAGACAATGCAGGAGAAAAATGAAAGAAAATTCGTCCCTATAACAATAAGCCTATTTTTCAGCAAGGCCTCCCACTGGGGAAGGAGATGGGAGAACTCTTAGCATGGCCTTTCATATGGATCTGTGATCCATGGATTTCTAGTCGGCCACCGATCTGAAATCTGCGCATCAAATAAATTATGTTTGATGATAAAATCATGTAAGTCACATTTCATTCGAAGTCAGATTTGAATCCATGGCTATGGAATGTTGTCTAAGGGGCACAACGGATTAGTGACTTCTAAAGACTAATTGCTCCTTTTGATTCTTGTAAGTGTCATGCTCTGACGCAGCCTTAATTGGACCAGAAGGTAAGAGAAATGAAAGCTCTTCACTGAAATCAAGAATTAATCTCAACTACCAAAATATAGCGGAGAATGTTTAAACAAACTTAATGATTGGGCCATATTTTAGCTCACAAATGTGAGGTGCATACAGCCGATAGATTCACCTTTGAAGCCTTGAATTCTAGCTTGCAAAGCTTATAAAACAAAATTTACAAAAAAACAAAATCAACTTTAAAAATAATAACAAAAATATAATTAGGTTTGAACATGCATCCTACATTTAATTACGTGAATGTGAATTATATTAAATAAATTAAATAAAAATGAAAGAAAATCAAACTTAAATGTGTTTCCATAATGCCATCAAAAGACCTACGCATTTTTTAAACTTTGGGTAAATAAGAAATCACTACTCCACTTTTCAGAATCACCAAACGTATGCTAAATTTTGGGCAAATCCTTTACAGAGCTGCTTTAAATGAAAAACGTCAAAGTGAAATAATAAGTTACAAATTAACAAGTTCGATTGAGATGCGAAATTTTACAACTATTTCTCATTTGCTAATTTTACAAAAGTCAAACTATATATATATATATATATATATATATATATATATAGCCAACATCCATTACCCGATTGGGTAAATTTTGCTACATCTAGAAAATGTCATAGATAGTGCACTCAACTGCAAATCATTGGCCACGGTTTCTACCACTATCTGCCACAGTTTTGAGTGTCACAAAATTAAAAAGCCATCTGACAACGGACGTTGGCTGGCATATATATATATATATATAAAAAAGTAAAAAAATCAGGATCTGAGTGCCACACTATCGTAGATAAATTGGTCAACAAATTGCCAAATAGAGAATAATGTCGCAATCTGGTCCAACCCCATTTCGTCGTGAAGCTTTACAAGGACCGCATTCATATCCCTCTCCCCTCCATTCACAAGATTCCCAGATATAAGACCTTATCCTTTTTCTCCATTATCGGGCATCACTCCATACCATCCACAATAAACAGGCAATTAGGTTTCATGCTTTGGTGTTAAATTTGAAGAACAAGCCTTCAAGTTCATGAGGATTTGAAATTTACATATTTAGGATTAAACCCTCCTCCCGTTCTCCCTCTGATTTAGATCGAGGTTTTTAAATGCGAAAGGGTTTAATAAGGACTTCAAGTGAACTAAGGACCTTAGTTTGATGAACGGTGAATCTTTTATTACATCAATAAAAACATGTCACATCAAATCCACATTCAAATCTAATCAAACATCGCCAAAAAATGTGGTGAACATAATTTTGAAAACAGCCGCGTCAAATTATAAGGAAAATGTTGATATGGTTGTGTAGGCTGTCCAAATTCAAAAATGAATTCACTGGGACAGTGTTATAAAATTCCTTATTCAACCGAATTGGTGATGCTATCTATTTGGTGAATCAATCCATTCACCGATTCAAATAGTTGTGAATTGCCAAAAAGTATTAAAAACTTACTTTTAGAAAATAAAAAATCATATAAAAATAAAAAAAATCAAAAATATTTTAAAAATTTGACACTTGACACTCTTAAACAGTCATTTGTTAGCACTTGTCTAGTCCTGCACCATTTAAACAAAAGATCTAACCTCAAAGGATTTATGATGCAACGTGGCGTCAAGTGATGCAGTTGGCTTGATGTTGGGGTGTTCTACAAGTTCGTATGACTGCAAAATGACATTGGGAATAATTGAGAGAAAGTATCTTTCCAGATCCCTATCTTATCATTAATCTCAAACAGAGCACCATCTTTACAATTTTCCTATAATTGTTGGTTTTTCTATGGCTGTTACAGCCATGTATTTGAAGTCTTCTAGTTCATGTTCCATTTGAGCGGGCTTCTTTAGACCAAAATTCCTTTTTGTTTATAGAACGAACCATTCATGATTTAATAAAACATCTTGCTTCTAAATTTTTTTTCATGGTATTGTCTATTATTATAGAAATTATCCATATTTCATAATAGAGTGCATGTAAAACATGTGAATACCACATAATATACACAATATATTATTTAATTCATTCACAGAATCGTTCGTTATCAATTGACTTGGCCTTGCTTCACAAATAACACGGATGGAGTTGGAATTATCTAACAAGTTAATAAATTGAGCATGAACATGCCTTTGTTCGTTCAAATTCACCCAAACTATTATTCTTAAAAGTTGTCAAATAAAGTAATGCGTACTCAAACTCCATTTTATTCTCAAGAACTGAGTATTATTTAAATTTTCATAAACAAAGGGAAACAGGTTACTACATTTTAGCAACATCTGCTTGACATCTAAAATCTACGTTCCTGCTCGGCTGTTTTCAGAAAAAAAGAAAACGATTGCCTTCAAGAGGAAAAAGTAAAGTTGGAGGGCCACATCTGTGATTACAAGTACAAAGCTGGGCCTAGCTGATACTGGTTTTCCGGGCTGGCATATCTGTGTATATATCCACTCTCGCAGTCGTCCTCCCGGCGTTAAGGCCGCGGGGCGTGTGGCTGGACTCTTAAAGGACGACGTCCATCTCGAATAACTGCGCTCAACGAGAGACGGATAGTATCCCTCGAGACCTTGCGTTAATGCGACGTCCATGAAAATGGGGTGGATGCCGACCGTTGCAGCGATTCCCGCAGCAGCGGCGGTCTTCCCGGTCACTTCCTCTGCCTGTTTTTCCTTCTTCGTCCCCAAGTACGTGCCCTCCAAGCTCCAGTGTGGCGCCTCGGCCTTCCACCTCCCACGACCCCGAGCTCGGGTTTTGGGGTTGTGGCGGAAATCGAGGCCTCGCGTCCCTCGAAATTCAATCAATGATGAAGTTCCCGCGCCGGACGACGACCCTGATGTTCGAATTTCGGGTCTCTTCTTTGACCTTGGCCGCAGCTGTGCCATTTAAAAAAGAAAAATTCTGGGCGTGTTTGGATTTCGCGATGATTGTTTTTTTGGGAAAATGGCAGGTGGTTCGGTGGCTCCAAGCGGGGAAGGGTCGACCGGGTTGGTTGATCTTGGATGGCTTCCAGCTTTCCCGCACGTTCTGACGGCTTCAATGGCCAATTTCTTGTTTGGATACCATATTGGGTTAGTCATTCCAGCATTTACATGAATATAGAAGTCTTTGGTTTATTGTTAGTTTTGTTAGTTCTATGTTGTTGCAGAATCAAGTATCTCATGGAGAACTGAGCCCTTGATGTTAAGGTATGGATGAGGATATGTACTCATTTAAAAATTTGAATTTTTTTTCCTGTTGAACAGTGCTTTTCCTGCCAACCAAACGCCCCCTTAGCTAATGCAGTGAGAACGAACACGGGATTACTATTTTTCGTTGTTGGCATCTTCCGTCATTGAAGTTTCCAGCGCTATAGTGGATCGCCAATCGTTTTAGTTCACTGAAGCGAAGATCAACATTTTGCTCATAGATTTGGCTGATGTTACAAATGTTATCTGTTTACATGTTTACTACGTAATTGCAAGCTTGATTGTTGTGCTCTTGTTATTCAAACTTTTCGTTGTTACTTGTGAGTTGTGACCAATTGCTAGATGCTTTATAATTAGCTTCTCTGATAGCGGTTATTCGTTCGGTGCTTTCCTTGTCTTGGCTTTCCTGTTATTGGCGCGTTTACCAAGTCAAAGTCCATTCTGCAGGGTAATGAACGGCCCTATAGTTTCCGTTGCACGGGACCTTGGATTTGAAGGAAATTCCATCCTTGAGGGCCTCGTTGTGAGCATATTTATAGTCGGTGCATTCATTGGTAGCATAGGCTCTGGCTACCTGGTTGACAATTTTGGTTGTCGACGTACGTTTCAAATAAATGCTGTGCCATTGATTGCTGGGGCTCTTCTGTGGTAAGTACATTGGATGTATGGGCAAATTGTTTTCGTAAATTTTGACCGATAAAGTTAGCCACAGCGTAATTCTTGTTTGTCCTCTCTAACCCCGGACTTGGCCTAGTATTATTATAAAAACCTGAATCCTGGCCTTTTTGCCGAAACTCTTGCCACCTCTTTATTGTCTATATCAACAGTTTCTTACGCCAGGGCTGTAATGGATAAAGTGGTAATACACTAACGGTGGCATCATTCTTTGCTTCATTCTTGATTTTATTGCCTCTAAATTCTTTTCCTGGAAGTTGTTTTCCACACAAACTTTCACGGACAAGCATAGCCCTGCGAGTGGAAGATTGGTTTGATTTCATGAGCTGCCTCATTGCTCAGTCAATAGTTGGTGCTCATCAAATGTGAGATGGTCTGGTTGCTTTTATCAATGTTACTTATGAGTGTGCATTAGCATCCCGAACAGTTATATCTGTTTTCTTTGATCTTCTAGATAATGAAATGCAAATTATTTAGGAACCCAGAAACAAGGGGAGCGATTTTTGGGGATGTAGAATATTCGCATATGAACCTGTGCATATCCTGTGACATAGGTTATGGCCATAAATCTTATCTTTTTCAACTCAACAACTTGTGAGAGTAATTTTTGGAAATACCAAGTAAATGCATCTTAGTAAATCCTAATTCTTGATCTGTTTTACTTATCTGTGGACCATGGCATATTGGGCCTACAGTCACCGCTCTTATCTTACTAATTCAAAATCTCTTATAGCATCACAACGGCTGAGACGCCTCCAAGGGGCTAACAAGTAACAACCTATAGAATGGTAGGCTAGATAAAATAAATTAAAGAATATCATTTGAATGCTACTGCATACAACTTTGAAGCCAAAAGGGTGGCATGTGTCCAAGACTTGGAGCTCCCATGGTAGTGCATGATTGCCTAATAAGAGGATTATCTGCAAATACTAGCTTTGCTCATCATTATTGAGGCAATGACGTACTTCGTCACAACCACAAAGCAATGCAGGTAGTTATGGATGCACAGATGAATCATGGGATTCATTTTTATCTACTTCCTAAAGCACTGCATTGTCTGTGTGGAATCATATTCTCCATGGAACCATAGTAGGTAAAGTCGAAGGGGTATTTGATGTCCACTTTGAGCTTTCTTGGTTTATTATGTGGTCATTAATTTGACAAAGATTGAAGTCAAAATATTTGTTTCGCTCAAGTTTGAGTATCAACAATAGAATGCTTAATATGAGACAAAACAATTCTTTTCAGAGTGAAATAGTTTGATTATTTTAATGTGAACTTTGGAAAGGACAAATGGTTAAGAGGATGACAAATTGGTTTTCTATATACTGTCTATCAAGGATGAGAAAATCACATCTTAAAAGCAGATCTTCTAGTTTAGTTTAGCTGCTAGTCCATTGATGATGGAGGCTTTTCCTTGTAGGGGAGGAATTATTAGTGGAACATTATGTTCTTCAGTATGTCATCCGATGATGTTGAAATGAACAATAAACTACAGTATACTATTTATGCAAATGATACAAACTGTCAAATTTTTGCTAAAAATCGTGATAAAGCCATCCCACTGACAATCTGATTGCCCATATCGCAATTCTCTTAGGACTGAGAGCACCACTTCATGTTGAAGTGCTTCTTGGATAGCTATGTGTGGGGTCTAGCATTAAATTCTGAAAAATCTTCAGAAGTTGAACTGCTTCACTTTTACTTTCTACAAGTAGATAGTGTGGTTTTCTATTCTGCAAAGGTCCTTCCGTGTTGCTTGTATTTTATTTAACTAGTTAAATGACCCTGCAATTTGTTTTTATGAGTTTCATGCCTTGGTGTATTTTCAACTTCTTCAATGGAATTTGAAGTTTATCAGGTTCTCTTTTCATTATTGGCAGTGCACAGGCTCATTCCTTGGATGAGATACTTTGGGGTAGATTTTCAGTTGGACTTGGCATTGGCGCAAACACTGTTCTAGTTCCCATTTATATTTCAGAGGTATCATGTGAAGTTGAAGAATAATTCAAGACTTTTAATTGGATGCATGAGATTTATTTAGGGAATGAATCTATGTAGCAGCATGTTAAGAAAGTAAAATATTTAGTTTCTTGCAGTTCAAACTTCAATGCAAGAAAATGTCTCGGGACAATGTATTGTTGCTTTGCTCTGTTCATTAGAAAGTTTGCTCTGTTCGTTAGAAAGTACATCATGCAGAGACTTGAATTTTTATATCATAGTTGCGTATAAATGGAGGCAGAATACTGCTGAGAAGACAGAGAGGTATGATGTGGAATTTGGCTGCAAATGATTATAGTTCCCTTGACAGAATTGAAATTTATCTTAATGCCAATAGGTATCAGAACATACCTGAACATACTGAATATTTGGAAGTACTATGTCTCACAAACATATTATGACAAGGTGAAAAGAAAAGTAAAGGACATTGTTATGATGTTTCTACTATATTTTCAGTGTGTGTGATAGTTTAGGTGCTTATCTTCCTTCTACTTTTTTAATGCATTTGATCTGATTTTTGTTGGAAGGGTTGCTGTTAGATATTCATTTCTTTAAATATCATTATGTTTCTCAGGATTTGAATATTTTCCTATGAAATTACTACTGTTATTGCCAGGACTCCTTTATGAATAGTGAATACAAGTAAATGGGACAAGGGACATGCATAGCCAATAAATGCATCCACATGCCCTTCATTTACGCAGACAGTGAAATAGTCACTCATGCATCACAAAAACTTCGTTCCTACAAAGTGGTGTTAGTGTCATCTGTCCTGATATGACAACTTGTTGGTGTCCCCTTTCCAATAAATCTGCCTTTCTCTCTCTCCCAAACATGCAAAATCAAGTATGTCAGATTTATGAGTTTTCCATTATCTGATTGTCTTCAATGTTACTGGGCTTCAAATTTTTCCTTGATGTTCAATTGGAAGCATTATGTCTTTGACTTTTTTTGTTATTTTTGGAGCTCATAGCACTCATGCAGCATGGCATCATTCTATCTTAACCAATTACTCTTAGGTTCTACATTTATACTGCATACTTGCTCATGTCTCATGGGTTTGCCACCAAAGTAGGTATAAATGAGAAATAGACATGAATTTGTGTCCAATCATTTTATTCTCTTCTTCAAATTTTTCTCTTAACTATAGGCACTCATGGTTTGTTTCTTTGATTTTATATACATATAGTTGGTGCCCCATCTGTTCTAAAGGATTTACATAAATATTTTCTTCAGCCAGAGAGATTCTGATGCAGTGATTAGAGTTCCTCACTCTAATCCCTGTGGAAAGGGCACCAAAGAAAGGAAACAAAGGGGATCTTTTCTTGTGATTAGGGCTAGTTGATGATTAAGAAACCCTAATTCTCTTTTGATTATTGAATTTCCCTTGTTTTCCTGCAATTTTTTTCCTTTTGTTTGCTTTCTTTGGTGACCTTTCCATGATTAATGGTTTTCAGGAAATTTGTTTTCTGACTAGTTTTTTTAATATTATCCTAGGAGTTAACTGTATCTTTTGGTTTTGTTCCCATAAGGTTTCTCCAACACGATATCGTGGTTCATTGGGCACCATATGCCAAATTGGCACTTGCTTGGGTATAATTGCGTCGCTTCTTCTTGGTATACCATCTGATAGTACTCCAGATTGGTGAGTCTATTCTACACTTGTTCTGCATTGAATATGATTACAGAACAAATTTAGAGGTCATCAATTTGTATGCTATTTTAAGACTTTTATGTGATTGAGTTTCCTTGCCAGTTCATTAGATGTGCATTATGTGATTTTAGTTTTCCTATATGTGAGAGAGAGAGAGAGAGAGTAAACTAGAGGTCATCTCAGTCCATTTGTTTCTTTGTTGTTTTTTTTAATACTGCTCTGTGATTGAGTTTCTTTGCCAGTTCGTCTAGATGCATGTTGCATGTGTAGTTTGCCTACATGTGTGTTAGTTGTCGGCTAACAAGGTGCATAAAGGGGAGAAGAGAAGGGAACACAGAGAAAGAGAGAGAAAAACCAACATCAAATCATACTTAATTATGGCAAAACACAAGCTTAAGTATAAAGCACTGCGGGTCCGGACCAAATCGACTCCTACTGAAAGCATATCCATATTGGATTAGTCTAACATAAAAACAAAAATAAAACAGATACTGATGTTCAACCCCATCAGACTCCTACTGGGCGCCACGATCCATACATGGATTGTAACAAATACTCTCCCCTTTTAAGAACACCTTGTCCTCAAGGTGTGAATGATGGAAATCGCCTCTGTATAACCTCCGGGTCCTCCCATGTAGCTGGTAACTCATCCTCGGTTAACCATTCAATAAGCCACTGTGATTTCCACTTCTCGTCCACTTTGAGCCGTCTCACTCCTACTCGACGTAGGGGATGTATGCCGATGGGAGTCGCCAAGGCTGGTGCTGCTGCTACTTCCCCTTCTATAGGTGGCTTGAGTCACGCTTTTAGTTTTGATACGTGAAAGACCGGATGTATGGTGCTGCCCAATGGTAGTTGCAATTCATAGGCGAGATTGCCTACCATTTTTAGAATTTTATAAGGACCAACATACATTGAAAGCAGCTTACTTTGACTTACCCCTCGCATCCCTACCAAGCATCGGGGAGGTCGCCTTAGGAATACCCTTCCCTTTCTTGAAACTGAAGTGCTCGATGGCGCCGGTTGTATTGGATCACCATGCGATTTCGTGCGGCTATTAGGTGTTCCTTGAGGTCTTTAAGAATCACATCCCGGCACATCAACTGCATATTTGTAGACTCATCCCGTGTTGTACCCAGCTGATACCTTCTAATCATGGGTGGGGGTTGGCCATAAACGGCCTCAATCGGGGTGGTGTTCGTGGAGGTATGCCAGCTCGTATTATAAGCAAACTCTTCCCAAGATAAGTAGTTGACCCATGTTTTGGGGTGCTTCCCGACGAAACACCTCAAATAAGTCTCAAGGCTTTGGTTTACTACCTCTGTCTGTTTGTCTGTTTGCGGATGGATCGTGGCATCCCGTGCAGTCTCCCCACTTGCTCTTGAAAAGTCTGCACCACTGTTTTGGCCGAAAATGGGTGTGCGAGAGACATAAAGTGTGCATATTTAGAAAGCATGTCTACCACCACCAATATAATGGACTTACCGTGGGAGCAGGGTAATCCTTCGATAAAATCATAGATATGTCTTCCCAAATCTGCTCGGGAATAGGAAGGGGCTGCTGGAACCATGCAGGCCTCGTGGTCTCATACTTATTGCGTTGTCATGCATCACATTGCTGCACATACTTCCGCACTTCACGCTTCATCCCCTTTCAGAAAAATGCTGCTCTTAAGCACTAATATGTTCCTTCTATGCCTTCATAACCTACACCTTTGGAATCGTGAAAATGCGGGATCAAAGTACCTAGTTAGGCTGTCTCGGGTGGGATAAACACCCGATTGTGGGAGTAGAGATAAGGGGGGCACCATTCATAACAATATCGTCTCGTAGGATCCTATATTAACTCTGCTCTTATCCTCTGCACCGATGTTGCCGACTGGTGGGCTTGTTGAATATCTGCCCAAAGGTCACAGTGAATGGCCGATAAGGTCCAGAACCCTCTCCCTTCATGCAACTGTCGAGATAGTCCATCTGCTGCGGTATTTTCTTTTCTACTGCGATGTCGAATCTCGAAATCAAAACTAAGCAGTTTCATTACCCAACGCTGCACGACGGGTACTAGCGTTTGTTGTTGGAGACAATAACGTAGGTTGTGGTGGTCCGTCAGCACCACAAATTTCTATCCCAACAAGTAATGACGCCATCTGAGAACTGCTAGCACCATAGCAATGAGCTCGCGCTCGTAGGCTGATTTACTGCAGAAGGTGGGTCCCATGGCGTGACTGAAGAAAGCCATAGACTCATAGAGTGTTGGTCTTGGCTCAAAACTGCTCCTACCCCTATGTTTGACGCGTCCGTCTCTACCTCAAACTGCATGGTGAAATCGGGCATGCGTAGGACCGGCGCCGACGTGATGGCCTGTTTGAGCTTGGCAAACGCTTCCTCGGCCTGGGCTGACTATTGAAACTGGCCTTTTTTTGTCAGATGTGTCAGTGGCGCTACGATACTCCCGAAGTTTCGTACGAACTTGCGGTAGTACCTTGCCAATCCCAGGAAGCCATGTAACTCCCTAACCGACTGCGGTGTGGCCCAATTACGCATGGCTAATACTTTATCCTCTTCCATCTTGACGCCGCCCTCGCTGATAACATGGCCGAGGTATGTGACCTGACTCATCCTGAATGAGCACTTTGAGAACTTGGCGTGGAGGGTGTGTTGCCTCAGGGTAGATTGAACCACCCACAGGTGATTTAAATGGGTCTCTTCATCTGCACTAAAGACAATGATGTCTTCAAAGAAGACCAGTACGAACCTGTGCAGGTGCAGTCGAAAGATATCGTTCATGAGAGATTAGAACGTTGCCAGAGCATTCGTGAGACCAAATGGCATTACGTGGAACTCATAGTGACCATCCAGCGTCAAGAAGGCTGTCTTGGGGACATCCTGTGGTGCAATCCGGATCTGGTGATATCTGGCTCGAAGATCTAATTTGGAAAACAGGGTTGTGCCTTTGAGTGCATCTAGGAGGTCTTTCACCATAGGAATTGGATACTGATCTTTCACAGCGACAACATTTAAGGTGCGGTAGTCCACACAAAATTGCCAGTTACCATCCTTCTTGCGAACGAGGAGAGCGGGAGACCCAAAGGGGCTGCTGCGACTGGGCTGAATAATGCCCTGTTCTAACATCTCCTGCAGCAGTCAAGTTAGGGCATCACGTTGGGTCAAATTATACTTGTATGGTCTCTTCACTGCTTCTGCTCCCGATTGAAGTTCTATGTCATGGTCATAGGCGCCGGGAGGAGGTAACCCATGCGGAACATCGAACATGTAGAAACACGAACCACAAAGAGAGAGAGTGGAGAACGAACACACAATCTACGTGAAAAACCTCAGAAAGAGGTGAAAAACCACGGGGAGGCTCTGACCTAGGGGCACACCGCAACCCTAGGAGAGAGAAAATTATATTTCACTTAATTCAACACTAAACACAAGTGACAATATAAAGAGGGAGAGAGGAGAAGCCGCCTAGGGTACCGAGCCCGCCTCGGTACCCGCGCCCCATAGAACCGGGTCCAGGAATGGATCCGGTTCCCACAGCAACATATTCTAACACTCCCCCTCAAGCTTGGCATACATGTCAAACATGCCAAGCTTGCTAACATTCTTTTCGAATGAAGAAGTACAAAGCCCTTTAGTTAGGACGTCTGCAACTTGATCTTCAGACTTCATATATGGCAGAATCAGCTCCTTTGAGTCAATGTGTTTCCGGATAAAATGACGGTCAATCTCCACATGTTTGGTCCTGTCATGTAGAACTGGATTATTGGCAAGATTAATCGCAGACTTGTTGTCACAGTACATCTTCATTTTATCTCCCAGTTCCACACCAATATCAGTCAAAAGAATCTTCAGCCACAGCATCTCTGTAACCCCCATTGCAACAGCCCTGTACTCAGCCTCAGCACTAGACCTCGAACATACTTCTTGCCTCTTACTTCTCCAAACAACTAGGTTACCTCCAAGAAAGATACAATACCCTGTAGTAGACCTCCTTGTGTCAGTGCAACCTGCCCAATCTGCATCTGAGTAGCCCTCAATAGTAAGTTTGTCTTGTCGAGTATACAGCAGTCCTTTTCCTGGGTCATTCTTTAGATATCCCAACACTCTTTCTGCACTCTTCCAGTGACAATCCGTGGGAGCATGCATAAATTGACTTAGCACATTTACCGCATACGTGATATCAGGGCGAGTTAGAGTAAGATAGATAAGCTTACCTACTAGCCTCTGATATCGCCCTTTTCCTTCCTCATCCAGAATAGTGCCCGTCTTGATACTTATCTTAGTTCCCGACTCTATAGGAGTAAGATAGGGCCTACAACCAAGTTTGCCTGTCTCCTTTAGTAAGTCAAGAGTGTACTTCCTTTGATTCATAACCAGCCCTGTCTCTGATCGAGCAATCTCTATCCCCAGAAAGTATCTCAGCTTACCCAGATCCTTGAGGTCGAATTCTTTAGCTAATCTCTCCTTCATCTTTCTGTTTTCTTCTTCGTCACTGCCAGTGACAATCATATCATCAACGTAGACAAGGAGAAGACTCACCAGACCACCTCTCTGCTTTATGAATAGGGTATGATCTCCATTTCCTTGCTTGTACCCAGTAGACTTCATAACGATCCTTAGTCTCTCAAACCAAGCTCTAGGCGACTGCTTCAAGCCATACAAAGCTTTCTTGAGGTGACAACATTTTCCCTCTTGAACATACCCGGGAGGCATGCTCATATAGACTTCTTCCTCCAGATGGCCGTTCAAGAACGCATTTTTAACATCAAGCTGGTCCATGCGCCACTTCCTGTGCACAGCAAGAGCAAGAATAACCCTCACGGTCTTCAACTTTGCAACAGGGGCAAAGGTCTCAAGATAGTCGATCCCATACTTCTGGCTGAACCCCTTTGCAACCAAACGAGCTTTATATCGATCTACAGTGCCATCAGGTTTGTACTTCACGTTGTAAACCCACTTAGAGCCAACTAAGTGTGTCCCTTTAGGGATATCAACAACTTCCCATGTTTTGTTCTTAGCTAACGCACCCATCTCCTCTGTCATAGCATGTAACCACTTGGGATCATCCTTAGCATCATCCACCGACCTGGGAATAACAACTTTGGATAAGGTTGTGATAAAACATTTGTAATTTGTACTGAGCTTAGCATAAGAAACAAATCTCTGAATAGGGTGAGAAGTACATGACCTGGTGCCTTTGCGCACAGCAATGGGGAGCTCTTCATTCGATGGACTTGGGTCATCCGGAGAGATCACAGGATTGGGATTGGTTCTATCCTCATCACCAACATCTTCCACTGTAGCTTTCTCCTTTCTGGCATAAACCTGGCCAAACAAGTGATCCCGGGCAACAATGGGCTGAGCATCCACCGTGACCCCTTCCATATGGCTGCCCTTCTCATTACTGACCGTGACCGTGTCAATCACACTGGGACTAACCTTGTAATCCAAAAACTCCATAAACTGAATTAGCTGATTAGAGGAATACTCTTCCCCTTTGTTCCCAAGACACTCCCCCTGAAGAGGATTCACCGAAAAATACGACTCATGTTCATGAAATGTGACATCCCTCGAAACATACACTTTGGAAGTAGTGGGATCCACACATTTATACCCCTTCTGAGTGGAAGAGTACCCCAAGAAAACTCCTTTAATAGACCGGGGATCAAGTTTTTTGAGAGTAGGACTATGATTATGCACAAAACAACTGCACCCAAAGACACGAGGAGTAAGAGGCCACGGATTCTGAGTGGGCCACAGGGTAGAATAAGGAGACTGACCATCCAACACCCTAGTAGGCATACGGTTAATGAGATGTGCACTAGTGAGAAGTGCATCACCCCAATACCGCTTCGGGACATGACGTTGGAACATAATGGCCCGGGTAACATTCAATAGATGACGATTTTTACGTTCAGCTATACCATTTTGAGGAGGGGTATAACTACAAGAGGTTTCATGAACAATACCCTTGCCTTTCAAGAATTCATCAAGGGATTGGGAGACATATTCCCTTGCATTATCCGTACGGAAAGCTTGAACAATAGTATGGAATTGAGTCTCAACAAAGGCAACAAAGTTTTTCACAACTGCTGGAACCTCACTACGTTCTCGCAACAAGTACACGAACGTACATCTAGAGTAATCATCAATAAGCGTCAAGAAATAGTGACAACCACCACACGTGGGTACTCCAGAAGGACCCCAAACATCGGAATGAACTAAGGCAAATGGATGAGTGGTTTTATTCAAAGAAATAGGGTACGAAGCCCTGACATGTTTAGCCAATTGACACACTTTACAAGCGAAGGAGTCAATTGAGATAGAAGCAAACAAATGAGGAAACAACTTCTTTATTAACTGGAAGGGTAGATGTCCAAGACGCTCGTGCCATCGCAGAACAGTAGATCTATCGTTCACACCAGACAAGTGACCACTCGTGGCAGAAATCAATGCTGAAGCAACTTGTACCGGCAGCCTGTAGAGCCCATCAGTAACCGAACCAATCCCAATCTTCTTCCCCGTCACCAAGTCCTGCAGGGAACAATGATCAGCAGAGAAAATCAGATTACAGTTTAATTCTTTAGTAATACTGCTGACAGAGAGTAAGTTCACAGGAATATTTGGAACATGCAGGGCATTGTGGAGACGGTATTTGTTCAACAGGGACAAGCTCCCTTTCCCAGCCACAGAGATAGAAGACCCATCTGCCATAGACACGCGTTGCTTGCCAGAGGAAAGTTGATATTCTTGAAAGAGTTTAGAGTCCCCTGTCATGTGGTGAGTGGCTCCACTATCAACAATCCAATCACCAAGAGAAGGGTTACCTTGATCAGTCGAGGCAACGAGAGCTTGGGCTAGCTGAGCCCCTTCAGACGTGGAGGACTCCTCAGGGGTAGTAGATAGACGGCTGATGTACGCCTGTAGCTCCTTGAGTTGAGCAGGGGACAACTTGGACTTTGCACCACTAGAAGAATTGCTCTGACTGGAATCAGACACAGAAGGGCTACGCTTGCCAGAGGGAGGACGACCTCTGACCAGTCTCTTCTCGGGATGAAGATCCCAACAGAAATCCACCGAATGCCCCAACTTGTGGCAATGAGTGCAATGTCGGGCAGGACGCTGCCCAGTCCCTGAGGCACGGCTGACAAAGGCAGAAGGGCCATGACCGGTGTCAAGATGCATCACCTGGCGACGTTGTTCTTCAGACTCAACACGAGCATATACTTCCTCTATCCCCGGAATCTCATCACCATTAAGAATCTGGCTACGAATAGACTCAAATTCATCCCGCAGGCCTCCCAGAAACAGAAACGTACGGTCCATCCATTCCTTTTCCCAGTAGAGGGAATGATCTGAACCGCATGTCCACTCATCAGTCACATGATAATCTAGCTCCTCCCACTTGGTCTTCAGGGCAGCATAGAAGGCAGCAACAGACAAATCACCCTGTGTCAGAGAGTAAATACTGCGTTTAATCTGATAGGTGCGCAAATGTCTCTTCTTGCGACCATACATCTTTGCAAGCACAGTCCACATATCAAAAGAGGTCGGCTTCCGCAGAATGAGGGGCTGGATATCGGATGACACGGAGCTGATAATCCACACCTTCACTTGGCTGTCCTCCAACGCCCACGTCGCCCATTGAGGATCAGATTTGATGGGCGCAGGTTTGTCGCCAGTGATGTAAGAGAGACGCCCACGGCTAGTAATCCCAATCTCGAGAGCGGCAGACCAAGATAGGTAATTGTCCTTGGTCAGACGGATGGAGGTGACCTGGATCGGCACGTTCTCAGTCTTGGAGGCGCTGCCCGTGTCAAGAACGGCATCTTTTTGAGTCCCCATCGCTTCTGCCATCACAAACAAGCACACAACAACAAGAGGCACAGCAGCGGGAATGAGGCAACGGCGACGGGAAGGAGGCAGCGGCGACGGCGGCGGGAATGAGGCAGCGGCAACGGAAAGCAGGCGACGGGGAAAGCAGGCGACGGCGCAACACAGAGGCCACCCACGGTGGCAGAAACAAAGAACGGGGCGAACGGAGGACCGCGGAGGCGCAACAGAGGACGGCGGAACAGAGGACGGCGGAACAGAGGACGGCGGCGGCGGAACAAAGGACGGCGGCGGCAGAGCAGGGCGACGTCACAAGGGCAGCAGCGACGCCGGAACAGAGGACGGCGGCGGAACAAAGGACAGCGGCGGCAGAGCAGGGCGACGTCACACGGGCAGCAGCGGCGCCGGAACTTCAACGGCGTCGGGCGACGAAAAAACTTGACGATCCTCGGAAAAAACGCTTCTCCAACTCCGCTGGCTCTGATACCATGTAGAAACACGAACCACAAAGAGAGAGAGTGGAGAACGAACACACAATCTACGTGGAAAACCTCAGAAAGAGGTGAAAAACCACGGGGAGGCTCTGACCTAGGGGCACACCGCAACCCTAGGAGAGAGAAAATTATATTTCACTTAATTCAACACTAAACACAAGTGACAATATAAAGAGGGAGAGAGGAGAAGCCGCCTAGGGTACCGAGCCCGCCTCGGTACCCGCGCCCCATAGAACCGGGTCCAGGAATGGATCCGGTTCCCACAGCAACATATTCTAACAGAACACATCTGAAAATTCCTCTAACAAGGCAGGTAGTCGCATGCCAGCGATATTGGGAGCCGGCCTTTCTTCTGCAACTGCGTTGGCCAGGAGTAGCACGTGGGAAGTGGTTGCCCCATGTAGCATTTTGGAGGTGGCGGCCTCCCTCACTGGTTGTCTTGGAATAGCCGACAAGGTTAGGCACGTCCCACCTGGCTGTGTAAGGTGCATTTTCATGTTGATGAAGTCCTACACGACCTCGCCCAGTCCTTTCAACTAGTGAATTTCCAAGACAAGGTTTGCCCCTGCCATGGCTAGTGTATACAACTGCACTGAAAAACCATGGCCTTGGATCTCCAACTTCTCGTCGATGCACCGCCTTTTACATTTTAGTGTACTCCCATCTCCCACGACCACATCAAATGCAGGTTGGTGGTCTATTTTGCACGCAAGGGCTCTAGCAGACTTCCCACCAATGAAGTTGTGTGTGGAGCCGGTATCCACTAGTACAATGACCGTCCGACCTCGGAGTCGACCTTCAACGCGCATCAATTGTGGCACCTCGTGTCTCGATAGGGCATGGAGGGATATTTCACGCGAATGAGTGAGTCCTTCATCGAGTTGCCCCCACTCGCGTAAGTTCTCTCCAGGGACGTCATCATCTTCTTCCTCGACTAATTACATGTGGAGTTGCCTATAGGCGTGGCTTGGAGCCCATGGTTGATCACATTGGAAACAAATACCTTGACGAAGTTTTTTTTCATGTATTTGTTCCGGGGTGAGGTGGTGAATAATAGGGCGGGTTTGTTGGTCTGCCGAGGTTCGCCCTGGATGGATGTGCCTTTGGGCCTGTAGGGGCTACGGTTTGGAGACGAACCATGGTCGTGCCTCGGTCTAGTGTCTGATATTGACGCTGCTTCTCTTCCACCAGGCAGGCCGTCACAAAACAATCATGCAAGTTGAGGGGTCGCATGCCCTGCACCTCAATACGGATTTCCTCCTTGAATCCCCCCACAAAGGCGCCAATCAAAGCGTCCGTGGGCCAACCTCGAACCATGTTGCTAAGTTCTTCGAAGTGCTTTTGGTATTCGACAACTGAGCCATTCTGCCTTATCTTGGGGAGCTCTATGTTATAATCAATGTAAGCCGAAGGCTCGAAGCGCACTGCCATGGCTGCGATCAAAGACCTCCAATCTGAGAGCCCGTGTTTGCACTACTAGCCAGCGGTACCAACGAATAGCTTGCCCCGTTGAAGTTCATGGCAGCGTGAGCCACCTTCATCGTCTCCAAGATCCCATGGCACTCAAAGAGTTGTTCTGCTTTAAATATCCAACTATGTAGGTCTTCTCCACTGAATCGAGGGAAATCTATCTTGGCGGGCTTGAATCGCTTCTGATCATACCCCTATAGGCGCCGGTGGGAGAGTTAGGTCTGGTGGAATTAGGGACAAACCCCATAGGGAAGTCGGGCTGGTTGCTGTTGCACCTGGGAATGGCCCCTGTGTTCATGCCGACGGGGCCGAAGATTGGTGTAGTGGTGGGCAAAGCGCTGTTGGTGGAGATGGCCGACCTGAATGAGCCAAAGGCGATGCCGGAGCTGCTGGCTGGAGACAGGAAAAGGAGAACGGCGTTGAGAGGAGGAGCAGGCGGTTCGTGGACGACGTCGACTGTGTTGGGGGTTCAGAGCAAACTGGGTGCTGCACACGCCGGCAAACGGCCGCTGGAAGACGCCGGAGCCGCTGGCTGGAGACAGAAAAAGGGGAACTGTGCTGAGCAGAGGAGTAGGTGGTTTGTGGCCGACGTCGACTGTGTTGGGGGTTCAGAGCAAACCGGGTGCTGCACACGCCGGCCAACGGCCGCTGGAAGGAGGTCGCTAGGCGCTGTGGTCGCCGGAAGTGGGGAACGTGGGGGAGGCTGCTGCAGCAGATTGTGAAAGGCCATTGTGATAGCGGCGTGAAGGTGAGTTTCGGTCTCAATCTGGGAGCGTTCCATGTTCTGCAGTTGCCGGTTGGCTTCGATAATCGTCTCCTCGGTCCAGGCGCGGTGAGCCTCCACTGCGGCCAAAGCGGCGCTATTGAAAGGAGGCACGTCCTGTTCATCGGTCGCTGGCGGCTCGGCCATACCGGGCTCTGATACCAATTGTTAGCCGTCGGCTAACAAGGTGTGTAGAGGGAAGGGAACTGAGAGAGAGAGAGAGAGAGAGAGAGAGAGAGAGAGAGAGAGAGAGAGAGAGAGAGAGAGAGAGAGAGAGAGAGAAACCAACATCAAATCATACTTAATTAGGGCAAAACACAAGCTTAAGTATAAAGCACCACGGGTCCGGACCCGACTGACTCCTCCTGAAAGCAGATCCATATTGGATTAGTCTAACATAAAAACATAAAGAAAACAGATACTAATGTTCAACCCCATCCGACTCCTACTGGGTGCCACGATCCATACATGGATCGTAACAATGTGTGTGGCTGTGACATGTTGATGCCCTTGTTTTCTCTGCCTTTTCTTTATTATTTTTGTTCTTTCAATTCCTAAACCTGTTCAAAAGAAAAAGCATTACCAAGGTTGCTGACTATGTTCAAAAGAAAGATGCTTATATTCATCATTCATGTAATCTGAAAATCATAAAACTGGAGAAACTCGAAAAGAAGGAAACAAAAAGATGCATGAAAAAGTTTTAGAAGGCTATATATGATGAGTTACCATATCATCAAGATCAACATATATTCTTTTGTCTAGCAGCTTATGGAGATCTTTGGAGTTTGGTCTTTTAAGCATTCAGAAAAGGTGCTTCTTTCTGCATCTTTATCTGCTACTTATGTGCTTCGTGGCCCTTAGGGTCATAGATTTCTATTTGAATGCAAAATGAAGTCTTGGTGCTTCATAAATTTCATAATCTTTTGATGTAGGAGTTGCATTGTTTTCCCATTTTTTAATTTAATGGTAATGACTCGCAAGTAGAGTATGCTTTTGATTAATTGACTATCTAATTATGCAATGGTTAATTTAGAGACTTTCGTTTGAACTTTTTCTGGTTATTCTACAAACTTCTAATTTAATCTGTAGGTGGCGGACAATGCTCTTCATTGCAAGCATTCCAGCGGTAATAGTAATGTTTGGGATGCAATTTGCTGTCGAAAGTCCACGTTGGTTATGTAAGGTAGTTAATGGTGCAAAACAGATTCTCTGTTGTTCATAGTCAATATTTTGATTTGCATGGTTTGTGAACTGTTAATGTTGCTTTGTTTAGTGTACAGGCTGGCAAATGGGATGATGCTAAAATGGTAGTTAGCCGGATTTGGGGTGAATCTCAAGTAGATAATGCAATGAAGGAGATCCGTTCTGTTGTTAATCTTGATGGCAGTGACATTGAGGCTGATTGGTTAGAACTCCTTCAGGAGCCCCATAACAAAGGCATGGACCATATATTGTTTATGCACTTTCATTGGGCAGATGCATCCGTGTGTTTTTGCATGTGTACTTTCCTTTTTTATCAAGCATGCATGTACAGATGGATTTAACTGTTTGATTCCTTCGACTGTTGTGAGTCCTTTTATTGATGATTTTGGTTCCCTTGGTTGAACTTTGAAGTGATATATGCTCCTAGCTATAAGCTTGAAGATGCAAATTACCTTCCCTTCTTTGGTACTCAATAAGCAAAGAAACTGTTTCATTCTTGTGTTTGTTAAGCAAAAATGTATACCTCTCTTAAGAAACAAAATTGAAGGAGAAAATGAAATCATAATGACATGCTTAAAACATGTGCAGCTTCCAGCAGATCTCTTATTTTATTGGGGATTTTAATCATGATGGCTGCATGTAATTTCATGTTATGAAGGGAAATTTCTTAATATAAATCCAGGAAGAGATGATGCAAACAACACAGTTCATGTGGTTTCTCTGTTGATTTCTACCTAAATGTGTAGAAAGTTTATTTTATGTTTGTTAGTGGGTCTGTATGGAGCTTCCTATTATTCAAGTAGTGTATCTTATTATGACATAAGCCCTGAGAATGCCATAGGTCCAAATATTTGTATATGGATTCTAACCAATGGACTACTTTTGTTAATGTTAGAATCTGTATGAGGCATTGAAGTCAGATTTTGCATGCAGTAGGTTGTTTTGAGACATTTAGGTTTTCGCTGTTCAGCATGTTTTAAATTTAAATAGCAGCCCATCTTATTCTAATTTGTAAAATAGATATAAATTCCTTTGATGGGTGGATATCTCGCAAAATTTTCACAAAGTTATTTCTACTCTGAGACCCAAACAGGTGTTACGTTTAATTTGAAGAGTGCAAGGATTAAGGTAAGGAGTGATTTTAAGCTCCAGCAAAGCAATGTCTTGATTCTGACAGGCTAACTTGGGAGAAAAGTTCTTTTGTTCCAATTAAGTTCCCTACTGATAAGTTTTTTGGGGATGGACAAGATGGATGGAAGTTAAGTTCTCTTTCAAGTGGAAATCATTCACAAATGCTGCACCATCTATAGTTTGTGTGCTTTGGCTGTAATTTGAAGTTTGTTAGTTTACATTTTACAAATGCATTACTGCATAAATTTAGAGAGTGTGCTTTGTGTTCACATATGCAGTCAGTGTTCATATGCCTGCACGTGAGTGCATGCATTCATTCACATGCACATGAAAGCACAGGTATGCGTATGCACCATAGTCACAAATAACGTTTCGAAGTTTTAAATGGCAAGGTTTTTCTCAGGTATAATACAGCGAGCTTGAAAAAAGGGGAAGAAACAGGAAAAATATGGTAAATTTTTAAAATTAAAAAAAACTAAAAATGGGAGGAAAATAAAATAAGTGAGAAACTAATAACATTGTTGCGAGAGAGAGAGAGAGGCAGCAAAAAGTTGAAGTTCATTACGTGACCCTAATCTCTATTAAGAGATTAGGGTTAGGGAAAATTACAAGAGAAGTCCACTAAAAATAACAAAACATTTAAAGAGATCCTCCCTAACTTCCTAATATTTCAGAAAACCCCTTTTTGTATCTTTAACACTCCCCCTCAAGCTGGAGCATATATATCAATCATGCTCAGCTTGTTACAACATCTCAGGAAATCACCTATGGGAAGAGCTTTAGTGAGAATATCTGCTGCCTGATCTTCTGAGGAGACGTGAATAGTGCTAACAATTCCTCCTTGAACTAAGTCCCGAATATAGTGGCAATCCACTTCAATGTGTTTAGTCCTCTCATGGAAGACAGGATTGTTAGCGATATATGTAGCTGCCTTGTTGTCACAATACATCTTCATTGGGAGATTCACTGAGACATCCAACTCTACAAGTAGTGATCTAACCCACGACATTTCAGCCGCAGTTTGAGCCATAGCCCTATATTCCGACTCAGCACTAGAACGAGCCACAACATTCTGCTTCTTGCTCCTCCAGGAAATAAGATTACCGCCCACAAAGACACAAAAACCGGTAGTAGACTTCCTGTCATCTACAGATCCAGCATAATCAGCATCACTATACGCCTCGATGCCAACACATTCTCCTTTCTTGAACCATAGCCCCTTTCCCGGGGCTGATTTCAAGTATCTTACAATCATTAGAGCTGCATCCCAGTGAACTTTTCGGGGTTTTTCCATGAATTGGCTCAACTTATTTACAACAAAGCTAATGTCGGGACGAGTGACAGTGAAATATAACAGTTTCCCTATCAGAGATCTGTAAGATCTAGAGTCAAACGGCTCTGAGTCATCATCATGTATATGAATGCGAGGATTCATGGGAAGTGTGACAGGTTTAGCCCCCAATAGTCCCGTTTCCTGCAGAAGATCAAGAACATATTTCCTTTGAGACACTACAACTCCTTTATTACTACGAGCCACCTCAATACCAAGAAAATAACGAAGTTGTCCAAGGTCTTTCGTAACAAAGTATTGCTGTAAAAACTCCTTTGTTTGAGCTATCTCTTGATCATTTTCCCCTGTAAGAACAATATCATCCACGTAGACAATCAATATCACAAGTCCTGCTGAGCCTCGCTTGATAAACAATGAATGATCAAGCTGGGATCGGCGAAATCCACACTTAGATAACACTTCAGTAAGCTTTTGGAACCATGCACGGGGACTCTGTTTGAGTCCATAAATAGCTTTCTTTAACTTGCATACCTTGGAACACTCCCCTTGTCGCTCAAAACCAGGTGGTTGCTGCATATAAACGATTTCAGAAAGGTCTCCATACAGAAAGGCATTTTTGACATCCAATTGAAAAAGAGACCACTCTCGTTGGACAGCAAGAGAGATAATCAACCGAATAGTGCCCAATCGGGCCACAGGCGAAAAGGTCTCAAAGAAGTCAACACCATAAGTCTGAGTATACCCTTTTGCGACAAGACGGGCCTTGAACCTTTCAACTGACCCATCAGAATGATACTTGATGGTGAATACCCATCGTGAGCCAACCACATCACAGCGTGTTGGGGGGTCTACCAAATCCCAAGTCTCTCGAGAAAGAAGAGCATCCATTTCCTCCTGCATAGCTTGTCGCCAACGTGGATCTAACAGGGCGTGATGGTGCGAGGACGGGATAACATGACTAGATAGAGCTTGATCAAACTGTACTAAGCGTGTACTCAGATGAGCAGTAGAGACAGAATTAGATATAGGATGTAAGGTACACTGTCGCTTGCCCTTGCGAATAGCAATAGGGAGATCTGTTGCAGAATAGTCATCACTTAAACTTGAGTCAGTCTTATCAGTAGAGCTTACCTCTTGAGACGATGCTGGTGGACGGTTGAGAGAGGGACCTAGACGACGAGTGTAAACCAACGGAGGCTCAAGAAAACGTTCATGTGACCTAGGTTGAGATGATGAAAATGACTCAAGTGACACTGGTGGAATAGGAAGAGGTATAGGTGCATGCATCTCAGATGAAGAGGGACTTGACGGAGGGAAATAAGGACGAGACTCAAAGAAGGTAACATCCGCACTGATAATATCTTTCTTGGTCAAGGGATCAAAGCATTTGTATCCCTTTTGATTGGCTGAATAGCCAATAAAAATACATTTGATGGCTTGGGCAGCAAGTTTGCTTTTGTTCGGGCCTAGGATATGTGCAAAGCAAGTGCATCCAAAAACTTTGGGAGGTAAATGAAATAATGAACGCCCTGGATATAGAATTTGAATTGGAATACGGTCTTGAATGGAGGAAGATGGTAATCTATTAATGAGGTAACACGCAGTAAGAATAGCATCACCCCAAAAATAGGCAGGCATGTGAGAATGTAACATGAGGGTACGAGCTACGTTTAGGAGTTGCCGATGTTTGCGTTCGGCTACACCATTCTGTTGGGATGTATGTGGACAAGTATATTGAGGTCGAATTCTATGGTCGGCATAAAACTGAAGTAGAATGGAAGACTTGAATTTAAGAGCATTATCAGTGCGAATATTTTTGACAATGAGTCCAAACTGAGTTTTTATTTCCTTGATAAATTTTTGAAGAATACATATGACTTCAGATCTTTCCCTTAACAAGAAAACCCAACTGACTCTAGTAAAATCATCAACTAGAACAAGATAATATCGAAAATATGATCGAAAAGGAACCCGACTAGGACCCCATACATCCACATGAATGAGATCAAATGGACTCTGACTCGACGGACTCTGACTCGAAGGAAAGCTGCTCCGTGTATGCTTGCCCAACTGGCAGGCATCACATAAGAAGGACTCTGATGCAGGAATATCTGGAAACATGCGACGAAGTTTTGGTACTGAAGGATGACCCAGTCTGAGATGCCATTGGAAGGGAGAAGGCTTGGAAGGGACTGAAGATGCAGCAACATCAACTGGGATTGACAAAAAATAAAGGCCCTCACGCTCATGGCCGCCACCAATCATCTTCCCAGTTGGTAAGTCCTGAAAAGAACAAGAGTCAGATTCAAAAATGACTTTACATTGTAAGTCGATAGCTAGCTGTTTCACAGATATCAAATTAACAGGAAACTGAGGAGCATATAGCACATGTGTAATAGTGCCTAAACGTGGAAGGTAAATATCACCGCTACCCAAAACAGGGGACAACTTGCCATCAGCCAGCTTAACATGCTGTGGTGTAGAAAATCTGACAAATGATGAAAAATTTTGTGGTTGATTACAACAATGTCTAGAAGCGCCCGAGTCTATCATCCATGTCATACCTGGATCAGCAGTAGGAGCACCAACAGAGAATGCTGAATCTACAACAGCGGCATTGGTAGTTGTAGAGGTAGATGTAGAGGCAGACCTCTGAGCAAGAACACGATCATATTCATCCTTACTTAGGTTAAGGGAATATAACATAGATATAGAAGGATCAGTAAAAGACTCAACCACAGATATTGTTGCCTTTGAATGAGTTGCTTTGGATGAAGAAGGACCTCTGCTTGTGGTGATTCTACCTCCACCACGTCCAGATGAAACATTAGACCTGAGGTGAGGATGTTTGTCCCAACAACGATCCTCTAGATGACCAATTTTGCCACAATAAGAGCACTGAAATCTGCCACGTCCAGCACCACGGCCTGTACCACGTCCCCTAGTGCCTCCAAAAGAACTAGGGCTCCGTCCTCCTGATATCACAAGTGCAGAGACTGGTGTGTCATGCGTAGTCTGAGAAAGAGTGGCTGCAAAACGACTCAGCCTATTATATGTGTCTGCTAAATCTGGAAGTTCACTGCCTGTTAGAATTTGAGACTTTGCCACAGAGTATTCTGAAGATAGGCCAGATAAAAACTTCGCCACCATACCAGTCTCAACGTGTGATGCATAACAATGCTGGTAAGGTGGACGAAGAGCCTTTAACCGTTCATATGCAGCAGTCAAAGTAGCAAAATATTGGGATAGGTCCTGATCCCCTTGTCGAATGTTACATAACTCCTCTTCTAGTTGTAGGATTTTGATTACATTAGTGGCATGCGAGTATGTCTTTCTCAAAAAAGACCACATATCCTTGGCCTTGGTATAATATGCAATAGTTGGGGCTATATGAGACTCCACACTATTCATAATCCAAGACATAACAATATAATTATCTTCATCCCACGCAGCATATATTCCTTTTTTCTCAATAGGTTCATCCTCCTCAAGAATATATTTCTTCCTATGACCAGCCACCGACATTATGAATACCCTAGACCATATTTCATAATTTGAGCCATTAAGTTTCATCGTGGTTCCATAAGAGAATGAATTCCCAACCATCTTGTAGTCAGTAGACCCTTCAGATTTACTGTTTTCAGCCATAGTAAATAAAGAAGACCAGATTGACGCAAACGTTTAAAGAAAGAGGGCTAGGAAATTACTATCACTTCAGATCTGGTTCAGCCGATGACAAAAAAAAAGAATGAACTCCCAACGACTGAAGACTGTTGCTCCCAATGACTGAAGACTGCTGCCACTTATAACAGCAGCTAGTTCTCATAAAACTTCCTGTCCACGTGTCAAAGAAATCCACAAAATCAAACAAAAAACTTGTACTAAGGATCAGCAGCAGTCCTCACTCCTCACGCAGCCTTACTTTACTGAACTTGTATCCACGATCTATAGAAAAATTCTGATCATATTCAAAAAACTGAATTTATAAGCAGCATATAGACTCCACAAAGCATCCACAACACCTCACGCAGCCTGACTTTCCCGAAATTGTATTTACGATCATCACAAACCACAGCATCACATGTCACACTACATCCACAATAGTCTGCTTCATACGACCAATATGAGGATCTGATCACGCCTTCCACATAGGCGTGATCAGGTCCTCCTTCACACGACACGCCCAACCCCTATTCCCTCACTGTCTCCTTATTGGGTGATAAGAGGGAATAAGGAGTAGCGATGACAAGAGAGAGGACGAAAAAGAAAGGAACTCACTTGGCTGTTCGCCGGAAAGATTGTCGCCGGAGAAGATGGTCGCCGGAGAAGGTCACCGGAAAGCGCACCCTGCCGTCGACGCCCACACCCGCTCTGATACCATGTTGCAAGAGAGAGAGAGAGGCAGCAAAAAGTTGAAGTTCATTACGTGACCCTAATCTCTATTAAGAGATTAGGGTTAGGCAAAATTACAAGAGAAGTCCACTAAAAATAACAAAACATTTAAAGAGATCCTCCCTAACTTCCTAATATTTCAGAAAACCCCTTTTTGTATCTTTAACAAACATAAACATCAAAACATAAGTAGATTTAACAAATAAAAAATAGAAAATGAAAAAAAAACTGTTTGGCTTTAAAAAAAAGAAAAAAATGAAAAAAATGCAAAAAATGGAAAAAGTGAAAAAAAGCAAAAAAATGCGTTAAAAACAGGTTTGTTTTCATTTTGACGTTTTTTAAAAAAAACGTGTTTTTTATAAGTTCTAAACAGCAATTTAATTTGTCGCATTTTTTTCGCGTTTGTTTTCGAAAAAAACGTATTTTTTGTGACTATATGCCTGCACGTGAGTGCATGCATTCACTATGCACATGCATGCATATTTGTTGTTTCACATGCATGTGTATACTTAGTGGCCAAGTATTCTTTATGCAGAATCAGAACTCTCAAAAGAATTGTGTGCTCATTTATTTTCTATTCGATTCTGCGAGATTACAACTTATTTTAATAAATGTCCTTTGGACTTTTAGATGGTAAGACCATTTTGGATCAGAAATATTGCTTTGTTAACTGATTTTGCTTTCCTTCACATTGTTTGCAGTTGCTTTCATTGGAGGCATGCTTTTTGTGCTTCAACAATTTGCAGGCATTAATGGGGTCCTATATTTTTCATCCTTGACTTTTCATGATGTTGGCATTACCAACAATGCTTTAGCAAGCCTTCTTGTTGGTTTGACGAACTTTGCAGGTGAGATGCAGGCATATATGCATATGTACGTGTATTATTGTGTGTGTAACTTAGATTTCAGTTTAGTTTGTGGCAATCATTTCAGGGGCACTTTTTGCTCTATACTTGATGGACAAACAAGGGAGGCAAAATCTTATTATTGGTAGCTACCTGGGAATGGTATGTGAAGCGATTGTTGAAATGGACTATATTGATAGAGAATTAGATATATATGTTGAAAGCTGCAAGAAATTATTTTACTCTCTCAAATCTTTGCATTGTTTGTTGATAGTCATTTTGAGATAAGTTGACTGACAAATGTGTTTGTTTAATGAATAGGACCTTATCTTTGCTTCTCTAAGTGTAATACATGTGCATAAGGGCTGTCACATAGATTTTGTCATTACCCTTTGTGCATCAACCTTTCACGTGTGATTATCTTCAACATACTTAATTAATCGGATGTTATGTTTTCTTTGGGTTAAGCTTGCAAGATGAAGAACATAATAAATTAAAGGTTCTGGTTTACTGTTTATGCATATACACATGTTTGGGTGCTTAATCTTAACAGGTTAGGGACTTAAGGTTGATATCCTGCTTTAGTACCTGGTACTATGGCTGCTAAATTTTGTTTATTATATATTATATTGCCTTTAGTCTGCTCAGGACCGTCTACATAAATAGGACTAGATGTTAAAACAACTTGATCAATCTCACCGTTGAGGCACTAACAGAGTTTTCTACAAGATTAAGCAACCAGAAACTGCACGCCTAAAGCTGCATAAAATACTCTGATAGTTTTTTTTTTTATGTCATACAGCTAGTGGAGTTGTGGAAAAAGATGGATCAATTCAAATGACCTGTTTTGCTGTGGTTGCTTTTGATGTTTTTTAGGCCCTTTTTGCTTGGAAGCTTACATCTCTAGACTGTGAAGCATGATTTGGCTCTGAATGATGGGGGCTTAAGGAACTTTGCTTGACAATGTAAAACTATCTCCTTTTAGAAATTTTGACATATGAGAGTAACATAAATGCTCAGAGTTTTTCAATTTTTGAGACTACTCTCTCAGTTCATTTCATCATTTGGGCCCATGTCCCTCTAACGGAAACTGCCAAACCCCTGAAGGGATTTTACCTTTTTCTTGTCACATTTACAGTCGGTTATGCAGGAACTTGAGAAACTTAACTCTGTTCATGCAGATATAATCTGTATCTTATTATTGGTTTATATTCGTGTTTGTTTCCATCATTAGATTGATATTTATAAATCCTTTTCTTTTGGTGCAAATCGGTGCGTTTTCTAATAGGCACTGTCACTTTCTGCCGAAATTGCTTCCATTTTCTTGATCTCACATCTCTATTGCTGAATGTTTAGTTGACTTATCTTACTGCCAGTTCTCTGTCAGCAAGCTCTTTAAGATTTCTGCATCTGATTCTTCTTGCAGGCTGCTGCAATGTTTCTTATAGTTTTTGCAGTGGACTTTCCAGTTGATGACCAGTTGTCTCACACATTATCTATTCTGGGGACTGTCATGTATGTGCTTTTCATTCTTATCCTTTTTGCATAATGAGCAAATAAGTAATAAATATTTATTTTTGTTTCCTTGTTTTGTATTTGATATTTACTGTGATGTAGATACATGAAGGGCTGGCTATTTACTTAGAAGTTAACATGTTTCTCTTCTGTGACAACATCTAGGTGAAGCTTATGATAAGTGTTGACATATGGTGTATTTGGGTCACCTATCCGGGTCTGGGTCTGGACCCGATCCAGTGTGTTACTGCTATGGCCCTACTTAACCCATGTAAACCCTAATTTCGTGAAGTTAATGAAAGTTTATGAGAGAGAGTGTTTGGTGGCTATTGGGCACCAGTCTTCCTCACCCGTGGTTTTTTCCCTTTAGTTGAGGGGTTTTTCATGTTACATCCGTGTATGTTCATCGTTCTACTCGCTTTTACCGTTTCTATATGGTATCAGAGCCAGGTTGGTTCTAACTTTTCTACCGTGCCCAAGTTGGAGGAAGGATTGCATCGTTACTGTTCAGATTGGACAGAGGATCCCTTATCGCTGTTTGGGTGAAGATCCTCTGTCTCCCCTCTTTGTCACCGCGGAGTTCCGGTGAAGGGTCATGGCCGTTGCCTTTTTCCCGTCGCCTGAAGCCTACCAGCCCAACGCCATCGTCTAGCTTTTGTTCCATTGTCCTTGGCATCGCCCGACACTCTCAACCTTTGGTGTTTCCATCCTGTGCCGTCGACTCCTGTCTGCCATGGAGTTCCAACCTCCCTTCTCACCCGACGCATCGCCTGACGCTGGTTGGCTTCCTGTCGCCCATCTCTGTCGCCCGTCTCCTCTAAGCTGCCGTCCATAGGGTGCCGTCTCCCTGCTTCAGACTTCCTAGCTCGCCCGACGCTGGCTCGCACGGTGCTGTTTTCAGCGTCTCTTTGCTTTCTTGCGGTCGCTTGAGGTACCGCTGCTCTCTCTCCTCTTAACTGTTGCTTTAGTATCGCCCAACGTCGCCCTGCTTTGCCATTGCCCAACACTCGCCGTTGCCCTGCTCTGCTGTCACTGAGCGCTCGCCATCGTCCTGCTTCATCGTCGCCCAGCTTGCCCTGCATCCGTGTGTCCTTTGTCGTTGCCTGGGCTTTCTCTTATAGAACGTCAGTAGTGTTGTGTTATCTCGGCTTCCTGTGACAGTGTCCCAGCTCCCCCTAGCCCTGTCGAAGGAGCCTGCCATCGCCTTGCTTTCTTTCTCTGCTGTCTTTTTTATTCTTGTGAAGGGTGATCATGGCATAATCTTCTTCCTCTACTGTCAATGTTGATAAGGCTGACTTTGGGGCTTCTAGGATGGAAAATGTTCCCGTTCAGGTTACGACCATTCGTCTTACCAAGGAGAATTATCTTCAATGGTCTGCCACGATTACTATGGGGATCGCAGGTCGAGGTAGAATTGCTTATGTAAACGGAAGGAAGATTGAACCGGTTGAGACGAATGTTGCTTGAGACACATGGTTTCTTGAGGACAACCAAGTTAAGACTTGGCTTGTCAACTCTGTGTCCCCCGAAATTCAACCTCTTATTCTTCGCAAGAGGACTGCGAGGGATATGTGGGTTATACTTGAGCAGATGTATGGCCAAAAGAAGAAAATTGTTCATGTGTATCTATGATGCCTTGAAGTCTAAGTGGGAGGAACTCGACTACTATTCTGATGACACTTGGGATTGTCCTCAAGATCAGGTGCGTCATTTAGCTAAAGAATGGGAGAATAGGGTATTCTTATTTTTAGCAGGGTTGAATGATGACTTTGAAGGCATAAGGAGTCAAATCCTTAATTCTGACATACTACCTAGTATTGAAGAGGTTTGCTCTCGTGTGGAGGCTGAAGAGCAACGACGCCTTGTTATTACGGAGAAAAAGGGGGATCACATCTCGTACAATGAGAGGTCTGCCCTTGTTAGCCGTGGTCCTGTAGCAGCTGCCCGACCTCCTCACAAGTGCACTCACTGCAAGAAGACTGGTCACACAATGGATTTTTGTTGGGACCTCCATCTAGAAAAGAAGAATAGTCGAGGGAAACCTTCTAGTGGGAAAAAATCTACTTCTGATGCTACTAACTCTAGTGGAGGGAAAGCCTCCATCTCAGCTGAACAGATTCGTGATCTCCGTGCTTATCTAAGTCAGATTGATGCTGGTCAGGCCGAAGTGTCAGATGATGTGAAGGTTAACCATGCTTTGGCTATTTCTGGTGAAAAAGGCAATTCTTGTATGGAAGTTGCCAGTGGTGCCACCCATCACATGACTGGCAATCCTAAGCTCTTTCATGTGTATAAGTTATCTTCTGGCAAGGAACGTGTTTCTTTTGCCGATGGTTCCTTTACCTCTGTGGCAGGGAAAGAGAGTCTTTCTTTGTTAAAGAAATTTTTAGTGCATGGTGCTCTACATGTTCCTCATCTTCACTTGAATTTATTCTCTGTCTGTAAGATTACTAAGGAGTTGAATTGTGAACTCATATTCTCTGCAAATCGTTGTGTTTTGCAGGACTTGGTGATAGGGAAGAAGATTGAGATTGGTTTGGTGTCTGAAGGCTTATATCAACTTCTCATCCGTGTGGCCAATGCTCTTACGACAACAGTTAGCAGGACCGAGAAGAAGAGAGAAGATTGTCTTCAGTTATTTTTGTATTGGCATGAATGCCTTGGACATCTCCCTTTTCAAATTTTGAAATAGTTATTTCTTGAGTTATGTTCTAGTTTGGACATATCTATGTTATCTTGTGATGTCTGTCAGTTTGCTAAACATGTTAGGGCTTCATACCCTGTTTCCAATAGTCGTGCTAATGAAGTTTTTTCCTTGATCCATTTTGATGTGTGGGGGCCTTCGAGAATTCATACCCATTGTGGTTTTCAGTATTTTATAACATTTATTGATGTTTACTCAAGAAATACCTTTGTTTACCTGTTGAAAGATCGTAGTGAAGTGCCTCATGTCAGAGAGGCTTTTATTCTTCTTGTGGAGAACGAATATGGTGGTTCTGTTAAGACCTTTCGGTCTGATAACGCTCGTGAGTATGTGTCAAGCTGTTGAGGATTTCCTTCGAAAAAGGGGGATTGTTCATGAGACATCTTGTAGCTATACCCCTCCTCAAAATGGGGTTGCTGAGAGGAAAAATTGTCAGTTGTTTAATGTCACCAGAGCCTTCTTGTTTCAAACGAATCTTCCCAAACATTATTGGGGAGATGCGGTTCTTACTAGTGCATACTTGATTAACCGCATGCCTAGTCGTGTGTTAAATAGCGGACTCTCCACTCTATGCTTTTAGGGAATCATCAACCCTTTCACCTTCTCCCTCGTGTCTTTGGGTGTGTTTGCTTCATTTATGATCACAACCCCTAATGTCAAAAAACTTGATCCAAGGTCAATCAAGGGAATATTTGTTGGGTATTCTCCTACTCAAAAGGGATATAAATGTCTTGATCCTATCACTGGTCGTGTTTACGTTACCAAGGATGTCACATTCTTGGAACATGTCTCTTATTTCGGTGAGAATCCTCTTCAGGGGGAGAAGTCTATGTCAAAGAAAGAGTATTCTCCGAGTCAGGAAATTCAATTTACAAATTTCTTGGAGTTCAAGCGGGAAGAGAGTCCACCGGTTGTTGAGGTGCTTGAACATGAGAGGAATGAAGTGTGTTCCACTGGGACGGAAGAGGAATGTAATCGCTTGTTTGGGCAGGTGTACTCGAGGCGAAGAGTTCGTATAGATAAGGTGACTTATTGTGAGAATTCTACTCCTAATCTCAATCCTACTTTTTCCCTGGATGACCCAAGTCGTGCTCAGAAGAAACCTGTTGAGGAAGATATTCAAACAGAAACTGAAAATTAGGAGCTTCCAATTGCCCTGAGAAAGGGTGTTAGGTCATGTACTCAACACCCTATTGGTAACTTTGTGTCATATTCTAAACTGAGCAAGGATTACAAATGTTTTGTATCATCTCTTTCTCTGGCTGTGATTCTCAGGACTGTTACCGAGGGTCAAAGTGATCCTAAGTGGACTCATGCTATGTAAGAAGAGATAGAAGCTTTGAGCAGAAATCAGACATGGGAAGTGGTAGAGATCCCTGAAGCGGCCCATCTGGTTGGATCCAAGTGGGTCTACACCATTAAGTACAAACCAGTTGGGAGGTACAAAGCTCACCTGGTTGCCAAAGGGTTTATTCAGAAATATAGGATTGACTACTTGGAGACGTTTGCTCCTGTTGCGAAGATGAAGACTGTTAGAGTTATTATTTATTTAGCAGTGTTGAAAGAGTGGAAGATGTACCAACTTGATGTTAAAAATGCTTTTCTCAACGGAGAACTTGAAGAAGAAGTATATATGTGTATGCCCCCAGGATATGAGAAACCGGGAAAATGCTATAAATTGAAGAAGGCTATGTATGGGCTCAAGCAGTCTCCTCGGGCATGGTTTGAGCGTCTTAGATGTGTAATGATACGACATTGCTACAATCATGGAAACGGAGACCATACTCTGTTTGTAAAGAGGAAGGAGGGTAAGGTTACTCTTTTGTTGTTAGTCTATGTTGATGATATGATTATTATAGGTGATGATGAAGATGAGATAACAAGATTAAAGTTAAAGGGTTTATTGGCTGCTGAATTTGATCTCAAGGACCTTGGCAAACTAAGATACTTTCTTGGTATTGAAATTGCTAGATCAGGTACGACCCTTGTGTTAAATCAAAGGAAATATACCTTGGATTTACTGAAGGAGACAAAAAAACTAGGGTGTAGACCGACTTCTACTCCTCTGGATGCTGGACACAAAATCAGTATTAAGGATGTAGAACCTTTGTGTGAAGAGTCTAAGGGGAGGTATCAACGTCTGGTTGGAAGATTGATCTATCTCACTCTGACTAGACTAAATATTACCTTTCCTGTTAATGTGATGAGTCAGTTCATGCATGCTCCAACTGATGTTCACCTGAAGGCAGTTGACAGGATTTTGTGTTACTTGAAAGGAAATCCAGGCAAGGGGCTCCTATATGTGAAAGAAGTACTTATTGAGATCGAAGGGTATTCTGATGCTGACTGGGCAGGTTGTGCTGATACTAGAAGATCCACTTCAGGGTACTGTGTCTACTTGGGGGGAAATCTTGTTGTTTGAAGGAGCAAGAGACAAGAAGTTTGTTCTCGCTCAAGTGCAGAAGCTGAATATAGGGCTGTTACTATGAGAGTATCAGAACCACTATGGTTTAAAGTGTTGTTGAATGATATTGGTATAAAGATTGAAGGACCTATGAAGATATACTGTGATAACAAGTTTGCAATAAATCTGGTCAACCCTGTGTTACATGACCGAATGAAACATGTCGAGATTGACCGCCACTTCATTCGGGAGAGGATTGATGCCAGGAAGCTGATTCTACCATATATGAAGTCTAAAGACCAAACTGTTGATGTTTTGACGAAAGCCTTACCTTTGACTCAGTTTGAGAGAAATGTATTCAAGTTGGGCATGTTTGATATGTATGCCCAACTTGAGGGGGAGTGTTGACATATAGTGTATTTGGGTCACCTATCCGGGTCTGGGTCTGGACCCGATCCAGTGTGTTACTGCTATGGCCCTACTTAACCGTGTAAACCTTAATTTCGTGAAGTTAATGAAAGTTTATGAGAGAGAGTGTCTGGTGGCTAGTGGGCACCAATCCTCCTCACCCGTGGTTTTTTCCCTCTAGTTGAGGGGTTTTTCACGTTACATCCGTGTGTGTTCATCGTTCTACTTGCTTTTACCGTTTCTACAATAAGTACCAGCAATTTATATTTCTGGAGAATTGGATAAGAATCTACCTGAAACATTCAGCTCAATAATCCCGTTCTTTTTCTGTAATGGTCAAGAAGACGCTGAATAGTGGTTGACAGAGTTCTGATTGGCATGAAGGACTTAGATTTTCAGTAGAAAAATCAGATGACTTTGACGATAGTTTGTTTCTTTTTTTTTTTTTAATTCCTTTCTCCATGTTTCTAAGTGCATGTCTGACAACAGGGATATAGGCTAGTTGTTCCCACTCATGGTTTGACAAAGCAGCATTGGATGGGTTAGGCTATTTAGATGACGAGTCCTTCTCTTTTTACGGGTTGAGCCATGATGATGAATCTTTGTTTTGTTCATTGGTTTTGGTGCAGTTCTACTTTTATCCTTTTACCATTGGCATAAAATTGATGTTAAGCACGTCCATAATTGTAAAGATGCAGTCCAAAACTGAGCTTGGTGCTTGGTATAGCAGATCTCAACCTGCCTTGTATCCAACCTTGGTTTGTATCTAAAAGACCTACGAGCCAAGACAAGTGATAGCGTGACAAAAATGTATATATGCCCTTGAAGGTTTCTGAAAATCTTCTTGTTTTCTATCAATAGCCATGATGGAAAAGTACGGTCAGTCCTTTCAGATATATGGGTTGCTATGATGCTTGAGTAATGGTAAAGCTTCTGCTAGACACATGTCATTACTTTCTGTTTCTTCAACTTCTTTTTTTTTTCCATGAAGTAAGTTTGTTCGCTGATCTCTGATGCTGTCTTGCTGACCTCAGCACGATATTTGGCTAGGTACGTCTTCACATTCGCCCTTGGAGCAGGCCCAGTTACTGGTCTTATAATACCAGAATTAAGCAGCAACAGAACACGAGGCAAAACAATGGCTTTCAGTTTCTCTGTCCATTGGGTATGCTCTCTTAAGATTAGATAACCTCTTTGTCAAATTGTTGTTTTCTTTAGATTATAAAATATGGTTTGGAGTTTGAAGATACTCTTATAGGAATTTGCCATCTTTATGAAGATCTAAGTGTAACTTTTCTAACATATTCATCTCATCAATATACTTTGACATTTTTGTGTGTAAGTTTACGAAGGAAAAGATAAGGGAAGAAAAGATGACTGATGATAAAGGGAAACAGAAAGCAACAAATAACCAGCCTAATCAGTGAGGCTGGAAGTTTTCTAGTTTAAGAAATCTCACCTTAAGTAAGTCCCCCTTTATTAGTGGAATAAAAGTACTTCAATCGCAGACAAGTTTTTGACAAGTCATGCCCTTGTGTTGCAAAATAAACTAGCTTTCTTATACAATTCAGGTAACATCCTCTCGTGACATACATGGGAGAAAACTGTGAATAGCTTCTCCTAGCATCCAGCTCTAGTGTTTCTATAAAAGTTGAACAACTTGATCCTTATTTGAGGAAACTGGGTTTAATATAAAGATGAGGCTTATAAGAAGAGGAAGATGTGGATGGTGAGCATCTATGCAGTCAAAACCTCTAGCTGGCTCGTCAGGACTGAAAAAAGAGGAAATCTTGTTAAAGGAAATACATTTAGCACGTGCTATGAAATTAAAATGAAGCTAAGCACTTGATTTCTGTGCGGGCTAAATGCAACAGGGCATAAAGCGGTTGGCTGAGTGCTGGACAAAGAAGGTAATGAATGAACAGAAAAAAGGACAGGAAAGAACTGGGAGCAAGACAAAGCGAGGAGAAGTAAAAAGAAAAAGAAAAAGGAAAAAGAAAGAGAAGAAACAGAAGTGGAAGAAGGAGGTTTTGGGAGGAGAGGGGCAGGGGATGGAGCATGAAGTGGAGGCTGGGAGCCTGCCTTGCATCCTCACATTATTTTCTGCTTCTGGTTGCAGCAGATCAGCCCTTCTCCAGAGAGAGATGTGCTCCTTCAGAATCTTAGAAATGAACCCTGCATATGGGCAGGAGCAAACTAATCACTACTAGTTGGCAAATACGGATCCTATTTCATTAGTGACTAGGCCAAGGTGGAATAGATAGGTTCTATCTCCTTGTTCAATTTCTGGTCGTACGTGAAGTTACTTTTTGTTCTTTTCTGTTTTAGTTGGAGCCGACAGTTGTTTTTTTGTGGCTAGGCTTAGGAGACAGAGCTATAAGCCTATAGATCTATAAGCTATAATTTCCCTACCTCAAGGATTTTATTCACACATGTACCGTTGATCTAAAGTTCGGCTGTCCTGCTTCAAAATTTGTCATTGTGTCCTCTCAAAGGAAAAAATATGATTTTTCAGGTCTGCAACTTTATTGTTGGCCTGTTCTTCCTAGACATGGTTGAGAAGTTTGGAATCGGTCCTGTATATGCTAGCTTTGGAGCTGTTTCTGTTGCGGCAGCATTATTTTCCAAGGTTTTCATTATTGAAACTAAAGGCCGGTCTCTGGAAGAAATCGAATTATCTTTGAAGGCAAACCTTTCGCCCAGAGATGAATAACACGGATCAGTTTATACAGGTGGTTTTATGGTTGCAAGCATTTCTTGTTTTTGTTGCAAGTTATGATGCATTATGTATATATGAAACTCTGTTCAAGGCACATAGTTGCTTCTGATGAGAAATATTTTTTTCTTTGGAGGCATCTATTATAGCGGGGAAGTTCATGTCGTAGAAGCACGTGTAAGATTCATGGTAACGATTGAGATAGCTTGAGATACCCTTTACATGTAAATTTATTTTGAGCGAGAGTTTTTGTCCTCAATGCATCTCTAGAAAAATGGGGGCTTCTTATAATTAGATTCTTGTCTAACACTCATGCATGTGGAGGTGAATGTTTTTGTTGGTCTTCCCTTTTTTGCTCTGGTAGCGAAGGCGCTCTCTTTTAGTGGTTTTCTGTTTCATCTATTGGTCAAAACAATTGTTACATTGGAAGCTACATTATTAAGTGCTTTCCTTGTTTTAGACATAGATGGCATGCAAGGTGAGTTGAATCAGGAATTGTCTGAGATGACTCGGATCATGGGACTCAAGGGGTGTTTGACAATAGGAATGCTAACAATGTCCCATACATTTGTTCTAAAGATTAGGGCAGATCTACAGAGCAATGAGTGCTAGTGTTTCATGAACTTGCCCTATTCTTTGAGACAGATCCATGAAATAATCTATGGATACTATGTTAATATTTCTCTTGCCAAACGTCCCCTTAGAGCTCGTTTGATTGCATTAGAACACTGCAGATCAGAATAGACGTGTTTTGTTTCTGCTTAGCTGACTCAAACATTGGACATGGTACATGCGCATCAGGCTGTACGCAAAACGAGGGTGATAAAAGCCCGAACCGTTCCCTGGTGTGAGGACAGATAGGGCTCGAGCTTTCTCTCGTCCCACTCCCTTTCTCTTGATGCAAACGTAGTTTCTCTCCCTCTTCTCCCGGCTCCGGCACTTTCCCTCTTCCTTTCCGGCATTGAGCATCTTAAGTGAGTCTCCAGCTCGCCCTCTTTTTCTAGCATTCTCTCTTTCTTTCTATATATATATATATATATATATATATATATATATATATGGCGAATGGTCTGTGTTGGCCATGGCTGATGCAGTGCTATTCCTCTTTAATCCATCTCTCTCCCTTTCTCTCTTTAACCATAATCTGCCTGTGGAAGAGATTCACGACACGTTCATGTCGAACACTAACTTTTTAGCTTTTTTTAACACTAACTTTTTAGCTTTTTTTTTACGTTTTGTTTGGATGGAGGGAAATAGAAGGAAAGGGAGGGATGAAAATGAAAGAAAATGAAAAGGAAGGAAAAAGAATGAAAAATGAATGGAGTGGAATGAAAAGAAAAGAAAAGAGGTGATTATAAAGCTTGTTTGGATAAAAATAAAAAGAAATGATAGATTTTTTTAATACTTTACAATAATACCCTTAACATTCAAAAATTTATTATTTAAATAAAAATATTTTTAATTTGATTTTATGATTCAATAAGAAAAGAACCCTACTCACACTAAACATTTCATTCTATAGTAATAAATATGATAAAAATTTATATCAATCAAACAATTTTTCAGGTACACTAATTGAATGACATAAAAACGACAAAAACTTGGTTTTGGTAAAGGGGCCGTTGTAAAAGAAGAGGGAGACAGGCTTGACACCCGTCGGAGTATTGAACAGTGGCGAGGATGGAGAGAAAGTGTCACATAATGTTGATTGATATATTTTCTGCGAGGGAGTGGAAATGGTATACACAGTAAAAAGGGTTGATTGATATATTTTCTGCGAGCGAGTGGAAATGGTATTACACAGTAAAAAGGGATAAGCGAGTGGAAATGGTATTACACAGTAAAAAGGGATAGACTTTTCCTTTCTTTTCAAATCCTTTCAATTTTCAATGGATTTGATTTAAGCTAGTGCTCTTTTTCCTTTCCATCCATTTCCTTTCTTTGTAAAAAGAGATATACTTTTCTTTTCCTTCTTAATCCTTTCAATTTTAATGGGATTAGATTTACACTAGAACTCTCTTTTCTTTCCCTCCCTTTCATTTTCTTTCCTTTGCGACCAAACAAACTTTTTGTTTTCCTTTCTTTTTCATTTTTTTTAATTAATCAACCAAACAAAGGATTGATTGTTGTTTTCTTCCTTTTTTCCTCCAACGAAACAGGGTGTTAGTGTTTCCGCTGATTTTGTCAGGTTGCTTTGGTAGGACATTTAGCGTTTGAGTTTTAGCAATTTGTCTAATACTTCAAAAAAGATGCTTTGTCAGGTTGCTTTGGTAGGACATTTTTGTAAAAAGATGCGTATAATACTTCAAAAAATGTCTCAGGTGTATTAAACGTTAAAAAGACACGTTTTTTAAAAAAAATAGCCATAATAATAAAAACGTGAATAAAATGCATATTATACACGTTTGTTTGCGTTTTTTTCGTATTTTTTATGATTTTTATTTTTATAATTTTTAGGATTTATTAAATGTTTTAATTTAAAAATTTACCGAGATTTTCTCGTTTTATTTTGGAGATGTACAACTTTGTCGTATTATACATGTCTTTTTCTTTGTCGTGTATTGTGTAATACACGTACACGTTTTTTGTGACAATGGACTTTGATCGGGAAATCGATCAGGATCGACATCATTTGTAGTTTTTTTTTAAAAATTGGGCATTGATCATTCCTGTGTCCGATTTTTGTACTTTTTTCTTCAATATATTGGGAACATGAAAATCTACTATTTGGTTAGAAAGCTTGAGGAGAGATCATTACAATAGCTGTTTTTGTTAGTCTTTCATATTCTTATTCTCATTTTTTAACAAATTATTATATTAAGAAAGAAAAAATGACTATAAATCCGATTATAGACTATAATCGGTTTAAATGAGCTGCGGTGAGTCAATATAGATCTATAATGACAGGAAAGACAGATATTTCTAACAGTTTGGTTGCCCAAGGCTGAACAGCTCTTGGCCAATTTAATTAGAAAATCAAAATCCTTCTCCTTAGCCTAAATGCTTTCATGTTTTTTCTTTTTAATAATATTTTTGTATTTTTCAAAATGAGTAAAAAGCGGATCTTGTTAGAATCCAATTGAAAGATTTTTCTTTTTGAGGGCTATGATAAATTGACAGCAGCTACTTGTTCACTTTAAGATGATTTACACTCACTTGAATATGTGAGACATATATATATATATATATAAACAATGTCGTAGCTATATCGGTTCATTGACCAATACAACGTATCAGTCGTTGTTGCATAAAACTATTCTGGCACCATATCAGCTCATTCACCAATACAATATATAGGTCAATACGTATCGTACGTGTATGCATGTATCGTTCTATTTTTTATTCTATTATTTTAGAAATTTAAAATATCTTAAAATGATTTAAAAATAAAAAATAAATAAAAACTGCTACTGGCATTGGAGCAACAAGCATCCGGAAACAAGCTTCAAAACGGAGCTACAATGATATCAAGCAGATAAAAGAGGGAATCGATTTGAACCTCTTAAGTCAACAGACAAGATAATGAATGCTTTGTCATCCAATGTTTATCCATGCATGAATGTCATCAACCCTGACTTTTTCATGGACCCCAAAATCCTTAAAGTGGTTAATAGGGCTGTGCGGTCTGCGGAAGCTTCACAATGGAAAAGCGCAGGCAACAAAACGGCAGCGTGTGGAAAAGCATATCATAGCTATCCTCGTCCCAAAACAAGCTTTGAAACCCGAAAGCATGGGTGGCTTTGGCTTCTCAGGTTGTTCTTCCTCTCTTCACCCAGGATAGGATCCTAAAGCAGCAGACTCGAATCCAGGAAAAAGAAAAGGACGTTGCTAATCACTAACTACAGGTAATTCGTGAATAGTGGTGAGAAGAACTAACATTGAACAACAAATACAGTGAGACCATCAAAGCGGCACGGTAGAGATGATTTAAAGGCATTAGTTTTATATTTCCTTGGAATAACAGGTCTATACTAAAGAAATAACAAAACGCCAAGTGTCTCTCTGAACTTATTCGAATAAAAAATGCTTGTACAAGATTACCAACATATATAACTGCCATGCATCACGTCAACAAAAAATATGCAAGGCAGATCTAGATTTATGGGAAGGGCTACCCAAATCACAGCTCACGCTTCACTGAGCTACATCCATATTTCAACAAACATTAGATTTATTGCCTTTGCAGAGATTTTAAATGCCGATTCATTTGTCCTAACTGGCCGTGCATGTGCACAGCCAAACGGAAGTTATGAACCTCCTATGGATTTTAATTATGAGGGCTGCAAGAAGCATATGGAATTTGGAATAGAACGAGTAAAAACAAGATAAGAAGAGGAGGAGCTTCCGGTCCGATTTCCTTCTTTGGGTAGTGGAAAAATATAGTTCGTATGTAATTTAATATATAATGTCAGTGTGGTACATAAGCCGTTATGACCTTCTCTCTGGTTGCACCAACCGTCTGCAGAGGACATGGCATTGGCTGTTCTTGTCAAGTGAGTGTGGTGGGGCTTGTCCATTATTCATCTGATCCCCAACCAAACTTGGCAGGTGACCTCATAAATATATGAAGTTGATCTTCTCATTGGTAAATTTGTGAGGCACCTAAAATCAGTATTTGATTTCAATTCTGAACTTGGAAAGAGAAGGAAGAACTTGCCAATCTACAGTAGAGGTTGGGAGGGGAAAAAGGACAAAAAATTTAGTGTCTGCTGCATTTTCTCCACAGTAAGAGTACCATGTAAACATTTACAAACTTTCAAAACTTCAACCACCACCACACATCATTTCTCGTTTCCTACCCATGTTGGGAAGCAACCTTGGTCCTCCATATAGTAGAGAGACATGGAGAGTGACTTCGGCCTCTTCAGGAGTACCCCTCTTGCTCTCTCTCACTTGGATTGCCTCTAAGGTTTTTTAGATGTGTTTGAAAGGAGAATGTGTACAATGCTACGTCCCTATTGTCCACCAGGGTATGTTTGATTCCCTTTTTGGAATGTGCAAAGCAGGAACAACCAGTTTTCTCCTTTGTTCATGTGTCCAGAACTCAGCAGATCGATCAGGATCGAATCTATGGCAAACTGATTCGTTTCATTGGCGGCTGATTCAAGAATGCCATGCGTTCATCTGTAAGTGCTTTGAAAAACATTTTAACATTTTCTTATTTTATGTAAATTTTATAATTTTGGTTTATTGAAAATTATTATTTAGTTTGTAAACTTAAACTGATTGAGTTTGAAATTCATCATTTTTCAAGCGACAGGATTTTCTTGTTTTCGTGCAATTGGCAGCATGTTATGATGGAAATATTGCACCGTGTTCTATCGTGGGACAGTTGAATAATAAAATGCTAAAGATATCTCTATCCCTCCAAATTATTAGTCTATTGCGATCCCAAGTCTATGATCATGAGAGAATTTGTTTATAAGCCTATTTGCTAATAATAGAACTGACACAGAATACGTTTTGGACGCTCCCTAGATCTTGCACGAGCTAGATCTGGGGATTTAATATATAATTAAACGTGAACTGTACTGTGAAGGTGACCAGGGCCGAGAATAAAGCACACGGAACTCAGATTCCACTGCTCATTTGCTTTAACAACAAACACTTAAATAAGATTTTAATTATCTTAAGCAAATTCGATCTAGCTAGATCCATCATCCTATCTGGATGCACACGTGAAGCTTAACGTTAATGGCCTAATCATTTAAATATATTCAAAGCTCGTACTAAGAATCTGACTAGGCATGATTTAGGCTTAGGTATGGGCCAGGTTTAGACAAGATCTGGTTTGCCAGGACGGGGACTAACGTGGTCGGATTGATTCCAACCTGAGATAGTTGATTTTAATAGGGTCATCTGACAACAGCAACACTTTGTGAGTGTTGCATGTATTTACCTCAAAGATTGGGCCGCCTTTGTAGAACACTTGTTTTAGTATCTCATGAATATGCCCAAGTTCTTGGGGTAAATTCGTGGAACATTTACAATATGTTCCTACTGCCAAACAACTTTTAAAAGAACCGAGTTGAAACCAACCAGCTAAAGAGTATATGAGTTTTCCGAGCTGGCTCAAAGAATAACCTACGGCAAAATTTTGAAAATTTCTATTTTGGTCCCTCTTAAAATTTTGAAACTATAGTTTGGCCCCTGCAACAAAAATTATTGGCTCCGCCCCCACCTATGACTGCTGATTCTGGTATTTGCAGGGCCTTTATCATATAGGATTTGGGTTTGATTTGGATTCATGCAGTCAGCTTCCATGAACACAGAAGCACCTGATTAACATCGAAGTTGAACATAGAAGGTTCAAATCGAGACAGAAAACCATAATGAACCTACTTATATCCGACTTGTCTCCTGATCCGAATCACCTACCGTACATAACCTCTTGCAAATTCGGATAGCTTATCCTGTTAGATTTGGATCCCTCAGTGCTTATATCTAATGGATCTGATGCTGTCGCAACCCCTGACGGTTGGATTAAATGGAGCTTAACTCGAAACCAAATCCACAGTAGCTACTCACCATGTTCAGTTCTTGTCCATTTCTGTGTCATCATTTTCTCCATTAAATATGGATCTGGATCTGTGGGCATACCAACCTCAACCCGGTCAGTTCGTAGCCCTAGCCAATATTTCCAAAGTGAAACTGACCACGTAACTGTTCCAACGAAAAAGGTGCAGAAGAGAGGGCCATAATTTTCGACACGACGGTAGGAACAAAACAAAGGCGGCCTGTCCCCACTAGTCCTGGACATTCAATCACCCCACAAAAGAAGGCAAACGAGGGCCAAAATTTCTTGCGATTTCCCAGCCTGAAATCAGTGCACACTTGGTGGAATTCTGTTTGAATTTGAGCACTCTTGCCTTGCCAAACATTTCTCATCATATTTCACGTTCTGCGAGTTTGGTACCCACTTCAGAGGAAAGACTCCTCCTGGGAAGCATGTGATGCACGAGAGGGAGATACTGCAAAGAGGCCGCAACTCCTATCCTTTTCCCTTGCCTTTGGTGCGTGTAGCGCAACATTGAGACCTAAGAGGTTGTTAATTTAGCAGTAATCGGACTTTGTGATTGTCCCTTGAATCTGCCTAAAAGTTTAGGTACATTCATCAAACACTGGAACTATTGTTTCATGAACCTGCTTCAATTTTTAAGGTAGATTTATGAGACACTTACAAATGAACTTATGGTTACTTTCTTCAACTCAAAACTAGCATGTCACCATTTGCAATTTAAAAAAATAACGCATGCATGAATCAAATTGATGACCGAATTTTCATTGGTCCCCTAACTCAACCAACTATGCCCTATCCCACAAAACGAGACATGTAAACTGCTCCATCTGGATCCTTCACATGGAGGAAAAAATGTCAAATTATTAGTCTTTTTCAATTTTAGAAAATTGAAACTATACTTGGGCCTTATTTGCTTGGTCACCAGTGAAAAGTGTTTGAAAGGAGACGCTGAGTGCAGAAAAGTATGTGTCTAAATTTTGTCAGGGAAGTGAAATCAGACAGGTGTAAGTGCGATACTGCCTTGCCAAAATGACCCTTATTGATATTTGTTTCACTTAGAAAAGTTTATTTTGTTCATGAGAAAATAAAAGATTCTAATGAAAGACCTTGCGGAAAATTTTAAATCTTAAGGTGCCTTTGATAAACCTTGTGTTGTTGCAACACATGTTCAAAAAAATACATAATTTCAATGGCATTACGTTTTTGTTACCAAAGCCATGATGTAATTCTGAATGCTGTTAATTATTAGATCCGACAACCAAACAATGAACATAATTACACAATGATTCTTGAAACAAGAACATAGTGTTTTTGGAATATGCTTCCTAAAACACATACAATATTTTTGTTAACAAACGCGTTTAAGTCCTAAAACTGATAACACCTTAACAATGACTTCCCATTTGACGGCTAGTGACAATGATTTGTACCGTTTTATTTTCTACTCATTTCCCTTTCAATTTTTCTCGTAAACGTGGGTCATGGCTTTGCTAACAAAAGCTTTACCTACCAAACTAGGGAGAAAACGTTTACATCCCAAAGAAGTCTAAGTTGACACGATCTTCTAGAGTCTGCCTAACCCTAACTTGCCTAATGAAAAAAAAGAAAAGAAAGAAAAAAGTACTTTAGCTTTGAACTCATTTGAAAGCCACCAAAATATAAAATTGGTCATGCTTTTGCGGAAAATATATATGAAGATTTGAATGATTCAAGTCATCAAAATTTTTCGAACACCTTTCTATGCTATTCAATTTTAGAATCGAGAAAAAATATATATGAAGATTTGAATGATTCAAGTCATCAAAATTTTTCGTACCCCTTTCTATGCTATTCAATTTTAAAATCGAAAAACATTGGTGCAAGTCTTTTTGGTCAGTTTTGAGGGGCATACGCCAGAGTGAGAGATTAATTCAATTCTTTTAGGTGTTACTCTTTTGAATTGCAAACAATGAATGTGCAACACTTAATTAACAGATATACCGCTCTCTACAAGTCTCAAATCAACCTTAAACCCCTTAAACCCCTAGGAGGAAGGCAGAAAGGAAGAAAGGAATGAAGAAAAGCTTGTCCTTCTCGAAATATCTTCGCTCCTTCATCATGGTGGTCGTCCTATTTGGTCAGCGTTCTCTTTTCAAACTTGTACTAGTTTGTGGCCCCAGTTCACCGCCACAAAATTCATGTGAACGTTTCCCTTTCCTTCTTTATTGTATAAGTTAATAGCATTTCCCCTCCCTATTCTTCTTCGTTGGACCTAAAATCTCGGCAGTAATAGAGGCAGCCACTTACCTCGCGCCAGAAAACGATCATTCGTGAGGGCTTTTCATGTGGGTCCAAAGGATTTATGATCCGACAGTTGTGGGTCCACTTGGTTCATACGCTTAGATATCAGCAAAGATTCGCCAGAGCCAAGGTCACACCAAATTCTGTTCTCCATTTAATCACAAACTACTTGATTGAATTGTATTTAACTTCAAGTAGAAGATCGAGAAAGGGAAGATGAGAGAAGAAAGCAAGAAATTTTCTTTCCTTCTGTCTTTTTTTTTTTTTTTTACATAGTTTGCTAGGCACACCAAAAAAGATTCATAGTATGCTCTTTCTTTTCCTTTTATGCATACTACTATACAAGAAGCAAAAGTACTGTAATTTCTTCTTCACTATATAAACAACAGGCCATAAAGATGAAAGAAAAATTCTTGTATCTGTAGTAAGTATTTCTACTACCTAGTAGTAAGAGGAGGTTTGTTGGTCTTGTGCAGGGAGCTGTCTAGGAGTTCCATAATTATACAACTTGGCAAAGACACCCACCAGAGGTGCAGTGTTGTAGGTGCAAGCCTCTGTCTGCATGTAGTTCCCCCGGTCATCGTTGAATGAGTCCGTCGAGTCTGGTCCGCCGACGAGCGCACCCACTATGATATTAGGGTTTGGTTCCCGGCGACTGTACCAATTGTCATACCCTTGGGTGCATCCAATGAACCCAGGGTTCTCCCTGTATGATACAACTGATGCACCTCTGTGGTGAACATACTTGGGATACTTTGTACCAAATCCTACAAAGTAACTCATCCCCATTGGGTTCGAGCCCAGTATATATTCCACTTGACCCTTGGCAAAGTTCAGGAGCTCGGCCGCATCCACGGCCTGGTTCCCGCAGTGCAGGGTCCCATTGAACTGCTTTAGGTAGTCAGAGTATATAGTGAGGAGAAATGCTGCGGTAGACACATATTGCATGTTGTTCCATGGCCTAATGAAAAGAAGGCCTCCCGGAGTGAGCTGAACATTGCTCTCGTTATTCCTTTGTAGGCAAGAGCACAAGTAGTGCTCGGCTTTAGACTGGTATAGCTTTAATGTGTTGTCATACTGTCTGTGTTTTCCTTCCATGAGCACCTGTCGGTACAAAATATTTATGGTGAAATAATCCTAAAGCTGTTTAAGTAAAGAAGAGAAAAAGGCTTAACAGAGCTCAAAAGTTTACTGAGAAGAACTGACAATTGGAGACTGAAAATTGAGCTATATGGCGGCCATCTTCAGTTCACTTGTCATTGCATGAAAGGACAGTCAACTGAAAGTACCAGTTTTTACCTACCATGGGAACAGGCTCAGTAGGTGCACTCAATCCCAATGGGCAGTTGCATTTCAACATACCCATTTGAATTTAATTACGTAGGCACTTGAAGCAAGAACCAGTCTACCGATTCCAATAAGGAAGATCTTGTTTTCTTGGTTGAAAAATATAAAATTATTTCTCCTGGTTGGTCAAACAAACTGCCGGGACTGAATACTATAGCCATCCATTCTGAAAGGGTCTCTTTTAAAAATTCAGATGCCCAACTTGGCAGTCGCTTTTCAACATACCCAATTGATTTTATCTATGCAAACACTTGAGGCAGGAACTGGTCTACCAATTCCGTCAAGAAAATATTGTTTTCTTGGTTGAAAATGATCAATTTCTCCAGGTTGGTGGTCAATGAACCCTACAGTTGAATAACATACTAACTCCATTTTTGAAGTTTTTTTTTCTTCCCTCACAATTCACATGCCATCGTAAGCTGGTCCGAAGTTTCATCGGCTGGATCCTTTGGACCATTCCACAAGGCTGGGAAGTCTGAGGTTTAGTTGCAGAAAAGAAACCAGGATCAAGTCACCTACCCACTGAGCATACAGATGCAAAGAAGGATCAGAAGGCCATGGCCAATTTAGCTCCAAGTAATAATGTTTTGAGCGAGGCAAGAAAAGTAATTCAGAGGCTCTGCTGCTGACAAGCCTAGAGAAATCATTCAAGTCGCGGGTCCCAAAGCATCTAAGACTCCCTGCGGCTTTAAACTAGAAAACAGAGAGAGCCATGCATCCCTTTCATCCTAATTAAGCAAAGATAGATAGCAGCCCCTGTTTTCCCCTCCCAGGTAACTTTTTCTGTTAATGACGGTTGACTGCAACACCGACGCTCTGAACCTGCCTGAGCCATAAGTGGACTTGGGCAAGCCTCTAACACCAAACAAGTAGGCACGAACCTAGGTGCGAGCGACCATGCAAGATTGTTTCTGCAAATGTGTGTTCTGGTTTGATGGCCAGAAAGTAACGAATATATACCTTTGCAGCGAGGATCTGAACTCCGGCATACTTGACATCCCAACTGAACTCGGTGATCGCCCAGCCGGTGCCGCCGAAGGAATCGGCATTGTTCACAATGTAGGCTACGTATTCGCCGTCGCCGGTCGCCCGGTGCAGCCACAAGGCTGCCCACAGCAGCTCGTCCTTGTAGCCGCTGACAGAGGCATAATAATTCTCAACAATCTCTATGCTTTCATGATACTTCCCTCTATACTTGTCTGCAAATGTGAATAACTGTACAGAATAGGACGCCAAGGATTAAATCAGCGTTCAGTTTTGGGGTAGATTCAGTAGGCCTGGTAGGGGGAAGAGACCCAACTGACCTCTTGGGCATGATGCAGCAGGAGGTGTGAATAATGCGGGTTAAATTTCTTGAACACCATAGATGCAGCAGCCATGGCCGCTGCCGTTTCGCCGGCGAGATCCGATCCTGGATGTTCTGCATCAACTTTATAGGCATGCCTCGAGGTAGTCATGTCCTCCGGCCGCTGCCAACAATAGTGGTCGGTATTGCCGTCTCCCACCTGCGCATTTCTCGAGTTTCAGCAAGTTGTGGCAGCACGCTATAATTTGGGAAAAATTGCAGGATTTTCGCTCGCTGAAGCATGAAACATTTTAGAAAGGAAAAATTCACCTCTCCCCAGAAGACATTGGGGTCTGTGTGCGCTTTGATGAAATAATCTGTTCCCCACTTAATCGCTTCGAGCGCATGCGTGAGCTCACCCATCTCCTCCAGCAGGTCACCGTATTCGATCACGCTCCAGGACAGCATTGTAACCGTGAAAGCCATCGGCAGGCCGAATTTGACATGATCGCCGGCGTCGTAGTAACCCCCTACAAGATCCACCTGCATTTATCAACATCCTCCTTTATATGCGACTCTGAGAAAAGAGAAAAAAAGAAAGAAAGAACACACGGGTGAAAGAAGAAATAAGAAAGTGCTGACCCCTTGCTCCAGCCCATCGGTGAGGCCGGAGTGGTGCCGCCATGTGACCCGTTGGTTGTACGGGAGGCGGCCTGATCTCTGAGCCTCCAGGTAGAGCAGGCTTTTCGTGAGAGCGTCCTGATAATCGTAACCTTCATTTCTTGCAAGAACAGAGGAGGAAAAAGAGGAGGTGACAATGGCAAAAAAGAAGAAGAAGCCGATGGTGGTTGTGATGGTGCCAGAAACTCGGGAGAATTGCAGAGACTTTGTAGGGACGTTACAGTCACTCTTTCTTCCTGCCATCTTTTGTTGGCTGGCTGGGCTTCTTCTTCATTAGCTGCACAAAAGGTTTTCTGATTTCTTTCTCTTACAGACTGCAATCCATGTCCCGACGCTCCCTGCGTCTCTGTCTCTCCCTCTCTGTTGTGCGAGTCGATATGCTGCAAACTTTGCAACGCCAATGAGGGGCGTTACTTATTGCATCCAAAAGAGAGAGGGAGGGGGAGAGGCTTCTTCCGCTGCTTTGTTCCGCCGATTTACAAAGCCATTTTTGGTCGAGAGAGGAGGTTATGTAAGCGGGCTGATGAGCTACAGTCACAGATTTCAGCACCGAGCTTTATGCTGCTTTTTAATGGACGTTCACATGGGTCTTTAAATTTCTACAATACATCAAACCGTTAAAAGGGGAACGAGTAGTCCAACTTTACGCCCACCTAGACGCTGTTTGAGAGAGAGATGCTTGTTGTTCAAGGCGCGTTTGTGTTCAGAAAAAAGTTCTTCCCAAAATGGATTTTTTTTCTTGCTCCAAGACCGAAGCAACGCATATGAATTTCTTCTTTTCCTTATTGATGAGAGAAACCATCAAATTTTTTGAATATATGAAATCTACATATTATGAATAAATAAATATGTACTTTATGCATTGGTCCTTTTGAAAGCTGAAGATTGTTGAAGTCAAAAGTAAGATTCATGCTTTCATTAGAGAGAATCATTTTCAGCAAAAATAAGGCAAGTAATCATTTTAATTAAGAAGATTGATTGCCGATAAAAAAATATAACAAATATTGACAAAAAATACAAAAAAAAAAATCTTTGAAAATAGATTAGTCTTCTTTAAATTAAGGTTTTGCACAACATGTATGAAGCAATGGTTTTGATAGCATCCGCAGTAAAGAACCATGTTAAATGTTCTTTTATTTGTTTAGTCTTCTTTCTCCACATGGGATGAAAGCAGAATGCTTCTTGCTGAAGAAAGTTTAAGCTGTGATGACCACCTGCAAGCAACCGAAGAGATTGTCGTCCCCAAACTAGCATTTAGCAAATAAGAGTCCAGTGTGAAGGGAGATGAAAGAAAAAGAAGAGCAAAGTTATCGTAGTGAGAAAGGAAATGCCCATATCAAGGTGCAATATTCTTAATATATATATATATATATAAATCACTATTAGCGAAAGAAGGTAAGGAATCATTTTAATAAAAGAAAAGATTAATGAAGATAAAAAAAATCTAGCAAATACTAGCAACAAATCATCAACCAGAAAATTACCAAAAAATTCTTTTCAATAGGATTCTCCTCTTCAAATGAAAGTTTTGCACAAGAACTACCAAAGCCTGACAATTTGTGCCTTCCATGATCTAGAATCATGTAAAACGTTCATTATGCTTTGTTTACAATATTTGAGGTGCGTTTGGTTCCCATTTTCTAGAAGTTTGTATCGGTCATGGCGTTCCGAGGAACAAGACGGGCAGCCAGTTACGACTTATGTTTGCGTCCATTTCTTACCGTTTCCCTCGAAATTGGTACAATGAGAAAGCACAGTCCTTGGGAGGGGCCCAACGCAGAATTCGTCGCTTGACTCCGTTCTACGGATGACAATGACATATTAAGACGTATGTTTTTGAAGCCTCTGTAGAATGAGAACCCGGCAATTTGGTGCGCTTTAAGAAGATGTTTGGCACACCATGCTTTTATGTCGAAGCATGGGATTGGGAGGGCAAATGATCCGTTTAAAGTAAAGTCGTTGATAAGTCCGCGACTCTAATTCAAATTATCGGGTTAACAAGTTGATCAGTCGTGAGTCAAGACGAATCAGGGGGTGAGTCAAGGACAAGCGGGCTAACCTTGATTCATTCATGGTTAGGTTTTCACTCAGGCAATTCTTGAGCCCACCAACTATGTTGTTTTGCATTTGCATGGCGACCAAATGCTACATAGGAGAACCGGGGCAGACCCCCTCCTGTTTTTTTTGTTTTTTAAATATATAAATATTTTTAATATAAATGACAGGTATCTACAAGTCCGCCATTTGTAAAACTATATTAATAAGCTTCCGCCGGACTTTCATTTTTATTTTTGTTTTTGTGAGGCTCCTGTAAAATTTATAAAAGTTTAAGTAAATTGAACTTATTTTTTCCCGATTTTTAAAGAGGCCATATTGGCCCCCGAACAATGCACTGTCAACCTCCCCATACGATGCAATATCATCATACTATTGATAACACTGTTTTTGACGACATTTAGAAGAAAAAAAAAATCAAGTTACAATTTTACGAAAATTAGAGGAAGCCGAGCCAAGCCAAGCCGGCGAGCCGAAAGAGAAGACCGTTGGGACAACGGGCGAAGTTTGCTTTACGAGAAAATGGAGGTCCCTTTCCCCGTTACGGAGAAAGAGTAAATGCCATTTAACCCGATTTTGGCGTCCCCACGTTGGCGCCGACAGAATTTCCCGTTGGGCCGACTCCCCGTTCTCTCTCCCTACGGTGTTGTCGGTGGAGAGACTTTTCATACTTTTCAAATCTGGAACTCCCAAGATCTCGATTTCTAGATTCCCCCCCTTCAGTTCATGGGTGGGCCCGTTCTCCCTAGGGTATGTGGGTCCCCGTTTGCAGTAGATGACACTTCTTTAGAGTGGTTCGGTGGGTCCCATCTGCCGACACGAAACTGCCCGAAACCGGTGATATTGACGGATCGGGTTTGCCCGGTTACTGATCCGGAGACCTGGACCCGGATGCGCCGGTGTGGGGAAGAGAACCAAAATTGGTTAGTAACTGAGTTCGATTCTGGTTTCGGATTTTATTTCAAATCGTTAGAACGCATTATCTGATTGCGGTGGATTTGGATCTTGTTGTGGTGTGGTTAGTAAGCAACAGCTTTTGTCCATCTGAAGTGGCATCAAAGCTAAGTATAACCAATGCAGTTAGCCTAGGTTTGGTTTAATTTAGCTTCATATATACAATTAAAATTTATATGTAAACAAGAAAAACCATCATGATGTTTCAATATAGGTTTGGATCCAGGTTGGAATCTATCTAGATTGGAAACAAATGGCAATAAAACATTTCCATACCAATATGGCTTTAAGAAATTATGAGAACTATGTAGAGTGATCTATGGATCATTCGATTAATTTGAGTGAATATGGTTCACAAAATATCACGTTCTAAGTTGAACATGTATCCCAACCTATATATTCATGAATAACTACTGGATAATACCAAGGTAGATCCATCAAGTTCTGGATCTGAGTTTCTTGAAAAAAAGAAAAGCATTATTAAGACCGAACAAGTAAAACTTATTGAGTTTAAAAAGAAGTAACATAATGATAATGTAGCAATGATAAATGTTAATGACAAACCCCCAACAATTATTTCATAATCCATAAATAGAAAGCTTTATTATGAATGGAGGCTGTACCGCACGCACCTTCAAACTTTTGAATTTGAATTCAGAAACTTAAATAAGAATGACCCAAAACTGAAGTAGAAAGTGTCAAACTAATTGAATGCGGGACTAAACTGGGTCAAATCAGTGTGGATCCCAAAAAAAAAAAAAAAAACCCATCTAGGAGTGAATTCTGTTCAGTCGGTATCCCATCCACTTAGGCAACGTTTGATAGCCTCCGATCTCATATCAGTGGTTAAATAAATCCATGTTTATATCAACATATAATGGATCTGAGATCCGTAAATTAAAATCGACTGTTTGCTTAAGCGGTGGATTTTGCATAGGACAGATCTCAGATCCGAGGTGAAACAAACATGCCCGAAAGCTCGGGCCCATACAATCAAGAGAGGGATTGCAGACCATACCTAACTAGTTAGGGAAAATGATTGACCGTGGCATTAAATGAAAATGGACAGGCCATGCAGAAGCAGAACTTTCGGAAGAGGACCAACCTAAATAAGAGGGTGGGCACGACTGGTTCAACCAACAATGTGGGCACAAGATCTCTGCTTTAGGTGGGTCTCTCCGCAGCTTTGAATCTTCCATTGAACCATGGATTTTGGATCCGATTTCGGCACAAAAAAAAAAAAAAAAAAAAAAAAACTTCTTTAGCAGGTTACATGGTATTTCCATATTTTATGTAAAATAATAACAATATTTTTCGGAATTTAAATTTTTTAAAAACTGGAAATGTTTTTTTTTTTTTTTTTTGTCCAAAAATCTGAAGAAGGGCCCCTAATCTAGTTGGTCCAAGTTGTTGTTCTTATATGCCAAAGGGCAAGCCGCTCATAAAAAAAAGGTTCAGATCCTTGAAAGATGGTCACTGGAGTGAATCTATGTTGTTTTGTTTAATTCCGATACCAAATTAATCAGATCATCTTGTTTTGCTTTCTGTTTGTTTGGCTGATTGGCCTTCGCATTTGTTGATCTTTTTTCTTTCTTTCTAATGAAAGGTAAGGACTAGAGGGGAGCTATTTCCCAGCAGCATTGCATCGGAAATTAATCAGATCAGGAAAAACAAAAAATCTGATTCGGACTTTTGTTAGTAGTTTTGGATCCAAATATTAAGTAATTAAACCTACTGGATCAAAACCGATTTTGGACCTACTGGATCAAAACCGATTTTCACATTGGAGCTTTCGTTCACATATAAAATTCACTTTGTCCAACAAATGTTACAAATTAACAGTTTTCATTTTCTCGGCTGAAGCCCGTCAGATAGTGATTTATATCGAACTAAATAATCCGAGTAAAAATTTAAAAAGAAAAAGTCTAGCACGTATATTGGCATATTATCAAGATATTCATTGTTTGTTTAAACAATGGTGGATCATACAAAACAAGTATATAAAATCACCTTGGGTTTTTTTAGGAGAAACTGTCTCGACATAAAACCCTCAAGACGATACATTTATGCTTCTAAGGCTTTGGTTTGCTTCAGGAGTAAGGTATGATATACTTTTCAACTAAGGTATCGTGCTTACCATCATTTGCAGCTAGAAAGTGCAATGTACTCTTGAAACAAGATGGAAAATTGCATCCATACATAGGGATATCAATGGATCAAATTGGGATTAGATGCCCCATCGAGATGAAAAGGACAAATTTAACATCTGATTAAGAAATCAAAAATTTGTATTTAACTTCTTAAAAATATTCAATCAGAATTTAATTTTAAATAAATATCTTATGTCCAATGTCCCCGAAAGTCAGTTGTTAGTATATAATAATGCGATTTGAATTTGGTTGTGTATTTAAAAGTAGGATTCAGATTCTATTATAAGTTTAAAAGTCAGTCTCAAATGTAGTTGGATTTGGATTTTGTGTGGACTTTTCTTCATTACATCTAAATCTGATTTGAATATGTGAAGTAAAAGGCAATTGCATCCAATCTGATCCATCGAAAAAAAAAAAAAAAAAAGACGTCCTTATGGATGAAGTAAATAGTCATCCAATTCGAATCTAATCCATCGACATCCCCTGTGCGTGCATGCAAAGTAGCTATCAAATTAGAAGACTCACAGCCAACCAAGGCTGCAATGATTTGTATCAACTTGCCTGGCCTCGGACAGGGCCATGTGTCACAAAAGTGGTGGACCTACCCCGTAAAACTCGGCGCATACATCGAGTCGGCCCCCCCACTTGCCACCCCATTCCGTTCTATGGGGAAAAGTACTAGATCAACTTTGCTAGGTGAACTTTACTGGAACATGTCTTGGGAGCACCTTAGTCCATAAGCATGCACTTGAAAACAACCAAATTCTAACACCATACAAAGCACCAAGCTTTCAGACCACATGCATGTTTAGGTGGGCAAGAAGATGTCAAGCACTTGGTGGATGCAACCAAAGAAATGCATCTGAAATTACAAAAACGCCCTTAAAAATAAAGGAGGAAATATCTCCTTGATTAGTAAGATAAAACCGGAAAATTAGCAAAAAACTTGTTTTTCTACTTTGTCCTCTGGGGAGGCAAACGTGGTGCGCGCCGAGGGCATCTAACAGACTACAAACCGTGGCCCGAGCATGTCTTCTCCACCAATGGCAGTAGAGGTTACCTGCACAAGAAATTATGCGTACAAGTGTGTAATGACCAAAATGCTCCCCGAAATGTTTAAAAAGAGAGGTTTTGAAAAAAGTTAAAAATTTAAAATGTATTTTTTTTTTACAAAAAAATTCTAAAATACTTCAACTCTCTTTCTTTTTTTTCATGGTTTTTGTGTGCACACCCCTGCGCAGATAATTCTGTCTGGTAAATGGAGCGCCACACCACAAAGTAAGTAAGTATGTATTGTGAGACCCACAAAGTGGGCAATGTCTTGAAAGAAGACGAAGAGAAGTACTACTCCAAATGCGATTATTAGAGTCTCTCTTTGCTTTTAATGCGGAAGATGTGTAAGAAGCGGGAGTCGCTAGAGATCAGAGCGCCGACGCCAGCCTTTGAGTGGGTCACCCAAATCCGGCATGCATTATGTAAGCCACGTTGAGGACTGGCCTGAGTAATGAAGGTGGAAGGTGAAATTGTGTTGCATGATTTAGGAGCGTCTCATATTCACAAACATCACTGACAAGCATAGCTGGCAGCGTTTGCCGCCGACTAGTGTCGGTGCGTGCGGCCGCCTTTATCCCGTAGCTTTTTATCTTTAGGGCATGTAAATAATTACTTCAAAATCACGTGATCTAGGTTCGACAGAATGACAGACTTGACACTTGATCCTACGTCTTCTTAAGTTGGATTTGAGTGGACCTCAGTCTAGTTATATGTGCCACGAGATTGAGATCACTTTTCTCCAAGGTCAATCGAAAAACTTATTAACTATATATTTAGTTATCCCTGAAAAAAAAAAAAAAATCCAACTCCACCACTACTCCTTTCATCACATCACAGAATGTTACGGTCCCTTTCATCCAGGAATGTTATGGTGGAGACTTCAGATCCATCTAAAAGCAAGAATGGGTGGTTTTGTTGCACATGTGTTTGTAGACGGAATCGGTGGCTAGAGTCTTACTTTTCAAGAAATTTGGAATGAGTGTTGAACTAATAACTTAAAAATAAAAATATCTTAAAAATATTCTAATAGTAGTTAATTGTTTGCAAGTTACAGTTTTGAATTCGATTGGGATAGACCCATTCAAAAATATCTTTAAAATATTCGAGACTAGCACACATTCACACATACAAAAAGTGCACGACTAATTTTTTCTTTTCTTTCTTTTTCTTTTTCTTTTTTTGTTTAAATTATCGCCAAAGCTTTAAAAGTAAACTTGAAAGCTTCTACTTGAAGTGCAATTGCTTGAGCTTTGGCAGTTCAGGAAGATTCATGATCATATCCTCTAATAACTGCTGGAAACGCAGATTAGGGCCATGATTGAAGGGTGCAGTACCATTCCAGATAGATGGGTCCTATTCAAAAAGTATTCTGAAAGAACTAGTGTGGACGATCACTTCTCTTCAGTGGATGCACGTCAGCAACTCTTGCTTTATAGTAAGCAGGATGGATGCGACAATGACGGGTAAATATTGCCTGTTTGTTAGCCTAATAGCAGATGCGACAACTTTTCATTTTTTTCAGTTTTTTAATGCCAAACAGATTTTTTATTTTTTATTTTTTATTTGTTCAAAATCTACTTATCTTTTGATGTTTGTGTTATTAGTTTCTCACTTATTTTATTTTTTATCTATTTTTAGTTTTTAAAATTTTTTAAAAATTTACTGTATTTTTTTGGTTTTTTTCAAGCTCACCGTATTATACCCAAGAAAAACCTCGCCATTTAAAACTCCGAGTCATTATTTATTACAATGGTTTGAACAAAGAAATCATCTGACCTTTTACAACACCTTGTCCTATGTATTGCATTGGGTAGTTTATTTATCTCACTCGCCTAATGCAGATACATAATAGTTGTGATTAGACAAAGTTCAAGATAGTTGGAGCAACTATATATATGTGTGTGTGTGGTCAATTGAAGTCGTCCAACCATCCAGAGCTCTGTCCAATCAAGACCATCCAATGCAATGTATTAGGTGGATGTGATTCAATAGACTACTTGGTATTTACTTTGGGGGATGGGGATGGTGAAGGGTCCAGAAACCAAATATAAATACATAAATTATATAAATATATATATTATATGTACACATTTATTTGTTTACACTTCAAATAGTATTTGCAAACCATGGTTTAGTGGAAGTGGACATGGATGGTATACAATTGTTGACATCATGAACATGGTGTCAACTTGTCCTACAACAGAGTTTCATAACTTCATGTGCCAGCCCACAGTGCAACCAATCCTAAGTTGATAAGGTGCTATTTTTTTTGTTAAATTGATGCTGATATGAGTTTTTGCAGAGTGTGACATGATTCTCTATAAGATGCCACTTATAGCAAATTAAAACCTATATACACAAATGAAAACATAAAGTGTTTATACAAAGATCACAACTCAAAATTTGGCAAACAACAACATCAATGGACCAAAAAATATATGTTACTTACCTAAAACAAGCAGTTTTGTATTTTTCCCATTAACCAATATGTAACACAATCAATTGTGTCTTTGTATACTTTCCATTAAAAAATGTTACATAGTCATTCATTTACATAATAAAATATAAATGAAACTACATCAGTCATTATTGAAACTAAAGAATGACTCAAATAGAGATTAACATAAAAAAGACAGAATACAATACTTCACTTATTTCAGCTATGCTCTACAAGTTTTCATTTAATAAAAATTATCAATAACATCATCCAAATTCAAACATTAAAGCAATTTCTTTTTCAATATACAAAAGTAGACAATTTGTAAAGAATTCATGTTCTATTTTATTATGCACTCGTCTTTTAATAAGTTTCATAGAAGATAATGTTCTTTCTACGGTTGCAAAGGGGAGCTGAAGTGTTAAAATGTGACATATCAGCTTGTATACCCAAAGATATCATTTCTTTTTCTACTATGCATCATTGTTTAATATGAAACTATACTCAAATTTTGAAAACTTGAATGATTAGGGATATCGTGCTTATAATGTCTGAATTGATATCTTAAATTGATATCTTAAGGACAAAAGAAAAGTCTTCAGGATAAACTTCTCTTCAAGAATGTATGCATCTTTTTCATGAAATGATATACATCTATCTAGAGTTGAATGTCGAGATCGGATGAAATAATTCCATATAATTCTTATTAAATTTACTATTTAATTCTATTATTGAGAATGAGTGGCTCAATAAAAATATCTATATGATAATAATGTGTCGAAAATGTGATCATTTTACAAAATATTTAGTGTACAATAATGATATCATGTACCCTCCGTGGTATAATGATGGGAGGGAGGGAGGGGTTGGGGAGAGAAAAAAAAATTAAAAAATAAGAAAAATGAAAACATGAGAGCAACAAGGTCGTCTCATCAAATGATCGAACGGCTCTCATTGATGGTCCATTTGACAAATATATGATAGAGTCATGATTCAGTCTCTCTCTTTCTCCATATATCCTTATTAATTATTACATTCACCGCCGATCGACCGAGTTGCCCCCTTGGACGAGCCTGCTTGAATTTGTAAGCGTTTACTTCACCTATCCGTAGCGCACCTAAAAGTTACTATGCAAACAGTGGTCCTATTGAATCCCATGCTTCGAAGTAAAAGCTTATAAACGTAAAGCTTATCATTCAACATAATTCATTTACTATTTTAATTTATTTTCATTAAATTCCTTGTGCTACCGTCTTTAATTTGTTTCATGAACTCTTATTATTCCTTCCTGCAGCCTTGTGCACCAAATTGCCGGTCCGTTGATTGGTTGTGAATTGGTTAAAAATGTTAAAAAATAAAAATAAATAAATAACAGTTAAATAAAAGCTCAAAATATATTTAAAAGTTATTGAAACATGACAGGTGGTACCCCAGAATTAGCTTTGAAATTCCATTTGAATAGATCGATCAAGCCGATTCGGGATGACTCTCGTAGCACAAGTTATTAACGACCGATTTAGATAGTTGGTAGGCGGCTAGTCGCTGTTTCAAATGATATGGACACCAATCAACTACTCTACTCTTTCAGATGTATAGTAAATTGGGGTTAAATGTATTTACTTAACCAGATATCAAATTTTTGAACGAAGCCAAACTATTTAATAATATTAATTCCATCAACCATTAAAAGTGGCACATGGGATGTTTTGAAGGAAAAAAAAAAAAAAAAAACTTTGTCTAAGGTTCTTCTGTTTCATAGAAATGCGTAACCAGTTCAATTTTTTTCTTTCAATAAAAAGAAAAATATGTTGTTCCAGTACCTGGGGCCATGTTCCACGTTCATTTTGGACAAAAGTGGATCTATTAATGCATGATTAATCTTATATGACAAATTATAAATAGCTTTTACGTAATTTAATCTCGATGGTTGTTTATCTCGATTATGTTGGAAGTCTTTTAAACATTTGTTTCCTTACTTACATTTTCCCTTTTATTTTCTGAAAAATGTATCGTGGCATTCTTTGAGTCAATTCAGCATCCATGAAACGGGCAACCTAGCCAATTCTATTCAATCTCCAATCTAATTATATTGATTAGGGAGTCTTCTTTGGAAAAATGGTTTTTGTGAAAACCTGCTTTTGTAAAACATATTCTTTTAATAAGCATATAAAAAATGGTTTATATCTTTGATGGGCATGACAAAACCACGTTTTGAATGAATACAGGGGAGGAGGAAGGGATAGTTTTTTTCACTCTTATAAGAAAATAGCATTTCTCAGAAAATCAGGTTTTTTGATAACACCATTTTCAGTCTACCCAAACATGTTAAAAGTGGAGTTTTGAAGGCAAAATGGTGTTTTGTATCACCAAAACTCTTTACATGAGCGTTTATATAAGCGAGTAAAGAAATTCCCAACCCTTGAAAGGAAAGATAAAAGCGAAGAAGCAAAGAAGTATAGAGGGTGTCATCCTTTCTCTTCACAGACATAAAAAAAAAAAACATATTGAGCGGATGTGTCTGAGCCCGGGCTCGAACCGGGGACCTCTAGTGTGTGAGACTAGCGTGATAACCAACTACACCACCCAGACGGTCGTTGATAGAGAGTTCCAAACGCCTTATAAAACTTGGCTTTGAATCAAATCGGTCAGAGTGAAATTGGTAGTGAATCAGCAAAAGTATTATTCTGTGAAAACAATGAGAAAACATATAAAATATTAAGAATGTTCTTAAAAATAATAAGAAAATGGCATGCCGCCCTCTTGTGTTGGCTACCAAGTCAAATCGGTTTGTTATTGGTCCGATTCATGAAGTCGCTTTTATGCCACTGGACTTTACCTCTTAACGAGGTGTGTCGACAGGCTGACTGAAGTATATAAGATGTCTCATTAGAAAAAAATCATGCTTGTTTGGGGTGCAAATAGACATGTATATCTAAGGATCCTTTTTTGATCGACTGGATTCAGATCTTGGATCCAACTGATTAAAGTGCTGGCAAATAACTGAGTTACTTCTTATTACTTGAGTTTATTGGGGTTGGCAGCTATGGTATACCTGTCGTTACCCTCCTTAGAAAGTGGATGATATGAAACTAAAGGGAGGGAGCGATTGATAAGAACATTGCATTTTAACGCGTATTACAAGAACATAAGGTGATTATAAATATTGTTATCAGATCCCAGAAACAATTTTTGAACATAACCATGCAAGTTCTTTAGAGTAATAATAAATTATATGATGTTCTTGGTACATGTGCTTTAAGAATATGTATTTCAAAAATACGATGTTTTTTTTTTTACCAAACACCTATACGTCCAGATTGGCTTATATAAATATAAATATACGGATATATTAATAAGAATTTATTTACAAATTAATTTAAAGTTTTATCTTAGTTTTTCAAGGCTGATTGGATGTGCATTAGTTTTCTCATTGCAGTGGAAGTTTTCACTTTTAGGTGTTTGTAAACTTGCGCAAAGAAAATGTAAATAGAGTTACAATATCTACTTGTATGAAGAAGTCTATAATAAATAGTGTAGTTTGTAGTCCAGACTTGTTGTAATTGGATATTATCGAGGTTGTCACACCACGAAAAGTTTGCATGGTCATCGTTACAAAGAATTCTCAGTTAGTTGTGAACTTTGGGAACGAATGGTTTCGCTTCTCACTCACCACCATGGAAAAGTTTCTTACTTTCAAGAACCAGGCCTGGCACTTGGACCTGTGTTTTCATGGGAAACTTGTTTCTTGGGAAAGTTCCCTGCTCAGGTACCAGGCATTGGGAGTTGGTCCCACTGCATGGTGGGGAAACTTGTCATTTAATAGGAAAGTCCACTGCTCATGTACCTGCCGGCCTTGGGAGTAGGTACTATGGCTCCTGGGAAACTTCTTTCTTAGGAAATTGAATTCCCTGTTCAAGCACTAGACATTGGGAGTTGGTCCCACCGATTCCTGGGAAACTTGTTTCAAAGGAAAGTTCCCTAACCTGCCCCAATACATTGGAACTCATTTCGTGTTCTCATTGTCTGCTGCACAAATAAGTTTGATAACCCAATTTCAACCATCCATCCATGTTTTGCTTCTGCCATTATTTAGAACGAGAGTCTTGATAAATACATACAACTTTCATGAATCACAGGTTGGCTTTCAATATTTTTTTCTTTTCCGAATCCTTCTTCTCGTTTCCCGTTTTCCAATCTAAGCAAAAGCGGTTCTTTTCCCATGAAAATAAAAATTGTTTGCGATTTTTTCCCCATTTTATTCTAAGGAGAATCTACACCTGGTAATTATACGGAGAATCCAAGCTCTTCAATTGGCAAACAATTAAAGGGGATTTGGTAAAATAACATTATATTCTTGGAATGCATGTTCCTAAAACAAAGTTTACAAAAACACTACGTTCTTATATCCCAAGAAATATGGGGTAATTGTCGATGTCATTTTTGTGTCTAATAATCAAATAGGTTTTTAAAGAACGAAATATGGTGTTTCTGAAAAGTGTATTCTAAGAATAAATATTTAGAAACATAATGTTCTACTAGGGTAAAGTCTTCCTGGATTTACAAATTGGTCGGATCTGATTTGAGAGTTTTATCATTTTGTATTATACTGGAGCAGACCTCTAATGTACCTAAGCGCCCCGCCGCAGATTTGATCCAAACTTGCCTTGTGTCCTTTGAACCTATGAATATGATTTGGTGGTGGAGATGGATACGGGTACCCTCATCTCTTGTCTCATATTTTTAAGGCGGTATTCATTTAAACCCAAACTTGTGCATTGTTTTACAGTAAAATCAAAGTGCACATACATGGATAGGTGATGATTTCTCTTAATCAAACTTTTCATTGCCTTTTTCGCAATAATAATGTTGGTTCTATCTTAAAAATTTCTATGTTGCAATTTATTAAAAATTGCTCATATAAACCAGATTTCAGCGACTTATCAAGGAATAGCAGCATATGGAACCTACTGGAAAAAATAGCAGTATGTGACCAAAGGGTATGAGGGGATGAGTCTCCAATACATGCTCACAGAGGCTAAGCTAAGACTGTCAAGTTGCTTGTTACTGAATATATCATATAATCCCCTGACAGGGCAATTCCTGCAGAGAACTTTGGTTTCCGGTCACTAGGAAAATTTTTCCTTGCCACAACGACTTGTCTGGTTATTTTGACAACTATAATATGAGTGATTCATTTCCCTTTAAAAATATGAAACTTGGAACAGGATGTTTGGAAGCCTACCCAGAAAACCATTAATTGTTGCCTCTTAATTCTGGTTAAAAATAATCAAGCAGAGAGAATTATCCCCCTTGTGTACATTATTTTGAGAACTATAAAAAAGAAGTTGGACTATGCTCGTGCTGTTGATTTTCTCTTCCACATTCATGAAGCCCCTTGTTAAAGATCTGCATCCATTTGAATAATTAATTGAGTAAAATATGTGAGGGAGTATGGTTGAACTGGGAAGCTGCCAAAAAAGACAGAAGTTTATTCCTTTGCTGCTGGATACATTTACTGGAAGAAGGCCTACTAATTCACTTTTGAGAAAGCAGTTAATTATGATTCAGTAACGAGCTTCTTTTCTGTTGCAGGCAGCCATCTCCCCAATGTCAATGGCTATGATGGTAGTTCTGGAGGAGTCCAATGTGTGATTCAACTGCAGGCTTCAACGACTTGCAGCAACCATGGCATGGAGGCAGGATTAAATTGATCCATGGTGTCTTTGAAAAACATGGGATGGAGTTGCCAGATTGAAGAAGATGCAATCCAATCTGGACACCGCACTGTATGAATAGAAGACCTTGATTACCCGTGTGCTCCTAATTTCAGTGATTTGAAATTGAATCACTAGAGTTTGTAGTTCGCATCAAGAATTTTCAGTGGAGCAGTCTTCCTTTTTTTTTTTTTCTGAATTTTTTCTTTTCATCTTGTTGACTGGAACAAATTTAGCCCATGTTCGATGGCTGCTAAAGCGAGAAACCCCTGGCGCATTTTGGCTCCCCAAGTTGACCTGGTTTTTAGAATCAAAACTAGTTTTGATGTCGAAACCAGAACTTTCACATACTTTTCAACCCAATGTTTTAAAACCCGGTGACTCGGACTCGAATAGTTCGTTTTTGACTTGTGATTCAGTGGTTCAACTCAGTGACTCCGGCTGGGCTTTGTTAACTATTATTTTTAAAAGAAAAACAGTATATAATATAACCCGTCATTTACATAGAAAAAAAATTATAAAATGACTTGAATACATGTATAATTCATACCATCAAGTAATAGCTAAGTTATATTATCTCTTTTGATAATAAGAAATTGATAACAAGATTTATAATTGCATTTTTCAGAGAAAACTATGTGGCAAGAATCAATATATCAACAAAAAACAAGTCAATAAAAACCAAACACAAAGATTAACACGTTCAACATTTACAGCTATACAATGGTTAACAAATTCGACTTGTATGTTAATATCATATAAAACTAAAATCCAAAGCAAAGAGTCCGATGTCCTAAAACTTGAAATAAATACACCGTTTTATTTGTAATATATTAAATTAATAAATGAACAATAATTCTAAATTCTTATATTTCAATAAGTTAGAATATTGATGTCAAAGTATAAGTAATTAATAAACAAATGACCTTGTTAATTACAAAATTCAAAAATTTATCACTGGACTACACTGAGCCAAACGACTTTCAGCCGAGTCAAACCAGTTTTGGTCAAGTTAGGCCAAGTCATGCCAAGTTTTGTCAAAAACTGAGTCCCCTTAGTGGGTTAGAGGGCCAAGTCAAACCGAGTTTGACTGGGCGAGTTTTTAAAAACGGTTTAAACCATCCAAACGGTACATTCAACTGTGTGAAAACCACAATGCTTCATGCCAAAGGCCTTTATAAATATGAAAAGATTGCAGGGAGAGATAATGAAGCTTCCAAGAAGCATTATGAACCTGGCCTCGGGCTTCACATAAATTCTCTTCATTGAGAACTAGGAGTGGCAGAGAGATAAGGAATCTGCAATGAGAAAAACCTAATTCTGATATAAAAACTGTAGTTCCACCTAGCAAAACAATAATGTACTTTTATTAAGAAACTTAATTTTTTACTTGTAACTCAAGTTCAATCTCTGTTCGGTATGAAACTCATTAACCATGATTAGTAAATTGGACCTCTCCTTCTTCATACAAAAGATCGACCCTGTGGCGTTGGATTAAGCCCACCTATGGAGTTCCTTTTTTTAGGAAATAGGGAATGAGATTCAGGGACGCGTTGTGAAGGGAAAGAAAGAACCCGAAACCTGCAAAGCCTTTTTTTGAAAACAGAAAGCATGAAAGATTCCTCGTAACTATGGCTTCAAAGAGTGATTTCCAGGAGGCATTTACCATGATTAGCAGGGAATTGTTTTTGTTTAATGTTAAGATTTACTCCCATTATGGATAAATCGTTGGCGCGTTCGAGTTTATCGCCTAATTCGCTGGAGCTCATCGCCTTATCGCATAATGTAGAGAACGCGACAGGCAAGATTTCACCGTGATTTTTGGAAAGGATTGGATTGAGATTGGGATACGGTGAGCTGGTGATCAATCTTAGAAAATAAGGAAAGGGATTATCGTGTAAAGAAGTTGTAATTTTCAACATGTATATATTCCCAAAAATTCTTGAAATGCGAATTAACGTGTTCTCTTCTCTTCTCGTTTTTCTGCTTCTCAATTCATTCTTCTCTGAAATATCACATTTAAGGTCGATATTTTGCACTAAATCAGGTCCTTCCCAAATCACTGTTGGCTGCAATAATGATGTCCCTGTCACTTTCATTGTATCAGATAAATTAATTCATTACCCATCTACTCGGACAAAAAGAGAAAAGCCAGATGCAAAATGTCTATGAAGAAGAAGAGTTGAGCATCCTCAGAGACTGAGGCAGGTTTAAAATGATACTAGCACATCAAAACAGAGAATCTCCTATAAAATTAAAATCACAGATCAAGAATCAAGGGCGGAGTCCAACATAGAGTTCAATAACATAAAAATAAACACCCTCTGTCATAGCCAAAAAAAGGCCAAAAGGAAAGAGAAAAAAGCTATGAAATGCATAAGGATCAGATGTATGCTCACACATCATGTGATCCTAACAAACTCCTTCACTACAAGAAGGAAACTACTACTACCTAAACATAACACAGCTTTTTCTACATACAAGGGTGTACTTTCATCTAAAACTACAGAACAGAAGTGGAGGGATGAAGGAAAGAATCATCTAATAAACCAAGCTCTGCTGCATGCAGTGAACCTCTATACAGCGGACCTCACACCATATCCATTTGTTCCATTTGCACCATGGTGTGATTTTTCTGAGTTTCTTGATCTCCTCCTCAGGACTACAATCCATGTGATGATCTCTAGGACAACGGCAATGGCAGCCAACGCAATAAGGATCCCAATGTATGTGTGTTTCCACTTGTTTTCGGCTGAAAGAATTTTCAACCCTTTAAAGATGTTGATGATGCTCAAGATGATAATTGTGTAACCAACAGAATGGTGGTAGAAGTTCCAGTAGATGCGGTACTTGTGATCCTTCTTGGGTCTTAGGAACAAAGCAAAAACCTGCATAAAAGCGTAGACAAAGCCTTAAGCGCCAACAGGCATGCATGTGGAATAATCTTAATTGTTACGTTGCAGAACTGCTTCCACAAGATGATGTAAACAACCTATAATAGCTACCTGAAGTGTGCCAAGACAGAAGAGGGTGATGCCAATGTTCCTGTGAACAGTCTGCTGGACGCCCGGAGATTCACTCCCGAGTTTCATGCCGGTTCCCCAACCGGCAACGCCGAGAATGTATGCCGAGGCTTGGCATGTCACATGGAGGTAAAACCATGCCGGATCGGCAGAAGGGAACATTCTCATGTACCTCGCAATTATGATGCCAATGGGCATCAGGATGCCCCAGCTGACTGCGTTCAGAACACCATGGACCTGATCACCAATCAAGCTTTCATTAGACCTCCATATCAATACCGTCCAAGTACACAACATTCATATACAGGAAAAGCGTAGAGCAGAAGATAACATATATTTGCAGTCATGGGCAAAATGATACCGGTGCATCTCAGACAATTAAAGAGCACCCTGTTCAGAAATGTCTGCATTTGACACCATGGTCTTGATAGGCATATTTGATATAATACAAGCAACCACTATCACTGCCTCTCGAGAAGATTTACAGGGAGGTTGCTTATGCAGAGAGGAAAGTAGAAGACAATCGTTTTAAGACAGGGATGAACACTAGGCAGAATAAAACAGAACTGTCGCGTTGTTTTCTGGAAAGGGAAAAGCCAATCAAATAAGGAACTTTTCTGTTGCTTGAAGGTACTTCAGGAGTACCGGCGTCGGAACCGTGTCTGTGGCAAGAATTGTATGACAGAGACAGTAATTGTTCATGCTTTTCCAATGGGAGAATGAACATGGGAGAATTTGAGATGGGCCAGAAAAGGGGAAGAAGCAGCAACCACCATCTTCCTAACTTGACACAATTAACTGAAGTCTGACAAGGTAAAGAACATGGGAGAATTTGGGCTGGGCCAGAAAAAGGTGAAGCAGCAAACACCATCTCCTTAACTTGACAGAATCAAACTGAAGCCTCACAAAAAAGGTGTGAGGCACCAATGACACATAGTCTGAACGCACTGTAACTAGAGGAATGAACTTGAATCTGAACTTCGCAACAACACTGAATAAATTAATTTTGAGAATGAAGAAATAAGAGGGCATGAAAAGTGTTCCACTCCTGATAATGTTGTAATTCGATGAAACCAATCAGTTCTCCGAAGATCAAACTCAACGATTGAAAGCTAATTACATCAACTACCAACAGCGAACTAAGGAGCAAAAAAAATTAAACCGAACTGAAAATCGTTTGCCAAAGAAACTTACATTTTTTCTCCGGGTCTTGGAATCCACGCCGCCGGTCGACGTGCTCTGACCGGAGAGGACATCCAGGGTCCTCATCGACTGAATGTTCGGACCGGTGGTAGAATGCATGGCGAGAGTCCCACCAGACATAGGACCATTCTGCCACACCTGATTCAGGGTAGAGCTGTTGCTCGGGAGGGTCAAGGTTGCAAAAAGGATGATATCGTTGCCGGAGGACTCGCCGGCGAGGTTGGAGACAGTGAAGCTCAGGCTCTCGTTCTTCATGGAGGGTTGGTAGCTGTTGACGTTGGTGGTTATGACGTTGACCTTGCCGGAGTCGATGTAGCCCACGATGGCCTGCGAGCCGGACATGCGCTTGCCGGTGGGATTGATGGCCCAGGCGACCCAGCCGCCGGCGACAGAAGGAGTAGCCCTGTAGGCGATGTCGATGGTACCATTGGAAGGGAAGTATGTCCAGTGGAGGAAGGCGTTGAGGACAGGGAGGTCGACGCAGGCCCTAAAGACCCTGTTGGCGAAATTCTGCGAATTGCAGGTCGACTGTGCAGAGGAGGCGCAGATGAGGCTGCCCAAAACGCAGAGTAGGAGCAGCGACCTGTAAGTGGCCGAGCGAGCCATTCTCGATGATGGGTGTCTTGTTTCTCCCTCGGAAGATGGAGACCTCTGCTGCTTCTCTCTCTCTCTCTCTCTCTCTGAGGTGAAAGAAAGGAAAGTGGAGAACAAAAGAGAGGGGGTGGTGATCTCCTGGTTGAGAGGAAGGTGCTTTATAGGCGGACGACTCTTGGTCAGGTAGTTGACTGGTCTCTCTCTCCCCTTCGAAGATCTGTCTTTCTTGTGAGGAAGGGACGAAGAAGGTGATGGTTGTAACAATCCGCAGGAGCAGACACGCTTTCTCTAATCGCTTGAAACGGTCTCCCTCGATTCCAATTAGGTGGAAAATAAGTGTAGCCTTTACTCTTTAGTAAAGCTAAGAGTGAGGATGGGAAATAAAAGTTTTACAGGAACCAAACTACCGTATCTGGACTCTGGAGCTCTAACGCCATTTCCGTGATGACATCCAAAACCATACTTGGGAGTTTAAATTATTCATAACTTCACTTTTAATTAAATCAGTATCACAGAAATCATTTTGAATTGGAACATTGAAATAGGTGGCAGATCAACTTCACTCTTTTTTTTTTTTTTTTTTTTGTGCTCCTGATTCTTATAACGTGTTCTTGCAACTTGAAAAAGATTTTCCGATCAGAAAGGTTTTCTAAATCGTCATCGTCATGGATTAAAACTACTTTAGAAAGGATTAATTTTGGAAGAGTAAGAACAAGATTACCGAATTAGAGGAGGGGGGCAAAGAAAAGAGAATCAGTCAAGCTGGAGGCGCCGGATTTCCGTTACGTGAGGTGTGTAAGCTTGGAAATTTGGGGGCTCTACCGAAGACTTCACCTGCCCTCCATCTACTTTTTTCAGCCCACTTGTCGGAGAAGAATGTCACGAGACTTTTTTTTTCGCTTGCGACAAAGCCAATGAGGTAGGCCGCGCAAATTTTGTGGTGTGTGAATGGGAAAAAAGCCTACGGTCTCCAGACTGACTATTTGTGGTACTTCTGTTTCTCTACCATTCAAACACGGTCTCTACTGTTATTAAATTTGTGACAAGGAAATTTTGAATAAGTTAACGCAATACAGAACGGGAAAAAAAGGAAAAATTGCGTAAGCTGGTAGAGAAGAGTTCTCAAAGAAAGGGGGTCAAGCCATCTGATACGACTGCTTGTATTAACGCATTTATGTGGAAGCAGATTTTGACATCTTATTTGTCTCCGCCAGCACTTAATTAAAAAAGTAAAAGCATGTTTGATTCTCTTCCCGAAACATGTGGACAGCAAATGCCGTGCCCGGCAAAGAAAATCTTTGTTAGAGAGAGAGAGCGGAATTATATTTTTCAAAATTTTTACACGAACCAAATTAAAATGATTGAAAATTATAACCAACCATTTTTCTTAATAAGTTAGTGTTTGTTTACTTCGGACGTAAGATCCGCGGTAATACGAGATCACTGAGGAACTCAAACCAACGCGGACACCCTACCACAAAAAAGAAGAAGAAGAAAAAAAAACACAACCTCATATATGATGTTTTGTCCATATATTAAAGGTTTGGAATCTTCTTTTTCTACAGATTGTCAGATATGGTGTGTAGAAACTGGGGTCTTATCAATATACACTTAGTTGAGTTGAGCGAGCAAGCTTCTTGGAATAGTATATTTATCACAAACTGGGGTCCTACATGAGAATAGTGGAAGCTAAGGCTCCTCCATTCTTCTTCTTGTCTTTAAGTTTGAGAGTAAGAGAATGACCCTTTAGGAAATCAGAAATCAAAGCTAAGAGTGGTCAATAGCCCAACCAGCTACATCAAACAGCTTGGAAAAAGCATAAAAGCCAAATAAATTTTATAGATTTGAATTTCAAATAAATTTTTGTTTGTACCAATGATAGGAAAAAAAGAAACCAAAAATAACAAAATTTATTAGGGATAAAAACAACAAACATCAACAATAATCGAAAAGAAAAATCATATTTTTACAGATTGAGGGACGCTATGCAGTATGTTTTTAGTAAAAGTTCAGTTGCTTGATCTTTTTTTTTTTTGTTTTAATAATCAGTTAATGATCAAAGTGGTTTTCCACCAAATTTGAGGCACTTTCAAGAAATGTGAATGGAAGAGATTGGCACAAGTGGTAGACATGCTTTTGGTGAGCCCCCTAGTTGTTGATCAATAATTTTGGCTTTTACAAAAGGCCTTCCCTTAGTCTCCAAGAAGGTTCTATTCCATCTCTTTGGGAGTGGGTGGAACCAAGGGGAGGCTGGTGGCAGAGGCCATGGCTCATCTTAAACTTTTGAAAAAAAAAGATGTTATAGTTTTCAAATATTTTAATTTGATTCAGGTAAAAGTTCTTAAAAAATCGAGTTAATCGCCTTGAAAATTTTTCAAAAAGCCTTTTAAAAAGTTTACAAAGAGTTCCCCCTATACACCAAACTTGTATATACGATAGAATTCCAGGCTGTCAATTTAAAAAAAAAAATATGGTAGAAATTAATTTGCAAATATAGAATCATAGATGCCAAATTTTTTAAAATCAAGTAATTCCCCTTTCAAAGAGAAATGAAGGGGATAGAAAAAAGATGGAAACAAATAAATCTCCCTAAATAAAACTTATTGTTTTCTTATAAGGAAATTTGAAACTCTTAGAAAAACTTAATTTTTATATTTGTAACTTAATCTGATGTTTTTGAAATTGACACCCCCAAATGATAGCTACCCATTCTTTTCCATATTATTTTTAAAATAAAAAATTAGAGAAAATAACAAAATCCAAATTCAATTAGGTTTGGCTAGCAGCTCAAGAAAGTAGTACTTAGTCCCAGGCCCCTCGCCTCGCCTGGTCTTGGACTATGTCAGCCTTACGTCAACCATGCGTCACCACTCGTGACGTCTGCGTTCGGTAATCAGTTTTTAAGGCGGTGGCCGGCCATCAACCACCATTTTTAAATTATTTTTATTAAAATCAACAAATATTTGAAATATGTAACAAATAAAAAAAAATACTTAACATGATAATGATAAGATTGTTAGTTGCAGCTGATAAAACGCCAATATAATAATATTCGACACCGATATTGACAGATTGCCCCTATCCTTTTCCTAAATCTTGCGAAGGAAAATGACTTTATTTGGAAAAAGGCTCTAACAAAAATAAGAAACAAAAACATTTGGTAGTCCTCCGACGGTAAATATATTATAAAATATTATATTTAATTTTATTGGATACAAACAAAGTTGAATCCAGAACTTGTGTCGGGGATCCTTGTGGTATAGTTTTTTCAAACAAATTGAACTTTTTAAAAAAATTAAAGCTTGACCATGAATTGATAGGTAACCCAACCACTCCCACGCATCCCTATTAGTCCGTCGCCAGGCTAACACTAGCTATCATCTTTATCTCATATTTTAATAAATTATTATTTAAAGATAATTTTTGTAGTTTTAGTTAAAAAATAACTTTATCCCGATTGAATACGATTGGTACAGCTTCCTCGCGTGGCCATTCAATTCATGAGGTCGTTCATGACATGGACAAAGGATGCCACGTGTTAGCTTCTAACTTTTTTTCAAATATGTTTAAATTTTTTGTGTTTTTTTTACTTTTATGAATATTTATATTAAAGCTAGTTATTAATATATTTTTTTTTTTTTACGATTCAAAACCTGGTTCAACTGGCCTTCCGTTGGAAAACTGATTTTCACAGCACCCGCATGTGGTAGTAGTTTCTGAAAGAAGGTGAAAGGTGGGAAGCGTGACAGAATTTTATATCTTTTAGGCTTATAACACATGTAATTCAATGAAAAGAAAATTAAAATATTTTAATGTGTTTAACCCTTTTAAGCAGGTGGTTGAGGCGTTTGACAAACGGGTAAATACCAAAAAAGTTTCAACTGCGTATTAAATGTCTCTTTATCTTATAATTTAAAAGAAAAGTTACTTTACCCAGCTTTTCTTGGGCCGCCTAAAAAGACAAAAATGTTTTTTGACTTTGGTTGTGGAGTTTTATTCTGCAAACGAGCAAGAGACAAAATGTCTCGGTGCAAAATATACTCACATACCTCTCTCTCTCTCTCTCTCTCTCTCTCTCTCTCTCTCTCTATATATATATATATATATATACACACCCACCATACAAGTATATTTGATTGTAATAGCGTAGGCCATTAAATGTATAGAATTTAACTTAAAAACAATGGAAATATAGTTATATTTAACTAAGATTTTGTGCCTTCTTGGAGGAGTATTCAAATTTTTTTGAAAATATAACTAGGTGTTTATTTTTTTAACTTAATTTTCATCTATGAAGTTCTTCAAATTAATGGTCTAGACAATCCCCTTTTAAGTTTGGTATATTAAGGGTTAGCAACCAATAGACTTTGAAGTGATCTAAATCCATGACATGGATCTTACAAGTCCATCATTTGACCACTTTATTTATATGGATTACCAATGTCAAAAATTCATTTAGATGAAAAAACATAAGATAGCAGCTATGTTCCATTCCAGATTGGATTATTTCAGCTGTTTTGCTAGTAAGTGTGGCTTAGGAAGAGTGTGATCAAATTTGAATTGGGAAACTTTCTTAGGCTAGACCTGGGCATCGAGCCCAGTATTCCTATTCGATCCAATAACTTTAAATATTAATTTTATTTATTAATAATATATATTTTATTATTAAAAAAATATTTTATATTTAAAAATAAATTTTATTATAACCAGTTGAACTCGGGTTTCGAGCATGGAGCACAAGTTCAAATTTCAGACATCTAAACCTTACTCGGGCCGGGTCGGATGCCCATAGTTAAGGCTTTCCTTTTGTTTATAGTTTTAAAAGAAAAATCACCTCGTGCCAAATTTTCTAATAAAAGTATTACTTTTTATGAAAACTGTCAAGTAAAAAATCTCAAGTCCACTCTGGTTAACCTAAAAAACAGAAAACATTGACCATAATTTTTCCTGGACCTTGACACCTTCTATAGAAGGTTTAGCTTTCCATATAAAAACTGCAAAAAAAAAAAAAAAAAATTCTTCTAAATTACAAGTAAAAGGTGGGTTTTGACAAAAATATCTATATATCTATCTATGTAACATGTGTTAATTTTTTCTCCTTATTTTTTGCAAATAGTTATTTGAAATAATCTTGTTAAGTTTTAATTAACTGCAAAAAAAAAAAAAAAATTCTTCTAAATTACAAGTAAAAGGTGGGTTTTGACAAAAATATCTATATATCTATCTATGTAACATGTGTTAATTTTTTCTCCTTATTTTTTGCAAATAGTTATTTGAAATAATCTTGTTAAGTTTTAATTAAAGAGACCCATCTTCAAAATCCTGTCAAAACTCAAACGCCATGCAATCCTGTATCAAACTCTCTCATTACAAGAAGGAAACTGACCACTGTCCAAACATAACACAACTGTTTCTACATACAAGGCTATAATTTCATCTAAAACTACAATCCAAAAAAGCGAAGGAATGAAAGAAAGAATCATCATGCTGAATAAAATAAAACAAGCTCTGCAGCGGGCACACTGAATCGAATCAATCCATCTCTATACAGAAGGAGTCGCACCATATCCATTTGTTCCATTTGCACCGTGGTGCGACTTCTCCGAGCTTCTTGATCTCCTCCTCAGCACTACAATCCACGTGAAGGTCTCTAAGACAACAACAATGGCGCCCAAAGCAATAAGGATCCCGATGTATGCGTGTTTCCATTTCTTCTCTGGTTTAAGAATGTCGAACCCTTTAAAGACATTAATAATGCTCAAGATGATGGCTGCGTAACCAACAGAATGGTGGTAGACGTTCCAGTAGATGCGGTACTTGTGATCCTTCTGGGGTCTCAGAAACAGAGCAAAAACCTGCAACAATAAAGGATATGAGAACAGACTCTTGAGCGCCATTAAATAGGAATGCGAACCAATTTAACAAGATGCAATCGCTACCTGAAGTGTTCCGAGACAGAAGAGAGTGATGCCAATGTTCCTGTGAAAAGTCTGCTGGATGCCCGGAGATTCACTTCCGAGTTTCATGCCAGTTCCCCACCCAGCAACGCCGACAACGTACGCGGAGAATTGGCACGTCACATGGAGGTAAAACCATGCCGGATCCGCAGACTTGAACACTCTCATGTACCTCGCGATTATGACGCCGGTGGGCATCAGGATACCCCAACTCACTGCGTTCAGAATTCCATGCACCTGATCACCAATCAAGCTTTCATTAGAAAGTAGTTGTATGACAGACAAAGTAATTGTTCATGCTTTTCCGGTGGGCCGGAGAATGAACATGGGAGGATTTGGCCTCATAACTGAAGTCTCACATAATCTGAATGAAATCTAACAAGAAGCATGAAATTGAATGAAACGAACATTGCAACAACTCTGAATACGTTAAGTTTTGAGAATGATGCAAAAACAGAGCCCAGAAATGTTATTCCCCCAGTAAGGGAAAGCTTACGTTTTTTCTCCGGGTCTTGGAATCCCCGCCGCCGGTGGACGTGCTCTGACCGGAGAGGAGATCCAGGGTCCTCATCGACTGAACGTTCGCACCGGTGGTAGAATGTGGGGAGTGAGTCGTACCAGACATGGGACCGCTCTGCCACACCTGATTCAGGGTAGAACTGTTGCTCGGCAGGCTCAAGGTCGCAAAAAGAATGATGTCGTTGCCGGAGGACTCGCCGGCGAGGTTGGAGACGGTGAAGCTCAGGCTCCCGTTCTGCATGGAGGGTGTGTAGCTGTTGACGCTGGTGGTTATGACGTTGACGGTGCCGGAGACGAGGTAGCCCACGATGGCCTGTGAGCCGAGCATGCGCGTGCCGGTGGGATTGATGGCCCAGGCGACCCAGCCGCCGGCGACAGAAGGGGTGGCCCTGTAGGCGATGTCGACGGTACCATTGGAAGGGAAGTATGTCCAGTGGAGGAAGGCGTTGAGGACAGGGAGGTCGACGCAGGTCTGAAAGTTCTTGTTGGCAAAATTCTGCGACCTGCAGGTCTGTGCAGAGGAGGCGCAAATGAGGCTACCCACAATGCAGAGTAGGAGCAGCGACCTGTAAGTGGCCGAGTGTGCCATTCCCGATGATGGGTACCCCGTTTCTCTCTCGGAAGATGAAGGTCTCTGCTGCCTCTCTTTCCCTACCTCTCTCAGAGCTAGCTGAGAAAAAGAAAAGTGAAGAACAAAAGAGAGAGGCGGTGGTGATCTCCTGGTCGGGAGGAAGGTGCTTTATAGGCGGACGACTCTTGGCCAGGCAGTTGACTGGTCTCTCTCTCCCTTTAGTAGATTTATCTTTATCTTTCTTTACAGGGACGGATCAAGGCGGCGATGGCTGAACAATCCACAGGAGTAGACACGGTTTCTTTCTCGGATTTAATTTAATTAGTTGAAATGGTCTTCCTTGATTCCAATTATGTGGGAAATAAGCGTAATAAGAGTGAGGTTGGAACTAGAGAGCTCGCTTAATTTCAAGTTTCTAATTAAACGCCATTTCCTTTGTTAATTGGAGCCACGTTTTGCCCGCAAAAGCTCCGAACTTTTTGGCCGGAATGATGGTGACAACTGAACTTGAACGAGCTCAGGGTCGAAACTGAATCAATCTAAGACCAAACTTTGGAGTTCAAATTATTCATGAAATCTGTTTGAATTGAATATTGAAATCGAATCCGTGGCAAATCAATTTCATTTTTTTGGGTATTCGATTCATGGGCTGCCGCGCCTACTCGTCCAAAGGGACCTTCTAAATTCAAGAAGTTTCCGAACAATCGGCTTTCTTGTCAAGGATCAATATGAAAAAAGTAAGGACAAATTCAAAGAGCAGGAGAAGGCAAAAACACATGAAAGAGAACCAGTCAAGCCGGCAGCGGTGACCGACCATGTCGATAGTTTCCGTGAAGTGAACTGCGTAATCTTGGAAATTGGAGTCCTTCGGAAGACTTGGTGTTCATCGCTTCACCTGCCCTCCGTTTACTTTCCGGCGGCCAGCTAACTTGTTGGTGAAGAATGTCACCGGAATTCTTCTTCTTTATTTTTATTTTTTTAAAGCTTTGCGAAGAAATGAACGAGCGAAGTCGTACGATTTCCTGGTGTGAACTAACCGGTCACCATGTTAGACTATTGAGTGTACGATCTGTTGGTACTTTTTCTCTACCATTCAAACACGGTCTCATGATTACTAGATTTGCCATGGTGAAATTTTGAATACACAACCAATTTAGAATACGAAGACGGCAAATATTAAATGACAGATTTGAGGAAGAGGAAGAGCTCATTTCATTAAATTAAGCTTCTAAGTTTGTTGGAAATTGGGAAGGAGTTGAGCCATCAAGCACGACCCCATGTGTGAACGCATCTTGTCAAATAACATGTGGAAGCAAATTTGACGTTTCATTTCTCCCCCTACTATGTTTGTGGAAAGGAAATGCAATGCATGCCTTCTAGAGAGACATCAATGAATCATTTTAAAATCAGATGTATCTATTAATCATGAACACAAGTGGCTTCTGCCAAATTTCAAGCACTTCAATCAGCCTCATAGCCTTTTTTTTTTTTTTTTTTTTCCCCCTCTACACACCAACGCTCCTTTTTGTTTAATTAATAAAAAGGTTAGGGGCCTACCTTCTTCTCTGAAAGAGACATTTAACCAATAAATAGAAGAAGTTAGTGCAACCATACCTTTTTATGCGAGTCTTAGTGGTTGATCAATAACTTTTACCTTTTTAAAAAGGGTTTACCACTTTCCCACAAAAGGATTGAAAGTGAAAAATATTAAAAGTAAAAAAAAAAAATAATTTGTTAAAATTAATCATATAATGCCGGAGAACATCAAACTCCGCGTTGACCAGACGGTCAAAGCCAAGTATTCCAAGGCCAAGTCTGTCCCCAGACCGACTTGCCTCGGGACCATTTCCTTTGGACTTATGTCAGCCTTACGTCGGCCTTGCGTCATCATCGTTATGGGCAACCAACGTCGTCACCCAGCGGGCATATCAGCTTATATTGAATAGTTCTTTATCAAAATTAATAAGTTTTTATAAAATTGGTGAGGGTGAAAGCAGCAGATAAAACGCCAATAAAATTTATTTATCCGATATCAACAAGAACAAAACTAAGGATAAAAACAAGATGGATTGCCCTTATCGAAAATAATTTTCTTTCAGATGGATGTTTCTGAAAACGGGTCGATCCCAAGCAAACAAGTTCCTTGTTCCCGAGGTTCACAAATAACTTTACGGTTACACTCATGAGTCATGATCGATAGCAACAATGAGTTGTTAAGTTTCGTAACAAAGATCCTTTTTTAGAGTGGACCAAGGCAAGCGTGTTTTATGTATAGGCAAATGATCACGATGGGTTCCGTAACATGTCCGGTTTAGAGAAGGAGGTAGGCGTATACTACGTGTAACAATTGCTCTCACGAGCCAAAAAAGAAAAAACACTTGTTATGATTGTGTTGATATTTTTGAGCAAATTTAAAATTTTACGTTACACCCCTCGGGACATCTTGGTCTTTATAGATAAGTAAATTTTATTCTTAAAATATTTGTTAATTTATGATATACATTTAATTAATGTGTCGGGCCAACTTGTGTTGGAGATTCTTAAGTAGTGACTCAATTTAAAATTCATTTTGTTGGGACTGATTTTCTAAAGGCTATAATTTTAGCGAGTTTTGAAAAAATAGTTTATATGTGTGAACGGAGTTAGTTTTTCACCCCTTTGTGTAAACAGCTTTCTCATAAAACTTTTTCAATGCGCCAAAACACGCTCAAGTTGGAATTTTGAAGGTAAAAATGTGTTTTGTTTCTAAAATGAAGTCTTTTCGGCTCATATCTGCTTTATTAAAATAATTTAAAAGTATTTTACTTTTCAGTATTTAAACAATAAGATGAAACGATAATATGGGTATCGGAGTGCGCCTATTAGCCATCCGCATTGGTGCATCGCAAGGGTAAAACTGACCGTGATCTTTCGTCTGGGTTTTAAATATTTCTTATTATTTAAAATTAAGATATTCAATTTTTAATTGGAAGCAGCTGTGCCCTGATTTGAATAATAAGACTTGTAACGCTTGATGTTCTTTTCACGGCCCGTTTAATTCCGGATGGCAGAGACGACCTGAATTAGGGGATGATAAGAATGCAATCGGTATCAAATCAGTTTGATTCGTGGTCGATCCAAAAGTGCCTCATATCCAAATCTAACTACTTTATAAATATTTTTAAAATTTGTATATTTTGATTAATTGTTATATAATTTTATTCTTTTGTTTTTATAAATATTCTTTATCTATGCTTTTAAATGTGTACTTAAGCCAAACCACTTTGAGTGTAAAATCTCCAAAGCTATTCCAGTATAGTTTCAAGGTTTTGACTTGAGACTTTGAAGGGCACAGGGTACATCCTTCAACTCGAACTGTTGCATATACTATTATGTGCATTTGAAAAACAGTACACTGAAACATGACAACAACTATAGGATTCAAACCTTAGATCTATTGAATACGTGTTGTCTTGCCACACAACTGTGCATGCCCCTTTAATTTTATTGGCACAATTAGGCCCTTAGAATGTTTTTGACAAAAAGAGCCGTGGGCCTGCTCAATGAGTTGTCAGGCCAGCTCGGGTTGGCCCGACTCTACCTAATTTAGTCTGATAACTTATTTATAATATGTTTTTTTATTGTATAATTATGTATATATAGTTTATTGCAAATAATTATATTTATATATTATTTTATATTTTAATTTAACCAAGCTGAGCCTGAGCTTAGGTTTCAAGTACTTGGGACAGTCCCAAGCTATAGTCACGAGCTGTGGACCAACCCAAACCCCACTCCCCAACCTTGAGTCGTTGACTATATCCATCCTCTAATAAAGATCAAGAACGTCAAAATTCGAACACTTGGATTGCGAAAACGCAAGATAGTGGCCAATCATCAAACCAAATTGCACTAATCAATTCAAATGTTTGTTGATAAGTCTACATTGGAAAATTTCATTACGGAAAGTATGTCACTAACTTAACCGTATATAAGCTAGGGATGATGTCAAGGGGTCACATTCCAAATTAGATATAATTATTATACATTATTGAAAATTGGTTAATCTAATTCAGAATTGAATACGGCTCTGAATATATGTGAAAATTAGATGTCTACTTATGTATATATTAGTGTCTGATTGCAGCTTAAAATAGGGTTCGGATCAATTGAATCAGCAATCTTTTGCTTATAATTTTAAAAGAAGAACACTCTTTTATAATTTTTTTAATAGAAGTTTGGGTGAACGGAAAAAGTATTTCATCATAATGTTTGGTTCCTATTTCTTCATTCCTCTCATGATATCAACTCCTTTTGGTGTCTAGAGATAACATTTCTAATACTTTAACTTGGACATTGGTATATATCCTCCTTTTTTTTTTTTTTTTTTGCAGTACATGAAGTTGGTGTCATGGGAGATTAAAATAGGAACTCGTCAGGAACAGCCCTCACCTTGCCATTACCAATCCTCTCAAGTACTAGCGGAGTCAGAAATTTTAGTTGGTGGGGTCACTAGTTCAATAACGTACGCATATATATAAAAACAATTAAATATATAAAAATTATTAACATAAAATAAGTAAAGTAAAGTTTGTGAGACTAGTGTGAGCAACTGCCTAACCACCATGTGGCTCAGCCACTTCTCTCAACGATAATTTAATTTTCTTAATAGAAGTAGCATTTTTCATAAAATCTATCAAATAAAAATAGACGTAACCGGCAAAGCCTTAAACACAGGATACATTAGCTGACATTTTTTTTTTCTCCAAGGAAACCCATTTTCAGTGTCCTTTTTTCAACAAAAAATTGATATATTCACCTCAAATAGTCTCGTAGTTGCTAACGACAATACATTGTCTGGACTCGTCGTACACGTAGCTTGTAGACTCTTGACCCAGCCTACTTTAATAAAGCCAAGGATAACATTGGCTCGTAGCAACCTCGCCGGGGCCTAGTCAAAGGTACACAACATCTTACCGAGTGGCAAACTATTGTTTGACCAAAACATGCATGAGCATCCCCTCGCTGTCCTTTTCAATAGAGTCGTCGAGCCTCGCTAGCTAGCTTCCTTGTCTTAATACATTTTCTACAATAAATTAGCTTGAAAATCTTTTGGCAATTAGTGGCATATTTTGTGCTGTGACCGGAATTATCATCAGCAGGAACGCGAGACGATCAGATAGATTAAGTTACTTCTTCCATTTCGAATTTGTTTTCCTCAGATTTGCCGAAGAGATTTGAATCCAATTATGAGTCGGACTCAAATTTGGTTTAACGTTTCATAACTCGACTTGAAACTGGAATTTGATAAAGATCCATTGAAAATGTCGAATCTTATAATGCTAGTCGGATCTCAATTTGATTTGAGATATCTGAGTTTCAATTCCAAACCCATTGCAAGGGCTCTTATTGGCCAATATATATATTTGATGACTGACAATGGTTGGTGGATATATGCTTTAATGGAAGTGGGTGGTTTAATGTCACCGCTTCCGACCGAATGTTGATGGTCTTGCACTTATAGTCGGGAGAGCGGCAGCGTCAATTGCTCTCCACGTGGTAAGCTAACCAGTTAACTGACCTGACCGAGTTAGTAAGTTGATTTGCAATTTTTACTACGCTTTTAATCTTCTTTTGTCCTGATAATTTCATACGTGAACGATGAACATGACAAAAAACTTGATCTTGGAGCGAAGGCAATAGGCAGTTCGTTATGATAGACAAGAGCAAGAGCAGCAAAGAAAGAGCCACGTGACCGCTCAATTTGCCGATTAGGTGGACCGCCGACATTTATTCTGCTTTGCGGAAGAGACCATCGATGTCAGATCTAAGGCCGAAGAGCATTGCATTGGTTCTTTAAAGCAAGCTGCCATTCTTTCCATTCCATCAACAATGCTTCTAATCTACTCCTTAGGCGGTAGGCTTCATGCCTCTTGTAGGTGGTCCTTAATTCCAGAAAAAAACTTTGCAAATGTGAATTAATAGTATCATTGCAAATTTGATAGAGAAGTAAGTATTTTACATTGCCACGAGTTTGCCCCAGTTGAGCACATTTGGTTGGACACTATCAAATCCAGGAGCTAATTTCCAAACACTAAGGGGTTGTTTGATGCCGTCAATTATGGATTTCTAGAATTAAAATTCCCACTATTTTGACGAATGGGAATTGCGTTATCAAACAAATAATTTTGATTATGGAATTCTACACTCGTCTGATCCTAAGATGTATATAATTTTTTGAAACAGAATGAAAGTACTTCATCTCCATGGAAAGCAATCCCACCAACCACTAAAATCTAAAAATTTTATCAAACCAAAAATAATTTGAAGCCACTAGATGAAAATAGCGGGTACTCCCACCTAACTTTTTGGACTGCTGTTTTCACGCACACAGCGAGAGAGAGTGAACATCGAGGGAAAAAGATCCTTCTTCATCAAATTTGGTGATCTTCCCATTTGAATTTGAAACTCTTATGTATCCCCGCTTATATAGAGGTCCCATATCATTAATGTGTATGTGGTTGTCATGCTATGAATTTATGATAGGCAACGGTTGGTGGGTGCATGCTTAATGGAAGGCCATCATTCATCGTTGGTGAACTTGTCCCCACAATTTCAATACGAAACCAACCTGCTGGATAGCGCTACTCGCATGCCAAGCAGCTGAATCTCAATTAGTTGCCACAACGTAGCCAGTTAGTTTCTGACTAATTAGTACAACCGTTTGCAATTTTTACTAACTTCTTGCCTTTGGTTAATCTTTTTTTTTTCCAAATTTTACTCTTCATTCTAGTCAGTCCACTTAACTTAGAGGTACCACCACCTAGGTTGTGTTTGAGAGCCACAGAAACGAGATCTGCACTTAATCTGCTAAGTAAAACATTGCCACAGAAAACGCGTCTTATTCGAAAAAACGTATCTAATACACCAAAACACAGTCAGCCACATAAAACATGCGTCTTCTTAAAAAAAAAGCCAGAAAATAAAAAAACATGAAAAAACACGTATTATACGCATTTTTTCATGTTTTTTGTTATTTTTTATGATTTTTAAGATTTATTAAATGTTTTAAAAATTTGCCAAAATTTTCTCGAGATATTCCCAAGATATACAACTTTGTCATATTATACCCAAGAAATTTCTCGCCGTATAATACCCATATATATTTTTTGTGACAATTGTTAAACCTCATATTCTTGTCGTACCAGGTAACGTATGATCCAATTCAGACATGTAATTGGATTGAAAAAAAAAAAAAAAAAAGATTTGCTCGAGAAAGAAGCACAGTTTTGAGATCCTTACTGCTGCTGCTGAATTGCTACTAAAATCCACTTCTTGTCTACATAGTAAACAAACGTTATGCAACTTGGATTTTCGATCCCAAGTGGGTGCCTTAAATATGAGATTCGGGTGTTGGATCTACCCTAAGATTCAAAGTTCTGAAGGAGGGGGTAGTAAGACTGATCCAGACGAGAATCTGGGATGGAACACCTCCTGCCATTGGTTGAGGGTTTGCTGACCGGCAAAGAGAGGCATTGTTTGCGAGAAGCGGGCTATTTGAGAAGCCCCCGAAACCTAAAAGCTCGGATTTAAGATCCATGGATCTGAAATCACATTCTATCTCCAATGCAACCAAACGTAGACTAAAGGTTTCTCAATGGCACCAGAGTCATTCATTTGGTTGTTGGATGTATCAAGTGAATAGTTGGGATCAAGGATAGAGTTAAGAATTGGGCCAAACTATAGTTTCAAAATTTTAAAAGGTGCTGATATATATATATATTTAAATTTTTATATAAGGTAAATGATTTATTTTTTTAAATTACATGAAGATTTTTTTTTTTTATTTGAAAACTAATTTGAAGGGAGGCCATGGCTCCTGCCTTCGCCCATCTCAGGGATGATTGGATGGCTCACTCCATAGGTGACTTGATCTCTGTGTGCAGCTACTAAGGCTGGGGAGCTGAGCCAAATAGTTGATGCCTTAGCTGATCAGCTGAACTTTTTAAAATGCTACAATGTGTTGACAACATTTGTGAAGAGAGAGAGAGAGAGAGTATATTGTGGCACCATGCAATGGCTAACTGAGTCCACCTTCTATTCAGGGTAGTAAACCAAACGGATCACCTTCAGTTCCAGGGTAAGAGTTCCACTACTTGAAGTTGTTCCTCATAATTATGCTTTTAGTTATGCATACATCATGCCAACTTCTGAGTACAAAGAGGAGAGGTTTGGTTGATCCTGCCGAAAAACAGCTCTCCTCTTTAGAAATCAAGAAAGTGCTTAGTTCTTTCAATATTTGTCATGTTGTAGGCAGTTTGTAACTTCTGAGTACAAAGAGGAGAGGTTTGGTTGATCAATTTAAACTTGATAATCAAACCATCGTTCGTTATAAGCACGCCCTTTTTTAGCAGAAAATATTGGCTAGAATTTAACTTATTGGATGCCTATGCATTAATCAACTAGAGGCCTGCATGCACTCTAAGTAGAGAACCTGAGCCATACATGTTAAAACTTCACATCAATGCACAAAATTAAAAAAATAAGAGCACAATAACAAATAAAAAAGAGTCAATTAAGCTTAAATTTGTAGGTGGAAAATAGTTTAATGAGGGGCATGCAGAAAGTGTTAATATTGAAGATTATTAACTTAGCTTTTATGCTGATTTAGGACTAAAAAAATACCCATCAAATTAATTTCCTTTTGATGTTCACGTCAGCCGTTGCTTTTTTGCCCGTTTTGAATGACTTTTAGCCTATGTCGCTTGATCCTTAGGCGTGTTTACTTAATTTTTTGGAGATGTCAAGGGATCAGATATATCCTTAATTATATACGTTTTTCGGATATTCACATATTTGGATTCAAATTCGAATAAAGAAAAGTCGTATCCAAATCCAAATCCAAAATCAGATTTTACAATCTGAATCCAATCCAAATCTGTTTTTTATATTTATATCCGAATCCGAATTTTAAACCGAACTTTGCCAATTTTCAAAATTTAATATCATTAGATACCTGATATTTGTCAAAGAATGAATCTGATTCTAATCCGTATCCGAATCCGATCAGATATTTATGTATATCCGAATCCAAATCCAATCGGATGCCACTTATTATATCTGAATCTGATCCATTTTCTTAATCAGATATTAATTTTTTTTCGTATCTGATTTTTTTGATTGGTTCGATTAGATACATGATTCAAATCAGATACATAAACATCCCTAAGTTGATTGCATGTGCATTTCATCTCTACAGGCAGTACATTTTTTTTGTGCACCATCCGTTACGTTTTTTTCTTGGATATTATGCATAATTTGAGTTAAGTTTTCATTATTAGCGGATTAAGCTTTCTATTTTCCTTTGAATGGGCCCACTCCCTAGGCTAGAACTTCCAACATAAAACACATATTCATAACAACAGATTATGCAGGTGTATGCAAAGATGTATGCAAAATACATGCTTTCGGGGAAATAAGCGAAGCACTAAATAAAACTTAAACACACATAAAAGTTTTCATTAAATGCATAACATGCTTACAACACCAAGAGCGTACAACTAGGCTCTGATACCAAATAGAAAGAGGGGGCCAGATTTGCACACAAAAGTGTCAGCTCGCTTTTACAGCATGGGAGGCAGAGGAAAAGAGTAGGAAGGAAAAGATAAGGAAGAAAGCAGGACCAAGCACTTGTAAGTACTCAATGGAGGGAGTGGATGTAGAAGTGGATGATTTGTACAGACTCCAGGGTGGTGCTTATATAGACACCAAACTTCAAAATAAAATACAACTTGGAAAAGGAATTGGATTCTTTCCCGAACAAACTAAACACTAACAAACAAAAGCGGTTCATGCGAAGGAACTCGAAGGAGGACAGCTGTCGTGTGCTAGATGAGGTGGCAGTTGAACGTGTCTGAAAAGTTAAAAGTGCTACAGTGCACAATAGTGTCCGCCGCAGTGCTGTAGTGCGATACAGTGACTGCTACAGTATCCGCCTTCGCCTTTTCTCAACGAGAGGCCGCATGTTTTGTTACTTTCACTTTTTTGACGCGTATGAGATTCATTCCTCTTTATTTCCTTTATCTTCACGTAACATTGCTTTATGGTACATAAAGAAAGTTGGCAACTACAATAATCTTCTAGAGGCTCCTCGCGATAATTTGCTTCAAGATGTGATCCTGTTGGTACGTCACAGGATAAATTTTTATGTCGAAAATTTACAAACGTAAAACCCATAATTATCCAAAGAGAAGTTTATCACATACCTTCTCAAACAACTAATGCTTAAGTTTTACATGGGAAGTGCTTTACCCATAGAAAGTTTAATCATCACTTGCAAGGGTCAAATTTTACCGATCTTGATAAACGTTAGGCTGCAGGGTTAAAGACTCAGCAGCTTCATCTCTACTTTCTTTTTAGTGATTTTCCATTCCTTCTACAGTCTCTTCTTCATATTGTTCATTATTATCTGTCTCCTCTATCATTCCACTCGTCTTCATTATCATCTCGCGGGAGAACTGCCCCAATATTCTGATTGTCACCTGCCCATTCTGCTGGGTTACTATTTCGAATTTGACAAAAATGTTTGTATAGGCTAGGGTTTATGCGTAGGATACTTTAGTAACGTAAAACCCATAATTATCCAAAGAGAAGTTTATCACATACCTTCTCAAACAACTAATGCTTAAGTTTTACATGGGAAGTACTTTACCCATAGAAAGTTTAATAATCACTTGCAAGGGTCAAATTTTACCGATCTTGACAAACGTTAGGCTGCAGGGTTAAGGACTCAGCAACTTCATCTCTACTTTCTTTTTAGTGATTTTCCATTCCTTCTACAGTCTCTTCTTCATATTGTTCATTATTATCTGTCTCCTCTATCATTCCACTCGTCTTCATTATCATCTCGCTGGAGAACTGCCCCAATATTCTTATTGTCACTACCCATTCTGCTGGGTTACTATTTCGAATTTGACAAAAATGTTTGCATAGGCTAGGGTTTATGCGTAGGATACTTTGGTAAGGCCAGTAACCCAACTATCTGCTAAAAAAATCTGTGTATTTCTATCTTCAGCCACCATTCAATTAGTCTTGATCTAGCATGTGTTTTGGTCTCTCTCCATCGCTTTAGTTGGGAATACACATCACCTTCGATCAAAGCAATTCTAATAGTGTTTTCAGAGAGCCTAGCATGCAAGGGATAAAGTGAGGAGTAGATGTAGCATGCAAGGGATAAAGTGAGGAGTAGATGTTGACTAAACTTTCTTGTTTTGCTTCACATGAGTATTCATAAGAGGGAGGGATAGATTTAATATCTAGGTTAACATAGCCATAAGGTTTTATATTTCCTATTTTAAACATTTTCCTTACTGTACGCTAACCGCCAATCAAAATCAAGATGTTTTGCTTGCTCATCTTTGGTAATCGTATTCAGTTTCAAAAAATCTTGATCAAGAAGAGTCTTGTGGGAAAGTTTTATTCCCTGAATTTCTTGGTTTTGCCACGTTCTAAGGTTAAGGGTGGCTTGTATATTTGAGAATCCTTGCTCACATTCACAAAAAGAATTATCTTCATGATTGTCGTGTCTGTATTTAACCAAGGTGAATTTTAAACTAGGCTTTCTCCTTTTTGAATTTCTTGCCATTGTTCATAGTAAGTTCTGCATATTGACTTGTTTTTTCCTTTTTGCTTTCAACACCAAGTGATAGATATGCTCTTTGACCAACAAAATATTTGGAGGAATTGTCTCCCTTTTTTCTCCTAACTTCTTGATTTCTTCCTTAGGGCATTTCCTTAGGATTTTGTTTTCTGACTTCAAAGTCTCTATCTTTTCATTTAGTTCTTCTTTTTCTTTCTCTCTCCAACTTATTTCTGCTTGGGCTGCCTTTAAACTTCTTTCTAGGGCAAGATAAGTGTCTAGGCTCTGCTGTCGGAGGGGTATATGGTGCATGGAGATTTATGGTAGAGTTTTTGATTGGAGTTTTCTGTTCTTCAGGTTCAGATGACTTACTAATAAGGAAAGGATTTTTGGGTACGAAGGATTCCATTTATTTTGCCAGAGATTGTCTATTAGGATATGGTCTTTGAGATCTAGAATGAGGTCTGGAAAGGTTCAAAAGACCAAATTTGAATGAGAAGGGAAGATTGGTAACCCTAGGTCTAGGTCAAGAGACATCTGGCTTGTAGAGGCCATTTGTCTTGTAACAAGATAATATTAAGTGAAACAATGCATTCTATATTGTCTACTATGACTAATGTTTATGCACAAATAATTTAGATCTAATCTACATGATGTAGGGCTAGTGCAATCTAAAATCAACTGAAGAATGAGATGAGGATGCTTGAACTCTTAGTTGTTTCATGGCGGCGACTAGCTGTTGCATACTTAAAACAATATCTAATAAATTATCACTAACTTTTTTTTTATTTCAATTTAGAAAGTAGGGTCAAGGTCATGTAATCTTTCTCTAAATTGGTCAAGATAGCTTATAATTTTATTAAGTCTCCTAATCTCGGATTCATAAACAATAATGTCTATTCATCTTTTAAAAGTCTACTTAACATGTCAGCTAGATGATTGTCTTCTGCTTTGATGTGTTCAAATGTTAAATTATAATTTTGGTTTATAAGGGTATCTTTAAAGGATATCCATCTTCTTTGACTCATTCATTTCTAATTCTTGTTTTTATAGAATTTTACAATAGCATCACAATCTGTTCTAACTACTATTTCTTTTTTATTAAGCAAAAATAGATGAAAACTATTTAACCCATATACTACAGCCAGGATTTCCTAGTCTGTACTACTGAAAAGTCTTTTTTCTTTTTATTGGCCCTTGCTATACCTGCAAACGACCTCGATTGCTTTGGAAGCATATTTGTTGGGTTTCCTTTTTAGCATTGCTCCCCAGCCATTAATACATCCATCAGTTTCAATTATTAAGAAGTCTGAATCTAGGGGGGGATACATTTCTTGTAGGTGTTTTATAGCTTCCTTAACTTTTTCTATTTGTTTCACATCTTCCGTATTAAAAGTTTTAACATCGGTTTGACCAGTGTACTGTATAAAGGGCCAACCGTTTTTGCTAAGTCTTTTATAAATGGTCTAGCATAATTGACTAACCTTAAAAATCGTTGAAGACTTTTGATGTCAGGTATCTCAAATTCTAAAGCCTTTGTGGCTATAGGTGGCTGTAACTTATTTTTTCTCTCACCACTACATCTAAATATTCTGTGTTTTTAGAAGAATTGTGCCTTTTTGCTACTGATTATAATTCCATTTCGTAAAAATTCTCTTTATACTATTTTTAAGTGGTCTACATGTTCTGGTTGGGTTTTACTATGAACGAGGATATCATCTATATGAATACAAACAAATCCTCTATATTGACCAAATACTATATCCATTTTTTGTTGAAATATAGCATGAGCATTTTTTAACCCGAAAGGCATGACCAACCGTTCGAAGCTTCCTAAAGGCCAAGTGAATATGGTCCATTGGATACTACCCTTATGCATGTTTATCTTTCAAAATTCAGATTTGCAATCAAACTTACTAAATATTTTACTATGCATAAGAGTCATCTATAGTATTACCATTAAGTCATCTATAATCTATGACCATTCTAGATTTTCTCCAGACTTGTTCACTGTGCTAACAATAAAAGCAGGGCTTTTATGAGGACTTATACTTCATCTAATGACTTCTAGTTTCAACATGTCATTTATATGTGTCTCAAAATCTTTGATATTTTCATTTGTAGCATTTATTTTTTTGTTGGAAATAGTAAATCATAGATCTTTTATTTGTAGTATGCATTCTATCTCATTATGATCCCAATGTCTGTAGGCATTTCTTCTATGATTTCTTCTTTTTTTAATATTCTAGGTAAATTATCTATTTCTGTGCAGCCTGTTTCTAATTTATTATAGATTTTTTTGCATATTTATAGGGCTATATTCGGAATTCATTTCTAAATTTCCTAGGTCATTTTCTTCTTCTGAGTATGCTAGGTCTACTTTTTCTTTACAGGCTCCTGGAATTTTGCATTTACAACCTTTATTTTCATCTTATTTCTATTTCAGGTACCCAAGGAATTTGGATATTAAGAAAAGAAAGACCTGTCCTAGTTATGACACATCCAACCATATTTTTCAGGATGAAATTAGTCCTATAATGCATTTCGTACTATCATGTAATTGCATATGTCAGATGAATGTCTTAGACTTTGGTTGGTAGACAATATGTTATTATTATGAGATCCTAAAGGCTATCTTATATTTACATATTTCTTTGTCATACTTATGTCAAGATCGGTCCATTTGTTCTGCCCAGAGTTGAGAGGCATGATCTAGTTTCCTATGATATTCTGATGGGACTAATGCTTCATCGAACTCCGAAACACTACATCTTGTGTCTATTAGGACATTTATTTCTAATTTCCATTTCTCTATTTTAAAGATACAAAAAATTCTTATAGTTGTTTGCCTTTGTTCTTTATGGTCAAGCTCTATATTAGGAAAAGTTACTGTAGTTAATGCTCTTTCACTTTTTTTTTTAAATTATGCTTTTACCTTTTTTGTTGGTATTCTGCATCTCATAGTTTATCGGGTCAAATCTTGCTACCTTCTTTTCTAAAGATCCTATCTTTATTTCTTCTGCGGCTAGTGTCTTTTCTATATCATCTATTCTATTTTCTGCTACAAGAATCCTTTTTTTTTCTATAGTGTTCTCTTTTCATCTTGTCGACTTTTCTAGAATAAATTTATATCGTCTTTCTTCCAAACAGAATTTACATGCTTCAAACATACAAATTTTGCATTAGAATCTAAGTTCTATGCTAGAATACCCATTACAAAATATGCATGAGTGATCACTACTTCCTGATCTAAGTTTCCATTCATGTTCATGTTTATATTCTACTTTAGCTAAAGTTCTTGAGATATAATCCATGATTATCGCATAATTATTTGTTTGATCTCATTAATTATTATTATTATTATTTCAATATAATTTTGATTTGAATTTTGTGGGTATTTTATTTTTTCTACGGTTTGATTTTGTAAAACTTCAATATTATCTTTATATTCCTACAGGCTTTCGATTTTACATAGGATAGTAGCTAATTGGTCTTTTAAATACATTTGATTTTCTAGTATTTCTTTAAGAGTATTGTTTCTTAAGGTGTCAAATAAGTGCTGCCAAAAGGCCTGATTTTTTATATTGTAAGATTCTAGGTTTTGTACTAAAGAAATATGTAGATCAGTTATACTATTTAGTTGTTGAGACATGAGACTAGTATCTTCGTTGTGAAACAAATGTTTTCCGTTTTGGAAGTAACAGGTATGACTAAATTGGTTATTTTTTATAGTACTCTTAGATTTTTAGTATAATTTTAAATTCAAATATTATAGTCTATTCACAGGTTGGTGTGATGGAAAACCTAGCAAGTAAAGTAAGTTTTAATATATATGTTTTATATTTCTAATAAGTAATCTTGAATAGTTTTAAGTATTTTAATTCAAACTTTAACTAGTGTATGTGTATTTAATATTGTTAAGTTTTTAAACAAACATGGTTTAGGAGAAGCCTACTAGGTGCTCATCTCTTTTCATCCCGCAGTCTTATGTATTATCCATATAACTTCACACTCTATTTACGAGTCTTTTTTTCATAGGAACAGGGTTCTACCAACAAATAACACATCTGTTACTAAAAAAAAAAACTAGAACATGGTAGACTTATGGTATGATTCCCCTGGTTTTGAAAACTTTTTAGATTCTCCATTCAAAGAACACCATGAGTGACATCATATCATCTCATTCAGACCTCACTATTCATGTATTTTTTTCCCTAAACGGCCCCTTGCCTCACAGGTACTTTTTTTTCACAATAGCCTATTGGCCTTTAAGGATTTACACAGTGGCTCGTCCAGAGAATCAAGAACTCAGAAACATGAGAATAATATCACAAAAAAATGATGTCTATACTGGTGACTATTTTCACTGGTATAGATTCAAATATATAGCAATGACTATATTCACCGGTAATAATGATATACCGGTGTTGAATTTCACAGGAATAAACATAAACCTATACTGGCGGCTGAAACAACCGAAACCATTTCGGGACAGTTATACCAGGGATTTTCCAAGAGTAACCTTTAATGCATGCTATGTCGGTGAAAACATCACGACTATAGGATTTAGACCGATGATTTTTCCACTAGTAAAAACATGTCGAATTGTCACCACAAATATAAGTTTTATCACCATACCTGTGCATATTTTCACCGGCATAGGCCACCCATCATTCCCACCAAAAAATTTTCCCTTCACTGACCTACGCCACACCTACCTCCCCCAACCCCCGTGGTTTTTCACTTTTCTCCCGGGTCTTTTTTTCTTTCATTCCCTACTGTTTTTCCCCCAATCTTTCTCTATCTTTGTTAGGACCGAACCCTGCTGCGGCTGAAGATGAAGCCGTCGGCCGATCCTACTCTCAAGATCTATGGAGGTAGGCATGAACTCAAGATAATAAATATTAAGTACAAGTTGTAGCCGACTGGATAGTCATCCAAGCTCAAAATCAACCTTTAGGATGGAATACAAGTGAGGATAATCCTAGCCCGGTCTCAACCTACTACAAGGAATTGGGAAGGTGTGAGGCTTAATACAAGCATGATCGACACAAGATTTCGCTCCTCACTTAAACATTCATCAAACCATTCATAAACCATCCTGTCATTCAATCTCTAGGCGATGCAAACTACACCTTGCACCCCTTGTGTCCTTAGCCGTGTGGGATTTTGAGAAATTCCAGCCAGTTACAAGCCGAATCGGTGGGTTGAAAGCAAACAACACCCTCCCCGGATCTATAGGGGGTTCTAGTCTCACCTACCGAGGCCTTGCGTGGTATTTCCACGAGCTATTGACCAAGGTTAAAATCCGGTAGCAAGTGGCTACACCTTGGTATTTTGCAACCCCCAAGAACGGGCAACAAATGTGTCCGGTTCACCTTGCTACAATCAAGTGACAAAAAATCACTGATCTACCAATGAATATAGCAGGAATTAGGGAAGGAAATGCAGTTACCGGATGCCCAAAATACCCCAAGTTGAATGATGGGTTGGGGGATGCAGTCGTCGGATGTTGCCGGGAGGCGCCTTCCTTCTCTCGGCTGCAACTAGTCCACGGCAACAAGTTGTTGCCCTTGCTCACTTTGCGGTTCGGCTGCTCAAGGAAACCGCAGGTTACTGATCAGAATTTCGAAAGGAATAAGATAGTTTTGAAAGGTAGAAGTCGTCACCGTGAGATTGAATAAACCCCAGTCAGTGTAATGAATAGGGGAGACTGTTGCCGGAGAACACCGGCGGTTGCTGCAACGTCTACTCGCAATCTCAAGTGGTTGCGCCTACAGATCCAGCTGCAAGGCGTCGGCTACAACAAGGTTGATTCTCCACGTCCAATGCAAACGCATTCGGTAGTATCACCCAATACTAATAGGCAGAAGTTATGAATTAATTAAGGACTGATATGCAAAGGAGGCCTAGGATACAACGCTTCACCGGAACACAAAGAGCGTTGGGGGAAGCGATCGCCCGTTCACCAGTGGCATGATTATCTCTGATTGTAGGGTTCCGGCGGTCCTTCCCTCCAAGAATAGTGGCTAAGTGCGGTAGAATCTTCTTGGGATGTGGGTGCACCTCCTCTTTTCGGACTAGGGCGCTAACCTCGGCACAAGGTCTCCTTCGTCCCCTTTCCGAGTTTGGCATTGTATCACCTTTCGAATTGGGCACCTAGGATCAACAAGATCCCATTCTGATATGGGTGTTCAATTCCCTTCCAATTTGGCGAGATCCTCTCATTCCAAATCCGGATGGCTAGCACGTGGCAGCCACTCCTTCCATCTTGGGTGAGGGACACACGTGGCACCTCCTCCTTCCTACTTTGGCCCGGGGATCCCTTCCACTTTAGGTGCCAGATCACCTTCCCGCTTGGGCGATGGATCAATTGTCGGATTTGGTGCAGATCCCCTTCCTTGTTGGAGTGTGATCTCCTTTTTGGATTGCTCACGAGAGGCAACCCTCCAGCCACCATGAGCCCCTTTTTCTATTTCTTCTCCTTCCGATTTGAACCCGAGGCACCTTCCGATGAGGGCATTTGCCCTTAGCGATACCCCCTTCCAAATGCGGCACAATACACTTTCCAATCTGGTTCCCTCATTGATTAGAATCAACTAAATACTGAGCAGTCAAAGAGTAATTAAGTAAATAATTCAAATGACTGCCAAATCGAAATGCGTCACCAGATTTAGCGAATCAACCCAAATCTGAAGAGATCTAGGGATGCGGTCGCCGATGGGCATTAGGGTTCCAGCGGTTGTCACCAGTGCAAGACCATTCTCTAGCCAAACCTTGTTCCTTGCTAAAACGGACTCTGTTTTGCCCCAAACTTGGACAGAATGCAGCTTAGATCTGGGCATTCACAATGATGCTGGTCCTGTCCTTCATATCCTGTGAATCATTGGAATTCAACGTCTGATCAGCAACTTCGGCTGTGGTTTTCACCCGGCTCCTTGCGGCTGAAAGATATCTGTCGATAATATACTCTTCTCCTCACTATCTCTTCCTTTTCTCACCATCACATAATGGAGTATTTAATCAAGATGAGCGGAAGAAGGCTGAATCATCCAGCCTGAGACCAAATTAGAGGACTTTCGGTGTTAGACCGCCACCGGTTAGGCGACCGAATGCACCGATCATCTCCTAGAGAGCTTGATTGAACTAGATCTTCAATCCAAGTCAAAATCGCCTGAGCACACACACGTTAGGCTGGTTCTCACCAGGACCATGTGGGGGTTCGCATGTTAGATCAACTCGATTGGCTGAAACCAAGACTTCTACAAAAAAGCACCAGATGAAACAAATACTTAGTTGTGTTTTAGAAGCCTTGGCGATGGTCGGTTGTAGATTTGGAAGCTGCCATTAGAACCACAGGCAACGTCATCCTCCTCCATGCTCCGGTAGATTAGCTGCCTCTAAACTCCTTTGTGTTTGAGGAGAATGCACTGCCGTCAACCCCAAATCTCTCAGTTTTGGGAGAAATCGATGTCGAACTATTTCGGTAGCTGCAACCGGCTACCACTCCTATGAAAGAATCTGACAATATCCTCATGTCAGTGGTGAGTTTTGGTGTAGTGTGTCGAAGGCCACGCCCCTAGGGCAATGATTCCACTTGGGAGAGAGAAAACTTGGATTTCACTAATAAAAAGGATAATTAGGGTTTCTCGGTTTTAGCTTTTAGATCTAATGTTGAACCGGTTCAAACACTGTTTCGAGATGAGACAATACATAAAGAAATGATTCAAAAAGTCGAAACAAAGAACTAAACTGAATCGGGTCTTGGCCTGCACTTGCTCAAGTTTGCCCTAGGCTGCTGCTGAAGAAGACCTCTTATCTTGGCCATGCCTGTTGACCTGATCGCGTCCTGACCCACCTGTCTCATCTACTGAACAAACTAGGCGCTGCTCGCCTAGGTCTTCTGCCAAGTCTGCAACTGGTCGCACACTATGTTCGGACCTATCTTCCTTCTCGCAACTGCACTTAACCTCACTTTGATTCTATCCGTCTTCAACAACTGGCCTGGCTTGGTCGTTAGCCTCACTTGGATTTTGCTCATCTCGGCTATCGGTCCTGCTCTCGTCGTCATCCTTGGCCACTCTCGACATTCCTAGTCGGCCCTCGGTTGGCTGCCCTTGGTAGCCTTTAGCTGCATCTTCTTGGCACTTGGCGATGCTCCTCGGCAATCATCGACTTCACTCAGTGTTCGGTGGGACGAATAACCTCACTAAGCACTAACACCTATCCTTCAGCAGCCTTGGTGTTGCCTTTGGCTGGGCTCTCGGCCACGCTCGACAGGCCTCAACTACCCTCTGGCGGTGCTATCGGCATGTGTCGGCCAAGCGCTAGGCTGGCCCATGTCAACCCCCACCCTCCTCAATTGAGCTTGTCCCCAAGCTCGTGAATCTGGAAAGCGAAGTCGGATTTGCGCTAGTTCTTCCCAAGATGTGCACCCGTCTGGGCCCTCCCATTCAACTAGCACCTCATGTCTCCGGTGCCTATTGTGTGGCAGATATCTACACCGAATGATATGATATGATGTGGGTTGTTGGTTGGGAATGTGCTATATCTGCCTTGGAAGCTGACCATGATGAGGCTTCAAACATGTCACATGAAAAACAAGATGCACTTGGGCGGTTTGTGGTAGGGAAAGTCTGTTAGCTGCCTTTTCCACTCGTTGCAAAACCTAGTATGGTCCGTAGTATCAGGGTAGGGGCTTTGAGTAAGGCTGACCCACAAGCAACTTCTACTTGAGAGGAAGTCTCTTCAACCAAACGAAATCCCCTACACTGAACTCACGATCCCTCCTACCCTTGTCACATACTTGCTTCATTCGGTTTTGAGCTTTCGTGATGTTCAATCTAAGGGACTCTAGAATCTCCTCTCGTGTACGTAGGCCACTGTCAATATCATCATCCATAGCAGTTCTCGCTTCATATCTTGGAATAGTGGGTGATGGGGAGCTATATAGAGCTTAATATGGAGTGACTCTTGTACTAGAATGCAAGCTTGTGTTGTAGAACCACTCAGTCTACGATAAATAGCGTACTCAAGCATTGGCGATCTCCAGCGTAGCACCTCAAGTATGTCTCTAAGGTCTGATTCACAATCTCACTCTGCCCCGCCTGTCTGAGGATGATGGGCTGTACTAAAGTGGATAGTAGTCCCTGCTATCCTTATATATTCTTGCCAAAAAGCCCATAGGAAAATGGAGTCCCTGTCGCTCATAATACTATTTGGCATACCCTGAAGCTTGCCAATGTGGTTCTGATATACGGTTGCCACCAGTGAGCCTTGGTAATGCTAGAGTAGTGGCACAAAGTGACTGTACTTGGTGAGTTTATCCACTATTACCATAACTACTTCTTTGCCTTTTGACCTTGGCATGGGTTCTATAAAGTCCATGGAAACATTACACCACGATCGAGTAGGAATGGACAAGGGGTTAAGATGACCTGTAGGCTTCCTTGCCTCGTATTTCTCATGCTAACAGATTTGACACCCTCATACATAACCCCTCACATCTGTCTTCAAGCCTTCCCACCAAAAGTAGGATTTGACCCAGTTTATGGTCTTAGCTACACCTTCATGACCTGTCGTTGCTGACTCATGGAAGTGTCGAATCAGTTCAAGTCGCAAGGGAGAACTCTTTGGTATAACTGTGTGACCCTTCCTGTGGAGTAAGTCACCTTGCACAGAATATTTTGGGATAGATCCTGCATTTTGTCTCAAAGATGCCTTCAACAACTTGAGGCTATCTTCAACATCTTATTCGTTTGCTATCCTTTCCCATAAGTCAGTGCTTTTTACTGATAACATCAACAACTGCTCACCCAACCGTGATAAGGAATCAGGTATAGTATTTTCTGGACCTTTCTTTTATTCAATCATGAAGTCATATCCTAACGACTTTGATAGCCATCGTTGCTGTCAACTTGGATAGCCATCATTGTTGTGTAGGGGTCATGACACACTGATTCATCATGTACTTCAAACTATTGTGGTCAATTTGAACCACAAACCTTCGACCTAAAATGTAAGATCACCACTTTTCCACAACCAGTGCCATAGCAAGAAGTATTTTTTCGTACGTAGACAAGGGTCTCGCCCTGCTCATCAATGCTTTGGACATGTAGGCAATCGGGTGTCCTTCTTGACTTACGATTGCCTCCTACTCCTACATCGTTGGCATTCGTCTCTATCGTGAAGTCCAACTCGAAGTTAGGTAAGGCTAACACTGGTGTGGATGTTAATGCATCCTTGAGTCTCATGAATGCTAACTTCGACTTGTCAGACCATACAAGTGGTCCTTTCTTGAGCATTTGGGTCAATGGGGTGGCGATTGACCCATAGCCTTTGATAAACCTCCGGTAATGACCCGTAAGTTTGAGAAATCCCTTAGACTCTTTGGGTCCTTGGGCAATGGCCACCTTTCTATGGCTAACAACTTGTCTGGCTCAGCCCTGACACCTTTTTTTGGACACGATATGGCCTAAATATCCCACCGATCTCTGTTTGAATGTACACTTTGACATTCTAGTGTATAACTGATTGCCCTTTAAGATTTGCAACACTGTCATCAAATGCTTCACATGTTGTTCTAAGTCTGGACTGTATACTAAAATGTCATCAAAGAATACCAGCACATAGTCTCTCAAGTGTTCCTGAAACAAATCATTCATGCATTTTTGTAAAGTCACCGGTGCATTTGTCTGACGAAAGGGCATTACAAGGGATTTGTAGTGCTCATCGTGTATCCTAAAGGCTGTTTTAGGGATATCCACCTCCTCCATTAGGATTTGGTGGTATCCAGGTCTTAAATCCATCTTTGAAAAGTAGGCTGCCCCTTTTAGTTCATCTAAGAGTTCATCAATAACTTGGATGAGACACTTATCCTTCACGGTCACCGCATTGAGAGCACGATAATCCATGCAAAGTCTCCATGTACTGTCTTTCTTCTTGACCAAGAGGACTGGTGAAGAAAACAAACTACTGCTTGGATGGATCACCCCACTCTCAAGCATCTCTTTAACTAGACGTTCAATTTCAGCATTTTGAATGTATGCATAACGGTAGGGTCTGACATTCACAGCTTTGGCTCCGGCTCCGGCTGTCAATGTAATTTGATGATCGTGATACTTGCTGTACACAACTGGGTATTTCCTCTTTATTCTCGGTTGGAGAGACCACATCTTTCACCATGGAAACCAGCCAATATGACAGTTGTTGGGCTGTAAGTGCTTTCAAATCTGCTTTGGGTTCCATACTAGACTTGACTACCATGAGGGTAACGTGGCCATCACTACCCTCCTTAGGAAAGGACATAGACATTTCGTCAAAATCCCATGTGATCCTTCCTAGGGTTTTCATCCACTAAACCCCGAGTACAACATCAACCCCTCTAACGGGCAACACGTAGAGGTCGACTTTGAAGGGTGTCTTTCCCATGACGAGTTCTACTCCTTTACAAACCTCTCTGCACTTTTGATGCGAACCATCTCCTACCATCACGTTGAAAAAGGTTTGTGGACTTATGTTGTCCCCAACCAAATATGCTGTCTTTGAGCTCATGAAATTAGGGGTTGCACTTGTATCTAAAAGCACCATGACCTTTTGATTTGTTGTGTTGCCCATGACCGTCATTGAGTTGGGTCTGTTAGGGTTTGACAAAGCCACTCGATTTCAGTCATCGACTCCTCTTATGACTTTGTTTCCACAACTTCTGTGGATTCCCCTTGGGAATTATGAAGCTCCTTCCCATCACTGTCATCGTGCACCTCATAGAGTTGGAGGTGTTTACATTTGTGGCATCTCTCCCACTTTTCATTGCAAGTGAAATAGAGTCCCTTTTTAATCCTTTCCTCCCTCTCTTTACTACTGATGTAGTTGATGCCTATTTTGTCTTGGAACTACCACTTCGTTTCTCCTTTCTTAAACGGTTGTGATGCTCTTAAAATATTTGTTTTGGGCTTGGATAAGTCTCTCGGTTTGAACACCTTCTTAAGAGCATAAAGACGTCAGTTTTTCTCTTCAATTTTACAGGCCATAGCGAAACAATTGCGTAATTCTGTCGGCGGTTGAGCTAACATTTAAATATGGTTTTCTTCTCGAAGTCCACCAATGAAGGTGCCAATTAATGCCTCTTTCGGCCAATCTCTAACCATACATGCATGGTTCTCAAAACGCCCTTGGTATTCTTGCACTGTAGTTGTTTGCCTTCAGTCCTTTAATTCTACTTCATAATTGAAAAACGAAGTCTCACTAAAACATAGTAGGAGTTCATTTTTGAAATGGACCCAAGTGATGTCACCTTGAAAGTGAGCTAACCAATGGTACCACTGGATAGCTTCGTCTTCAAAGTACATTACCGCGAGCATCACCTTTTGCTCATCTAGAATTCTCTGACACAAAAGATACTGTTCGGCTTTGAAAATCCAGTCGGGCTTTTCGGCTATTGAATTTTGGAAATTCCATATTCACATTTGGTGTTCGTGGTTCCTCGTGCCCTCTTCCTCTCCTATCATCTGGATTCAGTCCAACATGACGTGGTCTCCTCTTCTGAATACTGAAGAAGACCTCTGATCTTGGTCGTGCCCATTGACCTATCCACGTCCTGACCCACCTGTCTCATCCACTGAACCAACTAGGCACTGCTCGACATTCCTAGTCGGCATTCGGCTTCCCTCAGCAACTCTCGGCAGCAGTCAGTTTCCCTTGGCAGCCTTTGGCTGCATCTTCTTGGCACTTGGCAACGCTCCTTCGCAACTTCTCAGCAGCGTTGGCGGCACATGTCGACTTCACACTCGGCATTTAGTGGGACGAATAACCTCACTAAGCGCTAACACCCATCCTTCGGCAGTCTCAGTGTCGTCTTCGGCGGGGCTCTCAGCCACGCTAGGCAAGCCTTGGCTGCCCTTGGCGGTGCTATCGGCATGCGTCAACCGAAGCGCTAGGATGGCCTGTATCAATCTCCCCCCATGTAGCTTTTCCTTCTCCAACATTTTTCTTTCCTCCCCTTCATCCATCTAAGCTTTCTAGGTGTCGTCGCACGATAGTTGTTAACGTGCAACATTGGTCAGTGTACTGCTCTTCCGCTGCGTCCAGACCATAAAGAGAACTCCTCTGGTAAGTGATTGCTGCTTACTTTGTTCCTCTTATTTGTAGCATCCAGAGGGCCCAATGGCCTTCCCGACATCAAAGGCAGCCACCATTATTGTTTTTTTTTTCAAATTTTTCCCTCAACTGATGTATGAGGTGACACTATAATCTTTTGGAGAGGGAGAAGCAGCATTTTGGGCATTTCTTCCATGGTTTCTTTTGAAGTCTCATATTGTTATAGCGTTTTTTCTTATTTTGTAAAACAATCAAATGCATTGGGATCGGTAGAAATCCCAAAGTAGGGAAATCACAACTCTAGTGTCACTGCATCAGCTTCTGATCGGATGAGGAAGGCTAGCATTTTGTCCTTCACATACATAGAAGTAGTAGCTGATGTGGAGTACAATGGTCTGAACACTGTACATTTTGCTCAAAATTAAACAAAATCATAATAAGCACAGCCAAGGGAAATGCTCCACTTGTTTATTATGCATCAATGGGGTACCTCATACCCAAAGGCTAGAAGCTACTGCCCTTATTCAGAAACATACACCACAACCCTCAGCTCTTTGTATATATATATATAAGTACTTTATAATGCTTCAGATTGCAATGTTTTAAATGCTCACAAAGCCGTTGTATGTAAACAGAGTATTGACACCAACAAGATCCCCTAAGTAAACAGGGTATTCACTTTTTTTTTATTCAGCATCTTATTGACTATTTATATTGGATTGAATAGACGATGGTTTTTTCTTGGTATATCTCTAATAGACTGGTTATGACATATTGCTGACTTTTGGATTCAATGTGATGCAAATGAAAAAATGCCAATAGTGTGATGCTTCCCTATTTAAATCATGTTAATTCTTTTGTGGCTAACTTTAGATTTATCCACTTCCAATTTTATAATTTCAATAAAAAATAAAATTTGAATGCTTCAAGCTGCATTTAGTTTAAGAAAGTATTGTCTACTTTAGTGTTGAAGGTGACATTCTTCCTTTTTCAACTTAGAAATATAATGACAATGTCATACGTATTATCTTTTCTACTTATAAATTGTAGGTGTTTAAAAAACTGCATCACAGAAAAGAATTAAGAAGGCATATTATAATTTGGCATTGCATTCATCTTGACAAAAATCTTGAAGTTGAGGTAAGCATGATATTCTCTAGCTAACCTTTTTTGTTCCTTAACTCTTGTTTCTCATTTTTTTTTCTGTATGCATGTGTTTGTCTGCAGGATGCCAAAGAAAAATTTCAACTCTTATAGAAGGTAATATCTATTCTTGGCTATACTAAAAAAACTCTTCCTCCTTAGATCTCTATGTATTTAATGTTATCTAGTTTTCATCTTTTCCTTATAATGTTACCATATAATCTTTTCTTTTCTAGTTTGAAATCTTTGGTTCAAGTCAATGCTAGTATTTGTTTAGTTAAAGCCATGATATGCACTGCATACGTATGGTCCCAAAAAGTGCTTTCCAGCTCCTGTCCTCAGATCCTCGACTCAAAGAATTGATTTTTTCGCCTTTGTCATGATCAGTGAGGTTATGGTTTATTGTGGATTGGTTTGAAGAAATTTGCCTTTTTATTTTCTATGATGGTGACTCATAGCCCTTCACTGTTTGGCAGATATTTACAGTAGAAATTAATATTGTATGTAAAAACTACAGAATTGTCTTTAGATAAGCATACATTTTTCTTAGAGAAACACATGTTGGTATGTAGATACATTTTGTCTGGTTATGATTTCAAGTCGTCTTATATTCTCTGTACTTCAGAACTTAGCGTACCTCTGGTTTCATTATTTATTTGTTTATTTTTTAAATGAATGACAAAGACAATTAAATGCAGAATGCATTCTTATGAAAGATGTTGAAGTTTTAAGTGACAAATTCCTAATAAATATGAGACTGACTTGATCTATTCTATCATAGAGAAGGCAGCAGAGCTTGGCAGATTCCCAATTCCTTGAATATTTTAAGTTAATGCGATGGGGCTTCTCTAGTAATTTGGTTTACATGCAATGCAGAAGCTTTATAGATTTACATGTTAGTGACATGTTTTCTATTTCTTGTAGATCATTGGAGACCATATGCGTCTTGTAGGTCAAAGTTGTGTTTGCTTTTCCAGTTGGTTACACTTAGATGGCCCACCCTAGTAAAAAAAGGTGGGCACCTACGGTGTGTGCCTATGGGTTCTTTTGACTACTAAGGTGATACAGCTAAAGACCTAAATCATGTCACACTCTTTGAAATACTTACTAGATCAGTCAAAAAATTTGAAGTGTTTATGGATTTTATTATGCTTTGCATAATCACAAGAAGTTTGCACCTTTTCACTAGTTTCTTGCACTCTCTTGACTGATACAGGCATATAGCAAGAGATAAATCAGTCCGTTGGGGTGATCATGTAAGTCATTCGATCCTAGTTTGTCTTAATTTTGTGGTGATACAAAAAGTATCATGCTTTATAAGAATGAATTTCCACATGAAATATGTGCATTGGTTAGTAGGCAGTGGAATTTTTTCATTTGGCAATGTCATATAGACAGGTGGAATTCATGATGTTATAATATATTATGACATCATGAAAACAAAAACAGTAGTTGTTGTTCACCTATTTTGTCGGGTCTTGAAGGACCTGTGTCTAGCTTTGACTTTTGAAGGCTTATGATATTGATGCTTAATATTTTGTTCTGTCAGTCTGATTTCATCTTCCCTTTGGATATGTTTGTCATTTTCCCTTTTTGTAATCCCAGCTCTTTGTTTTCTTTTTGGAAAACCAATGATGATGCATATTGACCTCCCTGCAAGGGAATTACATTGATCTATTGCAGGGTCTTCTATATGATCTAGCTGAGAGACTGAGGGCATATGATGCTTGACATGATTGTAATGGAAGATAGGTCTCTTAGATTTTTACATGGTATGTTCTATTGCGGCTAGACCAACATATTTTAATTTTTGTATGTAACTTGTATTGGTATGATGTTACGACCAGAGAGAGAGAGAGAGAGAGAGAGAGAGAGAGAGAAAAGACATTGAAAATTATCATTAGCGTAACCCTAATCTCAGAGTTAAAAGAGATTAGGGCTGGTTGTAACCATAATTACAATTTTAGTCCAACTAAAATAAAATAATAGTAAAAGACACACATTTCAACTTCTTAATATTGCAGAATAACTCAAACCGACAGTCAAATATATTTAACACTCCCTCTCAAGCTGGAGCATTGATATCAACCATGCTCGGCCTTTTACATCCTCTCAAGAAATCACCTATGGGAAGAGCTTTCGTAAAAATATCAACTGCCTAATCTTCAAAAGAAACATGATTAGTACTAATAACTCCTTCTTGTACCAAGTCCCAAATATAATGGCAATCCACTTTAATGTGTTTCATTATCTCATGAAAAACAAGGTTGTTTGCAATATAGGTTGTTGTCTTGTTATCACAATACATCTTTATAAGGAGATTCACTGAAATGCCCAAATCTAGAAGCACTAATCTGACCCATGACATTTCCACTATAGTTTGAGCCATAGCCCTATATTTAGACTCAACACTAGATCGGGCAACCAAATTCTGCTTCTTGTCCCTCCAAGAAATAAGATTATCTTCAACAAAGACACAAAAACCTATAGTAGACTTCTGTTATCCATAGACCCTACATAATCAGCATCATTATAGGCTTCTATGACAATACATTCTCCATTTTCAAATCATAACGCTTTTCTGGGGGCTGATTTTAAGTATCTTACCACCATTAATGCAGTCTCGCAATGAACCTTTTGGGGTTTTCCATGAATTGACTTAGCTTATTCATAGCAAAGCTAATGTCAGGTTGAGTGACAGTCAAGTATAGGAGTTTCCCAATCAAGGATCTATATGATCTAGAGTCAAAAATCTCTGATTCATCATGATGAATGTGAACTTTGTTCATTCTCCACTGTTAGCTTATGGAACCATGCATGGGGACTCTGTTTAAGTCCATAAATAATTATTTTTAGTTTGCATACCTTAGAACACTGCCCTTATTGCTTATTGCCCATTGTACGGTCCTAACATCAGTCCTCTAAATGACCTAATTTGCCACAAGTGGTGCACTAAAACCTACCACGACTTGCACCACGACTTGTACCACGTCCCTTAACTCCAATATAAGAACTATGGCCACGTCCTCTTGATATCACAAGTGCAGAGACTACTGTGTTATGTGTAGGCTGAGGTAAAGTGATTGCAAGACGACCCAACCTATTATATGTATCTGCTAAGTTTGGGAGTTCACTGCCCGTAAGAATTTGTGCCTTTGCCATAGAGTATTCTAAAGATAACCCATAAATAAATTTAGCTACCATAGCGGATTCAAAGTATAATGCATAGCAATGCTGGCAAAGTGGGAGAAGGACTTTTAACCGTTCATATGCAGTAGTGAATTTGGCAAAATATTGGGACAGGTCTTGATCACCTTGTTGTATGTTGTATAATTCCTCTTGCACTTCTAATATCATAATAACATTGGTAGCATGAGAATATGTGTTAATTAGGAAAGACAACATATCTTTGGCCTTGGTGTAGTACGCAATTGTAGGAGCTCTACGAGACTCTACGTTGTTCATAGTCCATGACATCACAATGGTATTGTCTTCATCTCATGTAGCATATTTTCCTTTTTTCTCGATAGGTTCATTTTCTTCAAGGATATATTTCTGCCTATCACCAGCCACAAACATCATGAATACCCTAGACCGGATTTCATAATTCGAACCATTAAGCTTGATCGTGGTTCCATAAGAAAAGGAATTTCTGGCCATGTTGTGTTCATTAAAACCTTCATAGTTATTACTATTAACTATAGTAAAATCTCAAAAAAAAATTTGACACACAATATACGTGTGCATAAGATATCTTTACTAACTGCAGAAGTCATAAGAATATCACAAGCTAGGCAACAAAAAAGAATCTATAATCATGGGACTTGAGTCAATTCTGAACAGTAGAACAAGAGAAGACAGCAGATTACTACAGTTTCAGCCAATGACTACAACATCTCCAATCTTAGTTAGCCGACATATGACTAGCAGTCCACAATGCATGTTATAAAGAACATTAATCCAAACAACATCCATGAACAACATATAAGTTCTGCAAAAATTCTGCTCCACACAAACCATGTGAGAATCTGATCACTCCTTAAACAACATCCACAAACAATAGATCAATTATGCTTTAATACTCTAGACAACATCCACAAACAGTAGATAAATTCTGCTCCACATGATCCACTTGAGGATCTAATCACGCCCTCGACATGGCATGATCATGTCCTCCACCACGCAGCATGACCAGACCCTATCCTCTTACCACCTCTCTGCTAGTGGATAAAGAGGAAGAGAGATGGGTGACGGTAGGAGGACAAGGGAGGGGGGGAATGAAAAGGAAGAAGTCACTGGGGAAAGGAGTCACTGGAGAACCTACTTGGTTGCCGACGTTAGGACGCCCTCGGCTCTGATACCATGTTACGACCAGAGAGAGAGAATATTCAAAATTATCATTAACATAACCCTAATATCGGAGTTAAAAGAGATTAGGGCTGGCGGTAACGAGAATTACAATTTTAGTCCAACTAAAATAAGATAACAGTAAAAGACACACATTCCAACTTCCTAATATTGCAGAATAATTCAAACCGACAATCAAATATATTTAACATATGACATTCAACCTTATTTCTCATGAAATTTATTAATGACATTCAGATGATGAATTGCAAATGCAGATTTCAATATACAACTGCATACCAAATCTAAATTACATTAGGAATTAGGTCCTAATTTGTTTTTACCAAACCAGACTAGATGGGTTTGAAATGGGTTCTAATAATCTGATATATCTGATCAATTTGCATCATTTCCTCCAATAATCATATCACTTAATAGGTCAGTTCATTGAAAAGTGAGGCACGAGAAGCTTGGCATAGTCTGAACTTGGTCTAGGATTCTCACTCTGACACGTGTTACAATCTTCACTTTTTAACATGATTTCTATATAGTGGGAGTAGTCTGAACTTGGTCTAGGGTTCTCACTCTAACACCTGTTACAATCTTTACTTTTTAACATGATTTCTATATAGTGTGATAGTTACTGTGAGCACAGTGCATTGAAATCATTTTTTTAGCCTTGAATGATCACCAAATTTTTACATCCTATCTCTAATAGGAAGACAAATGACGAAAGTCACAACTCTAAGATGCTTATGACTTTTAGGGTGAACGAGAGAATTATGACTCACCACCTGGAAATGAATCCGAACATTTTCCTTGGCTATGTTTGGTAGTCTTAAATATGAAATTCGAGACTCATCTCAATCCGTGATAGGTGAAACTCACTGTTGAAGTAGATGTTTTACAACTATGGATTTGAGACCCACATTATGCTACAATAACCGTAGACTTATTATCCTGGAGGTGAGAATAGGTCAGACTACATGTCCATAATTTTAAAATCCCCATGAATATGTGTAGCCTCAAATCTCATATTGGAGGCTGCCAAACATAGACTTAGGGTAGCCCTTATAATTCTTTTTTTAGATTTCCTTTCTTACCATCTATCTGTTTAAAAAGGGCCATGGGGGGACCCACAAAATCATCATGGAAGCCTAGGAATAAGTTTGTACCATTGGGCACAAACAACATGGTTATATTTTCCATGGTTGGTATTCATGCCTATCCATTACCAAAAGATGCAGTTATAGTACTTATTATGGTTTCCCAACTAATAAATACATAGGACCTTGAGTTATTTCTGTTCATCCAAGCTAGAGATCAGTAAATTTGTCAATTACATACATAAGCTGATCTCTCTATCCCTCTCTCTCTCTGATTTGTTATCCCATATCACAGCAAGAAAGATGACAACAATAAGATTGGATTTTCTTCGTGTTATTGTGCTTGGCATCTTTGTTGCAACCTTTTCATTTGATGACATTCGTGAAGAATTCAGTTACCTAGAAAACGTGTGCTTAGTGATTAGTTTGGACTTAATTCTGTCTTTAATATTCCAAGGACAAAATATTTATACATTAAATTTAATAAGATAATTGTTCGTTTTGCTAGGGTGATGAGAGAATGCTTTGTAGTACACTTCATTGGCATGATGTAATTCAGATTGGTACCATTGTGCATTTTGTTGCGAAAAGGAACATATTTTATTTTATGTGCCAGTAGTAATTAGCTTTCTGTTATTGGTATAACAATTTAGAATAAAGGTGATAGTTGTTGGATCCAAGTCACACTTTGGGTCTACGGGTCAGCTACACTAACAAAGACTTGTAACTCACATATATAAATGTGAACAAGTGTTTAGAGCTTTTATTACATACCTGGATTATGTTTTTTCTTTGGGCGGAAGAACCCTAATTGTGTGTGTTGAGCTTTCTCTTGTAAGTGGAACCTTGATAGCTGGTGGCTATCAAAGCGAGAGAGAAAGTAAAATAAAAGTACGAGTATAGAGTTTTCTTATGTCTTATGGCCTGAAGCTAGCTGAATGTTTCCAATTATAGCTAAATGTTTCAAATTACAAACATGCAGATATTAACCTAATGAATAAAATTTCCTCCAATGATAGGAAGGATTACAATACTCTCAATCTGACACAAATAGCAGAAGTAAACTAGAAGAAAATTTGTGCTCCAGTAATGCATTCGTATGAGGTTCAGTGTAGTGTACATCTTTTCCTACTTGTAGGCTTTTTGGTTTCAGCCTTACGTTGCTGAACATATAAATGAGAAGAACAAGGATCAAATATGGAATGATTGCTATATGACCATAGAAGATATTAACCTAATGAATAAAAGTTCCTCCAATGATAGAAAGGATTACAATATCCTTAATCTGACACAAAGAGCAGAAGTAAGCTAGAAGAGAAGTTGTGCTACAGTAATACATTCGTATGAGGTTCAGTGTAGTGTACATCTTTTCCTACTTGTAGATTTTTTTGGTTTCTGCGTTACACACTATCTTGCTGAACATATAAATTAGAAGAACAAGGATCAAATATGGAATGATTGCTATATGACCATAGAACTGTATTTTATCTTTATGCACATGATTGCTATATGACTAGGTCAGGACTTGTCTTGGAAATCAAGCAGGTGACACACATTTTTCTCCACCAATCATGATGCAAGACTCCAAGTGAGAAGCTCTAACAAACCTATCTTCTATTACACAAAGTAAAATGAGCACTTGAAGTCAAATGGTGAAACTGAAAGAGTAAGGTGTTCTCAAAAGAAGAATAGCATTGTTCATTTCTAACACAGTCCTATTTAGAAAACAAAAACAGTTTTTCTCTCTGTGCCTATTAGGTCTTACAAAACCTTTCTGACATCAGCTGATTATTTCATATGCATTATAGTCTAAAGCTAATGATCACACTATAGTCCATTTAGTTCAATGGATTAATAAACATTGTCCCCCACTCCCTACAGTTTTCCTCGGTGCAATTTTTTCGCAGCTTGAAGGCAATTCCCAAGAGCAGTGGTGCTGAAAAGCATTGTTTTACTAACCTCGCAAAGCCGGTGCCGAATTCACATTTTTTTTATCAAAACATTTTTTTCTCTAAATGAACCGCACTTTTTTTTTCTGCAAACAAACTGCATCATATAAGTCATCACTTAACCTACTATCCAATCTTCTTTCTAACTCCGCTTTTGTCCATGGCACTAACCTACGAGCCTTACTTTTCAATGCACATAGATTCAAGGGACGACAAAGACTCCAAAGTCATGCTTTGAGGGGCAAAAGGGACAACGAAAAGAAGGGTCAAAAGCTGCACTTTTCGAGGGTTGCTGAAAATAAGCTGGGAAAAGGGACACCGAAGCGAAGGGTCACAAGCCCACAACGAGGATTCTCGAAACTTTAAGGGACAAAATGATCACCAATTGCATACGTATAAGGGACATGATACAGGCCAGCCTAGCGCTCGGTCGACAGCGTTGCTGAAGGCTGTTGAGAGCAGCCGAGTGCTACCGAGGAGTGCCGAGACCCATCGGTTGAGGGGCGCCGAAGGTGGCCGAGATAAGCCGAGCATGACCGAGGAAGCGGGTGAGGGCATGAGAATTCAAAAGTGAGGCTATCCGTTGTCGCAAAGGCATATTAGCGATCAGTATTGTGAAGCAAAGTGTGGCTAACTCTGAAGAGGTTTTCGTCGAGGCTCATGACGTGAAACAAAGTGAGGCTAAGAGTCAGCTTGAGGTGACGACTGCGGCCAGCGTCAAGAATCCTAGTGAGTCTAAATTTGGTAAGTTAGATGCAGAAATTGTAGGAGAGCACATCGGGATTCTTAGTGAGGTCATGGGGGAGCATACGGTTGAAGACAAGCTAGGGTCCAGCGTGCAGTCAGGGGCAGATTCAGCAAAAGAACTAGGTGAGCAGCACCAAGTCAGTTCGGTGGACGAGGCATGGTCAGGTCAATGTCAAAGCAGTGGACACGGTCAGAGATCTTCTTCAATAGCAGCCTAGGGCTAACCTAGGTGGGTTCGGGCGTGAGCCCACTTTTCATTTTCAGCACAATAAACATGAGCTCAAGCGCAACCTGAGCAGGTGCAGGCCTAGTGCCTGGTTCTTTCATGTATCAATATATTTGTTCCTTGCTTTTGTTCTTTCTTGCATCGTCACATCTCAAGACATCATGTAAACCGGTTCAACTTGAGATATAAAAGCCAAAACCGAGAAACCCTAATTATGTTTTTGATATTTTGATTAATGAAATTCAAGTTTTTTCTTCAAGGAGTGGAACCTTTGCCCTAGCGGCGTGGCCTTTGAGGCACTACACCCAAAACTCGCCATTGACGTGAGGACATTGCTAGATTCTTTCAGAGAAGCGATGGCCGATTGCTGCTACAGGAATAGTTAGACATCTGTCTCTCCCAAAACCGAGGGATTCAGGGTTGACGGGTGGGCACATTCACTTCAAACACCGAGGAGTTTAGAGACGGCTGATCTACCGGGAGCGTGAGGAGGACGGAGGCGCCCGTGGTTCTGGCAGCGGCTTTCGAATCTACATCTGACCACCGGCAAGGCTTCTAAATCGCAGCTAAGTATCTGTTTCTCCCAGTGCTTTTCAGTACAAGTCTTGGGTACAACCAATTTAGATGATATAACGCTACAAATACCCGCATGATTCTGGTCAAAAGCCATCTAACGTGAGAGTAAAACGGGCGATTTCGGCCAAGATTGAAGATTGAACCGATCAAGCAAGTGGGGGATATCTGGCGCATTTATTCATCAATCTGACTAAGATCTAACACCGAAAATCTATCCTATTGGTCTCGGTTTCATGACTCATCCTTTGTTTGAATCTTACTATTAGATTTATCCATTTTAACAGCGAGGATGGAAGGAGGAAGAAGAAGATCATCAGTGGTTTCCTCTAGCCACAACAAGCTGTTTGAAACCCACGGCTTAGGTGGCTGTTAATCGCCAAAATCTGGGTGTTTCACTGGGGATCTAAGAATGGGACCCTCATGAACACGTTCGCTCAGATTTCAGCTACCTTCAATCCAAGTTTGGAGTGCATCGGAGTCCGTTTGAGCTACGAACTAGGTTCGGCCGAAGATTGTGTTTGCATCGGTAGCAAGCCACTAAAACCCTAACATCATCGGCGAACGCATCCCTACATCTTTGTAGATGTGGGTTAATCTATCAAATCTAGTAACACATCTTGAATTGGTAGTAATTTTGAATTATTTCCTTAAGTTATCCTTGGCTGCTCATGTTTGATTGATTTACATCAAGGAAGGAGAGATGCGGTAAGGACGAAACCCTAGCGCCAAAGGAGGAAGGCGCCACCTCACCCTAGCCAAATGAGATAGCATTTGATACTTTCTCCAACAAATTAGGAAGAAGACCACGCCCAAAGGCAGGAGGCATCCACGTGGAGGTTGCTAAGGATTGAGATCTTGGCCAGCTAGAGTGCCCTCTTTGGAAAGGAGACAAAGCCGAGGGTGAGGACCTGCCACGTGTCTTAGGAGGACCCTTGTGCCAAGAGTGGAAGCCCATCTTTCCTTGATCATCTCCAATACATTAGGAAAGAAGATCAAGGGGGAAGGAGACTCAGCCACGTGGAGAAAGAAGCACTACGTGCATTGAAGGAAGGAAACCTAGTGCCCTAGTCAAAAAGAGATCTTATATCTCCAAACGACAAGAGGATCTAGCTCCAAGAAGGGAAGGGATCAGTCAAACCCAAGCCGACCTCTTGGAAGGAGACCTTGCAGCACTTGAAGAAAGAGAGGTCGCGCCCTAACCAGAAGAAGTTCGTTGGACGTGACTCAAGTGGAAGGACGGACAACATCTTGTGGGACCCACCGGATATGGAAGACGTGTGTTGGCGCTTCCAACACTTGTCCACCCCAAATTCAATTCTTCCTTGGGGCTCAACTAAGATCCAGTGACGTGTCCTAGCTTGGATTTATTCAAATCTATTTCTTAATTGATTTATAATTGTTGTCTTATTATCTCAAATGCATTATTGGACGTACTATCATCAGCAAGTGACCGAGGTAGCTTAGTGACCGGACGGGACGTGTTGTAGCCGGAACCCTAGAAAGGATGACAACCTAAGAGTGTGAGTAGAGTCACAATGTTCGCCGGCGTTCTCCGGCGACCACTTCACCTAATCAATTCACTGACCGAGGTTTATATGGTCAACACGGTGATGACTCTACCGATTGAAAGTTCATTATTATTCTCTAATCCGAACGGTGATTTGCTGTATCTATTCCTCTTAACGTTGTGAAACAACCAAGGGGCAATGGGAGCAAGTCATTGCCAAGGACAAGTTGCAACCTATAGAAGGAAGGCACCCATAGGCAACATCCGGTGACTGCTTCCCCCAAACATTCACTTGACTTGGGGAAATACGGGCATCCAGTGATTGAATACCCTTCTTTATACTTGCTGTTTTAATTTTATAGAACTGTGCTTGTTCTTCACTTGTTTCTAGCAAGGTGACTGGACACCGTTGCTACCCATTTGAAGGATGCCGAATACCAAGGAGCAGCCCTAGCTGTTGGTTCTCATCCTTGGTGATTTACTCATGAAGACACTGGGTGTGGCCCCAGTATGTGAGACCGAAACCACATATAGAAACGGGAAACAATGCATTTTGTTTTCAACCCGCCGAATTGGCCAGTAACCGGCTGGAATTCCTCCAAGGCCCGATCGGCTAAGGACACAATTCCGGGTTACACTTGACCTCCCTAAGGGCATCGGGTGTGGTTTGTTCGATTAGGGTTTGTGAATGGGGTGGATAAATGTTGAGTGAGGAGTGAAATTGACACATTGCTCATGATTGTAAATGCCTCACACCTTCTGTAGATTTTTGTAGTAGGCTGGACATTGGGGCAGGTTTGTAGTAGGCTGGACATTGGGGTGGGTTAATCTCACTTGTTCTCCTTGACCTAACTGATTTTGCGCGGGAGTGACTGTCCAGCCGGGATTCAAAGTTGTAATTAATATTTATTACGTCTAGTGCACACCTACCTCCTTGGATCTTGGGAGTAGGATCGGTCGTCGGTGACACTTTTCAGCCATAGCAAGGTCGGGCCCTAACAATTGGTATCAAAGCGGTTGGAAGAGCAGATTGCTTGCTGGAATTTCACACTTATCTACTTGTTATTGTCGGCATTTGGTCATATTGAAGTTTCGGTTTTCTTGAGCAGCACGTACTCGGTTATTGCAGCAGCATAACAGTCAGTTTTGTTTAATTTTGAGCGGAATGGCATGTAAGGGGAAGACCATTAAGGCCGAAACACAAGAACCTGAGGAGGAGAGTGTGATGCCTCTTGAGGAAAACCATAATCAAGAAAGAGGAGATCATTTCGAGAAGGATTCTAACATGGATAACATTCTTAATCAATTGGTTGGAATCTCCAAATTTTTGAAGCAAATGAATAATAGGTTCCAACAACAAGATGAATGTTTAGGGACCTTGGAGAAACACAAAGAGAACCCACGATCTCACACCTCATCTTATTATAGGTGTCATGAACCCGTTGGTGCAGTGAGTGCACAATTTCTAGGGGACTCTTGTAGGGCAGCAAGCCAAATTAGAAATGAGTTAGCCCCACAACATCTCGCCCAACACCATGAACCAAGGGAGGCACCCCAACTACCTAGCCGACGAGAAGAGCCGAGGGGGAGAGAGCACCTATTGAGGCTAGACAAACTACCTATCACTGTGAGAGGCAGCCAAGAGTGAGACCCATTGGGCAAGAAGACCGAAACAGCCGAGCGTCAAATAGACGCACCATGGCCTTTGAAGATTCTGAGTCAGACTTCGAGCGTGACATTGAGAGGGTGTCTATACCAGGAAGGAGACAAACACCATGTTGGCCCAAACCAAGAGGATAGAAGAGGAAGAAATCAGGATGAGTCGAGAACACCAAACGTCAAGATGGATTTTCAAAGTTCAATGGCTGAAAAGCCCAAGACTGGATATTCAACACCGAACAATATTTCTTGTGTCAGAGTATCCTAGAGGAGCAAAAGTGATGCTCGCAGTTATGTATTTTGAGGATGAAGTGATGTAGTGGTACCATTGGTTAGCTCACGTGCAAGGCAATATCACTTGGATCCATTTGAAAATAGAACTCTTATTATGTTTAGGTGAGACTTCGTTTGTCAACTACAAAGTTGAACTAAAAGATGTAAGGCAAACAACGACAGTGCAAGAATATCAAGGGCGATTTGAGAATCTCGCATGTATGGTTCGGGATTAGCGAGAAGAAGCATTGATAGGGACCTTCATCGGTGGACTTCGAGAAGAGATCCGTAGAGAAATGTTAGCACAACCACCCAATGAATTGCGAAATTCCGTTGCTATGACTAGCAAGATTGAAGAGAAGAACTAATGTCTTTATGCTCTAAAGAAGGCATTCAAACCCAAGGACTTATCTAAGTCCAAAACAAACATGGTGAGAACATCACAACCGCTTAAGGAAGGGGAACAAAACCGGCGTTCCAAGACAAGACACACATCAACTATATCAATAGTAAAGAAAGAGATTAAAGGATTAAAAAGGGAGTTTGTTTCACTTGCAATGAAAAGTGGGAGAGAGGCCACAAATGTAAACACCTCCAACTCTATGAGGTCGAGGATGACAGTGATGAGGAAGAGCTTCATGAACCTGAAGGGGAATCCATAGAAGTTGTAGAAACAAAGTCAGAGGAGGAGTCGATGGCTGAAATTGAGGGGCTTTGTCACACGCTTACAAACCTTAATAGACTGAACTCAATCAGGGTCATGGGAAACATAGCAAATCAGAAGGTCATGGTACTTCTTCTAGATACATGCGTAACCCATAGTTTCAGGAGCTCAGAGACAGTGCAGTTGGTTGGGGACAAGATGAGTCCACAAACCTCTTTTAACGCAATGGTAGGAGATGGATCATGTCTAAAGTGCAGCGAGGTTTGTAAGGGAATAGAGCTCGTCATGGGACACCCTTCAAAGTTGACATTTACATGTTTCCCATTGGAGGGGTTGGACATCATACTCGGTGTTCAGTGGATGAAAACCCTAGGGAGGATCACGTGAGATTTTGATGAAATGTCTATTTCCTTTCCTAAAGAGGGTGGCGAAGGCCACGTTACCCTCATGGCAGTCAATTCTAGTATGGAACACAAGGCGGCTTTGAAAGGCACTTACAGCCCAGCAGCCGGCATATTGGCTGGTTTCCATGGCAAAAGATGTAGTCTCTCTAGCCGATAACAAAGAAAAAATACCTAGCTGCGTACGACAAGTATTAAATAGATTTCCAGTGGTATTTGCTGAGCCATCCGGCCTACCTCCCAAGTGGTCATACGATCATAGAATCACATTGACAACCAGAGCCAAAGCCATTAATGTCAGACCATATCGTTATGCATATAGTCAGAAGGCAGAGATCGAGCGTTTAGTTAAGGAGATACTTGAGAGGGGGTGATTCATCCAAGCAATAGTCTGTTTTCTTTGACGGTCCTCTTGGTCAAGAAGAAAGACAGTACATGGAGATTTTGCATTGGATTATTGTGCTCTCAATGAAATGACAGTGAAGGATAAGCATCTCATCCCTCTTATTGATGAGCTCTTAGATGAATTAATAGGGGCAGCCTACTTTTCAAAGATAGACTTAATAGCTGAGTACCATCAAATCCAAATGGAGGAGGCAGATATACCAAAAACGACCTTTAAGACACACGATGGGCACTACAAATTCCTTGTAATGCCCTTCAGTCTGACAAATGCACCAGCGACTTTTTAAAGATGTATGAACGATTTGTTCCGGGAACACTTGAGAGACTATGTGTTGGTATTCTTTGACGACATTTTAGTATATAGTCCAGACTTATACCAACATGTGAAGCATCAGAAGATAGATCTTGGGATAGGACTCAACCATCGGTGACACATTTTTGCCGCAGCTAGGGCCGATCCTAATATCCTCCCTCCATTGATCTTGGGGAGGGATCGAACTTCGGTGGCATTTTCAGTCACTGCAAGGCTCGGTCCTATCAGGCCCTAATAGGACATGAGGGAGACAATAGCCGAGGGACCACATACCGCATGTTCTTTGGGACAATAGAGACATTTGATAGGGTCAGACCTAGCAGCGACTAAATTTGCCGCCGAAGACCAATCCTCTCCCAAGATCTATGGAGGGATGCGCACTGAGGACCACGTATATTAGAGTTATACAAATTTTCACCCGGCTGGACAGCAACCCCCGCTCAAAATTCAACCCTAGGACAGATGTACAAGTGAGGTTAACCCTATCCAAGTATAACCTACTAGAGAAAACTATAAGGATGTAACGCTTATTACAAACGTATGAGATACATTGATTTGCTCCTCACTCACACAAGCATTCGTCATTCACCAAACCACCCTATTAGACCATGCCTAGGCACGTGCAAACCATTCCCATTTCCCTTAGGTGGTCTTCTCAGCTCGGGATTGTGTCCTTGGCTAAAGAGACCTCGGAGGAACCCACAGTTGCTGACTTAGCCCAAAGGCTGGTTACAAACACATGCCCAACCCGAGTACTATAGGGTGATATGAATGCTCACCTCTCGGGGCCATGCCCGAGGTCTCCTCTAGCCGTCACCAAGGGTGAATTCTGGCAGCCTTGGCTTCACCCTGGTATCCTACGATCTCCAAGAGTGACCAGAAACATGTCCACTTGCACCTTGCTAAATCAAGTGATGGGAAATCACTATTCAATCAAGTAATATGAGCAAGTGTGGGGAAAATAGATGCAATCACCAAATTATAATTGAACCCCAAGATGTGTGTGAATGTTGGGGGAAGCTGTCGCCAATCTCACTTGGCGAGTATGGTTCCTTCTAGGGTAGGTCCGGAGCCAGGTAGGTTGGTCCGCTCCTCCTTGGTCAAGGCTAGGCTGAAGGCTCTCGACCAGCTTCCTTGGTCACCTTTCCGAGTTAGGATGTTGACCACGTTGACTCCACCTGGTTCATGTTAGGAAAGACCCCATAGGGTAAGTCTTGGCTCAAGTCGACTTGGTTGGCTCCTTCTGAGTGTAGTGCTTGAACTCCTTCCTAAGATGGCGCGGTCTCCTCCTCCAAGCATGTGGTAACTCTTCCTTCCAATCGGGGTGGATGGGCTCACCTTCCTAATCCTTCTCCTTCCGGATTAGTCTTCCTTCCGAGATAGTTGTGCATGATTCCCTTGATTGCCTCTCTACTGATTTGGCTGAATCCTTCCTATTTGAGAGAGATCCCCTCCAAGTTGGTGCAAGATAAGAATCCCCTTTCTCTAGAAGCACGTGGTAGCACCTTTCTCATGATATAAATACCCTTCCTAAAATGGCACTAGGAAAATTAACAACACCCTTCATGCGGTTATCCTCCTTCCTATTTTAGCATTGAGGATCACCTTCCCAAATTATGGTTGTCGTTTCTATATCTTCCAAATGGGTTGCACAGCCAAATTTCCACGTGGCTGCCCCTCACCATGCCTAGAGTTTGAATTCCTTCCAAAATGGACATAAGATCTCCACCAAGATAGCGAGCTAATCACCTTCCTATTAGGGTGCACCTTCTTCCTTGAATTAGCGCCAAGTGTCCTTCCACCGGTTTGGGAATCAACTTTCCTCTTAGGACCGAGTGCTCCCTTTCACATGCGAATTCCCTTTAATGCCCATGTAAACCAATATCACAACTAAGTTTAGAATTTGATTGTAGGGGTAATTCGGGAAAGACAACATGACGTTTTCTCCCTTGCAGCTTTAGGATTTTCTGCCAGCTGGCGGTGAACAACCAAAACTCCGGCCGATGACTATAGCACCAGAAAAACAACTCCAATCTGGCCCAAACTAAGCCATATTACACCTGCAAAGTTCCGTCGGCTGATCAAAACCTATCAATTGCGGTTCCCTTGACAGCAATTGTAGAAGATAGAGCCCGACCTCTTGCTGCAGGTTCCTCCTTGATTCGAACTCCAAATCGCATCAAATTTGGGCAGATGGTGCCTCAGAACCTGGCTAACATAATGGTATTGATCACTTCCTTTGGTCGCCATCCGTTCGCCGGAATCCACCCTTTGATCAAACTATTTTAGCCGCGGATTCTAGCTCCTTGTATTCTGCTGAAACTCAGCCGATTGAATAGAATCTTTCTCCCTAGTTGTCCACAGTTCCTCGCCGATACACAAGACAAGATTCAATCAATACTTGCAGCGAGAATGATTGTACCAATCCTATGACCAAACTAGGCTAGATCTAGTGTTAGACTGCCACCTCGAGACAACCGAATGTGTCATTTCTCCCCTACTAGCTCTACCGAAATTGATCTTCAATCCAAGTTGAAATTGATTGGAACACACCCGAGTTAGACAAGATTTCTCTTGAATGCGGGGGCTGTCCACACGTTAGATCTCATGGATTGTAAACAAGACTTCTAAGCCAAGCATCAAGAGAATAGATACTTAACTTTCAGTAGAAGCCTTGTCGGTAGTTGATGTACAAGTTTGAGAATCGCCACCAAAGCCACGGGTGCCGTTCCACTTTCTCATGACCTCGGCCTCTAGACTCCCTGCATGGTCAAGGAGAATGCACCGTAGGTGAGGGAAACATTGTCAAAGCCTCCTGTGGGCAGCAACCGGCCGTTGCCTCTCTGGATTTTCCAGCAATGCTACTCACACGATAATGAGTATTTGGGTTGTAGTGCCTCACGGCCACACCCTTGGGGCCAAAGAACTCCTCATGGGAGAGAGAGAGAAACTCAATTCTTCCTTCCAAAAAGCACATGTACAATAACTCGGTTTTAGCCTTTATAGCTTGGCTGAACCGATTCCTACCTTGTCTCAGGTTGAGACGTTACAAGAAGTAAAATGACTCAAAGTAAAAGCAAAAGCAAAAGCAACTAAAACGATACATGAGCTGAACCAAACCGAAACCAAAACAAGAAATAACATGACTTGAGCGCTAGGCTCACACCTCGCTTAGGTTGTGCGTGAGCTCTTGTTGACTCAACTAAAAGGAAAATTGGGCTTATGCCCGGACTCCCTCAGGTTACACATGAGCTCTTCCTGGTCCATCGTGATGTTGCTGAAGAGAACTGGGCTTGCACCCACCTCGCCTAGGTTAGCCCTAGGCTACTGTTACGGACCTCCCAGATGGTCCAGACCCAGGCGAGGCCGAACAGCCCGAGCCAAGCATTAGGCGTAGAAACGCGTCAGATTTTTGGGGCTCGGTCCTTGCAGCAGTTAGCCGAGGAAACTCCCAAGGAGGCTAACGTAGCACCAGGTCAGGTTGCAGTGGGAGGAGCGGGAGGAGCAGCCAAGTCCGCAACGGTGCTCGAACAGGATGAACCTCAGGGTCACACTGAACCGGTTGTAGAACTCACCGAGCGTAGGCTAGACGCACCCAAATCGAGTTCGACTTTCTCAACCCGCGAGGTCGTCTAAGACCAAGGGTCTTAAGTGAACGGCTCGGTCAGCCAGACCGAGCCCTTATACTCCAAATGCGAAGTGAGGGCGCTTACCCTCACGAGGTCCCCCTCCTTGGGCTCATAAGGTTCAAGGAGTCGATCTTAGTAGTTAGGCGTTTTAGCATTTGCTCTTCGTTTTTATTAACTCATTTTACTTAGCGCCTTGGAGATTTGAAGTAGAGACCTAAGCCGGCGGGTTGTGCCGAGCGCCCTTAAGTTTTGGACTTTGGTTTTTGGATCCGCTCTTGTAAATATCGGATCATATTAGGTTTGTATATAAGGATTTGGATCCTTTGTAAAATCATCGAGGAAATTGAATTTTGGCTCATTGCGAGTTTTGGCTCTCTCTCCTCTTCGAGGACTCCATCTCTTCGACCCCCTCTCTCAACCCGAGTTAGGAGCGTCTCCCACCATTGAATCCCCTTGCCCCCGTCGTCCGTGTAGACCTCGGCCTCAAGGAAGAAAAACAAGGCGGATCCCTTCCCACCGGCGGTGATCCCTCCTCGTCCACGCTTGCCTCTACGAAGAAGAACAACAGCCCGATCATCGGTGCCTCCCCCTTGAACACGAAGGAGAAGAAAGGCTGAGATCGGCATTAGAGAAGATCGAAGTCCCCAAGGCTTCGATTCAACGGCTTATTAAGGTTAGTACCCGGATCATTAGACTTCGTCCATTCGGCTTGGAGTTGTTCACTTCCGGAGCCTCACCCGCGACCTAGGCCCCTTGCTCGGCATACCCGAGTGACTGGTTTGAGGATCTACGGTGCCCCTCCCTTGGTGCACTCTCTTCCCCGCTTGGAATCGGTTTTCTATCCGTAGGAACCAGCCCAAGCCACCCCAAGGATTCCGACGGACTGTTTCGCAAAAAGGATCACGTTCTACCGTCGAGTCTCATTCAAATGTTGGCGTGAATTCCAGCAGCATTAAAAGGGCTCAAACTCCCGGTTCAACATCAAGGTTTGGGCTCCAAAGTTATCATATTGGAATCGCCACATCGAGCTGTCCAACATAGTTGATTTTGGGCGCTTTTGGCCCACGCGATAGCAAGTTACCATCCGGCCGGAATTCTGGTCGGAGCTAGACGCCGCTGCAACATCTGACGCCTGACATTGTTCCAGGCGGCAGAGTACCGTTCTGCCCCTCCGTCATCAGAAGCCCCCGTAGATTCGAGGAGGGCACAAGCGTCAATTCGGACGAGGAGCTAACCCTAGCCGCGGTGCGTGAAGGAGCGCCTCTTCCTTGGCCGCCGGCCTATTCCGGGTAAGTTTTCCTACCGCGCATCTTGGCCCTCCGTTTCTCCACGTGTCAAGCATCCACCAACCCGCGTCCTACCCTGTCCTCGTAGCCAGCCACGTGTCCTCACCAGCTAACCTAGTCCCCTCCGAGAATCCCTCTTGGATCCCGAGCTCCCAGCTCGCAACCCCAGCCCGCCGCTTTCCTTTTTGGTGTATTCTTCTGGTCGCCAACCCTAACGCCTCATCCCTCCATCGCGCCACTTGTCACGATCTCAGCCACCCTGCACCAAGTCACCCGCCCACGTGTCCGCCACCTGTCCTGCCTGGTCCCACTTAGAGCCTCGCCCCGTCCACGCGGCAGCCAGCTCACCAAACCGCGTGCCACCTACACCCGAGCGATTTGGCAAGTCCCTGGCCGCACGCTCCCCTTTCCCGTTTCCTCGCCTATCTCCCCTATCCTCATCTCAGCCCTAACCCGCAGTCCATCTCCACCGCTCATCTCCTCCACGTGTCACCTATCTAGTTAGAGAGAGAGAACTCGAGGAATCTCGAGTGCCACCTCCTTGATTGCCTAATCTCCTTAGCAATCAAGCTCGATCTCCTTCCTACTTTCTAGGATCGTGATCTCCTCTCCCCTTCTCGCTAGCCTTTCCCCTAGCGAGCTACTCTTGATCGTTGATCTTGCCACGTGGCAAGACCCGATGCACTCTCTTGGCTAGACCGCCAAGTCCAAACCCCCCTAGCTAGGTTAGCCTCTTGCGTCGCCTACCCTAGGAGCTCACTACCCACACTTGATCCGAACCCACTTGACCTTAGGACCTAGTCAACCCTCTGATTTCTAGACTTAGCTCACTAGGTCAACCCTCAAGCTTGACCTAACCCTAGTCTTCTCAAGCCTACCTCGAGATTGCCCGAACCTACTTCACCCGGACCTATCACTTGGCCCAGTAGTCAACCTACCCTCTAGAACCCACTACCGTACCCGGTCTCACGTGACCAACTCATCCGAGCTTAGGCTCATCCCTAGCCAACCCGCATTGGCCTACCCTCTTAGTTAGAAACCCTAACACCTCTCCCCAAACCTCATCTTTCCCTCGGCCTACCTCAACCTTAACCTCTCTTGACCAAACCGACCTACCCATCTAGAGCCCAGCCGTGCCTTAGTTAGGATTAGGTGTAGCTGTTCCGTCGGCCGCCCCCGTGGTCGACCCCCTTCCGTCGTCATTCTCTTGGCGTCCGTGGCCGAGCCACATCCGAAGGAAGGAAGGTAGGCATTGCCCTTCTCGGCACTCGCCCCCCTCGTCACTCTGCCGGAGTTCGGGCGAGAACCGCAGCATCAGCGCACTCGGACGCGCGCTCCCCGCCGTCCTACTGTCTGCACCGTCGTCGCCTGCAGGCGCGCCAGCCTCGGCCGAGCGCTCCCTGCCTGCCCTTTCTCCACGCCAGTGCCTTCAGCGTTCAGCGGCAACTAGGTCGTGCGCTTCCCGCCGGTCTCCCAGCCCTTGCAGCAAGCTCCGAGGAGGCTCGCCTCAAGTGGACTTCTCTGGTCCGTAGCTGCAATATCCGAGGCACGGTATTCGCCTCGGATCTCATTCGGCGCAGCCAAGGCATCGCCTTGGCCGGTATCGTCCCCTTAAACCCCCTTGTAGTTTCGGGTGGGAGCATTTGCTTTTGCATTAGGAACTTGTTAGTTTGTCTCTTACTGCTTTAGCCCGGGCTTAGACCCATCGTCCGTTACGTGGTACCTCGGAGGCCGTAGGCCAAAGACACGACCGCCGCGGGCCCAGCCGTCCTATTTGGGATTTGGGCGTGGTTTGTCCGTTAGTCGTGGTTTGTTTGTGGTTTGTGAGTGAGTTGCGAGTGATTCTTTGTATCGAACGCGCTTGTAAAGCCTCGCATCCGATTTTAGTTTAATTGTAGTAGGATAATCCTTAGCTAGGATTTTTGGGAAAGGGTTAACCCGCTCTTGTAATCCATCACCGTGGGATTTTGCGCCGGGGTCCTGTCCGGCCGGGTAGACCTTGTGTTTAATTTGCTAGGATTTTTTGGTTTTTAGATTACCTCAAGGAGACTTGGGAACTAGGACTCGCGCTTGGTTCGCGCTTTCTAGCCGCAACCGGGTGAGTGCCTAACAATTGGTATCAGAGCTACCTTGGGGTATATTTCGTTGTTTGAGCACCCGAAGACTGAAGAATCGGCTTCACCAAAGGCAGCTTGTTCGGTTTTCTTGGTAGAGTGCAGATTAGGCAGTGGTTTTCTAGTGGATATTTCGGATTTCTGTCAGTGGTCAGTTTCGGTCTTCTTGTGTTCACGACTTCCGTAGATTAGTGTAGTTCTAGGCTTCGCTTGCTCCCCTTTAGCAAGTGTAGGGCTGTACACCTTGTACACCCGAGGGTAGCCAAGCTTGAGGTGCGTCGCCGAGACACCAGGCGGGTGTGGCGATTTAGGCTCCTTGAGCCCGGCCGAGAGCGAAGCGGGACTGCCGAGGCGCTAAGGCGTAGCACGGCAGTAGACGGGCCAACCCGTCTCCCTTGCCTTAGAACGCACGCGGCATCAGCGGCAGCGGCAGCGTGCAGAGGGCAGATTCCGTCTAGATAGGTCAGCGTAGCTTAAGAGTGGTAGTTTTTCAGATTTTGGATTTTTAGGGCAGTGGAGTTTAGGTAGAGCAACAGTGTTGCCTTGGCGGTTTCAAGCCATCCAAATGGCCAAGTCAAAGAAGAACCTCAACGTTGAGGAAGGCACCGCCGATGAGAGCCAAACCGAGGCACCTCATCACTCCGAATCCGTAGAGATTCAAGAACCCCTTGCCGGTCGCATCCTACAGCTAGAGCGGGATTTTAACCGCTGGAAAAGAGAGATGCAAAATATGGACCAGCAACGTAGAAATGAGGCCGTCCGTAGAGAGGAGGAACAACAACGAGAAACCAATGAGATGAAGGGCATGCTTAAAGCAATTACAGCCCACCTCAACATTGGTACAGATCGACCCACCTCGGACCCCTCCACATCAGGTCGAGACAAGGGCAAGGGCATATACGTTGAAGCGGACACCCATGACGCTTCACATTTTGGCACCCCGAGAGAAGGTGCCGGAAAAAGGATGCACCCCCCGCCGGACCGCACTCAGCAAGAGATGCGTAATTCCTTCCAACATCAACGCTTTGGTAACACAAGCCAAAGCCGAAGCTATTATGGCTCGGAAGGAGAGGAGGGTGAATCTCCTCAAAGAGAACGAAGAAGAACCAACTCTCGGCAAGACGAGAGGAGAACCCCCACGGTTAGATATGAATTTCCCAAATTCAATGGGGAAGGACTACGAGAGTGGCTCTTCATGGCAGAGCATTACTTCGTTTGCCACCGCATTCCGGAGGAAGAATGGATAGAAATCGCGGCCGCTAACACCACGGGCGAAGCTACGACCCAATATCTCTGGTTTGATCACAAAACTAGAGAACCAACTTGGGAGAAGTTCAAAGCAAGCTTCCAACTTCGTTTCGGTGAATCCACCTACTTGGACTATGATGAAGATTTGAAGAAGTTAGTCCAAAGAACGACCGTGCCAGCCTACCACAAGGAATTCATCCGTCTGGCTAGCCGAGTCCAATGGACCGAGAAGGCACTTATCGGAGCCTTCAAAGGTGGATTGAAGCAGGAGGTTGTCTTAGAAATGAAAGTCCAGAACTATGACACCCTCGAGGAATGCTTTGCCATGGCACGAATATGTGAAGAGCGCCTAGAGGAGAAGCGAGCCTTGAAGAGGACTCGCAAGTTTGACAAGCAGAAAAAGAAACCGGCGTTCTCTTCTAGCTCACGGCCTAGGGGTAATGAATCAACTCCCTACCCACCTCGACGGGAGTTCAGGGCCGATACAAGATCCGGTAGGAGCCCCCTACCCGCTACCTCACACCGAAGCACATTGAAGAATATCGAAGAAAAGGCTTATGCTATCGTTGTGAAGGAAAATGGGACAAGAACCATCAATGCAAATCCTTCTTCCATGTGATGGTAGTGAATGATCCCGAAAACAGTACCAGCTCGGATAGTGAATCATCCACGAGTTCATCTTCCAGCTCGAGTTCCTCTTCCGAGGAAGAGGTACAAATAAAAAGAAAGGCCAAGAAGTCGGTAAGAGAGGAAAAGAAACAAGAAGAGACTCCTAAAGCCGAAGGCAAGACCGATGAAGGAGAGTCTCTTCACACCATGCAAGACCCCCACAAGCCCAACGCCATGCGAGTTTTTGGGCGTATCAACGGGCAAAAAGTTTTGATTTTGCTTGATTGTGGAGCAACGAATAACTTCCTAACCGAGGAAGCAGCTCAACGATGCAATGTTGCCTTGTAACCAAGTAAACCCCAAACTATTGTCGTGGGAGGGGGTTACCGGCTGAAGTGCGTGCACGAGGTTAAGGACATGGAGGTCACCATCAAGAAGCGCACCTTCAAAGTTGACTCGTTGGTCATACCCTTGGATGGAGTCGACTTAGTCCTAGGCATGTCTTGGTTTTTATCATGGAAGGATATCCACTGGGACGTCAAGAATTTCTCTATGACGTTCATTCCAGAGCTTGATGGGGAGCCCATCACGTTGCAAGGACTAGCCAGCACGACAAGTCCTAAGGCCGCCCTGCGTTGCCTCGACCAGGAGCAGCCAGCCTGCTGGGTCCTTACGCTAGCTACAGATGTTCCGGGATCAGACGAGACAATTGAAGAACCGATCCCACCCTCAATTCAGAATGTGTTGAACGAGTTTCCCGAGATATTTGCGGAACCGAAAGGCCTACCACCTCAAAGGGCCTATGACCACCGCATAGTACTCACGCAAGGAGCTGAGCCTGTAAATGTCAGGCCTTATCGATATGGGCATAGTCAGAAGGCGGAAATAGAACGCCTCGTAAAAGAAATGCTCCAAGACGGAATAATCCGCCCAAGCTGTAGTCCGTTCTCCTCTCCAGTACTCCTGGTTAAGAAGAAAGACAACACATGGAGATTTTGCATTGACTACAGAGCATTGAACGAGGTAACCGTCAAGGATCGGCACCCAATACCGGTCATAGATGAGTTGTTGGACGAGCTTGCCGGCGCCACCATTTTTTCGAAGATAGACCTTCGCGCCGGCTACCACCAAATTCGAATGCAAGACGAAGATATTTCAAAAACTGCTTTCCGAACTCACGATGGCCATTACGAGTTCTTAGTAATGCCATTTGGTTTAACAAACGCACCAGCCACCTTCCAGAGGTGCATGAATGATGTATTTCGGGAGCATCTACGCAGTTTTATCTTGGTCTTCTTTGACGACATCCTCATCTACAGCAAAAGTGAGGAAAAGCATCGGGAATACCTGAGCATAACACTAAGCATATTGAAGGAACATCAGCTTTTTGCGAAGATGTCCAAATGTAGCTTTGGACAGTCTTCAATAGGGTATCTCGGGCACATTGTGTCGCGAGAAGGGGTTCGGGCAGACCCCGAAAAATTGCACGCCATGGAGAAATGGCCACTGCCCAAGGATCTAAAGGGTCTACGAGGCTTCCTTGGACTCACAGGGTACTACAGGAGGTTTATACAAGGATATGGTATTATTGCTCAACCTCTAACCCAAATGCTGAAAAAGGGAGCTTTTCAGTGGACAGAGAAATCTAGGGTCGCATTTGACAAACTCAAGTCGGCCTTGATGACCGCTCCAGTTTTGACACTCCCCGACTTCACCAAGACCTTTACAATCGAAACCGATGCATGTGAAGTTGGCGTTGGGGCCGTACTCGGCCAAGAGGGTCATCCCATCGCATACATGTCGAAGGCCCTAACCAGTAGGGCGAAACCTCTCTCAACGTATGAGAAGGAATTGCTTGCTATTGTGATTGCGGTGGAGAAGTGGCGTCCCTATCTCATTGGACGCAGGTTCATAGTCCGGACTGATCAAAACAGCTTGAGATACATGCTTAAGCAACGTGTATCCACCCCAACACAACAACGTTGGTTAGCCAAACTGTTGGGGTACGATTTTGAAATCGAGTATAAGAAAGGTCCGGAGAACAAGGCAGCAGATTCCCTATCACGCCTTACCGAACAGTTCATGACACTCTCGGTGGTGGAAACCAACTTGTGGTTACGATTGGCTAACGATCAAGATAATGACCAATCGACCAAGTTACTTAAGGCTGCAGAAAAGCAGAATCCGGGTTCCATCCCTTTACATTCGGTTAAAGGGGATCTTCTTTTTAGGAAGGGTCGAGCTGTTGTCCCTCCTAATTCAGAGCTGAAACGAGAGCTTCTGCAGCATTTCCATGACTCGCCTGCTGCAGGACACGAAGGGGTCGCTAAGACCGTGAGTAGAGTCAAGGCCCAGTTCTGGTGGCGAGGACTGAAGGCCGATGTGCAAAGATACATCCGTCAGTGCAAGATTTGCCAAAGGGAGAAATATGAGGCAATCAAGCCTCCAGGTCACCTAAATCCACTCCCAATTCCTACAAGACCATGGACGGATATCACCATGGATTTCATAGATGCTATGCCCCGCTCAGAAGGAAAAGAGGCAATACTAGTTGTGATAGATAGGCTGTCGAAATACAGCCACTTTGCACCATTGCCATGGCTGTACCAAGGGCCAATGGTGGCTCACGTCTTCCAGGAGTACGTTGGAAAACTCCACGGGATGCCTCAGACGATCATCTGCGACAGAGACTCAATTTTTATGAGGGCGTTCTGGAAGGAGTACATGAAGACGTTAGGTACAGAACTTCGGTTCAGCACTGCCCATCACCCGCAAACCGACGGGCAAAGCGAGGTTGTGAATCGGTCTCTCGAGACTTATCTCAGATGCTTCGCGGGAGAAAGACCTAATTCATGGGTCAAATACTTACCCTGGGCCGAGTGGTCTTACAACACGAGTTGGCACTCGTCGGCAGGGATGACTCCCTATGAGGCAGTCTACAGTTTTCCACCTCCAGCCATTCCAACTTATGAAGGAGGTAGCGCCTTAGAGGATAATGTGGACTGCGAACTGCGCACCAGAGAGGAGGTCCTTAACTCCTTGAAACAGAATTTGATTAAAGCGCAGAATCGAATGAAGCAAGTCTACGATAAAGGTAGACAAGACCGAGAATTCGAAGAGGGGCAGTACGTATGGTTGAAGAGGCTTCCTCTGAAGCAGAAGTCTCTAATGGGGCAGCCATACTCGAAACTTCTGCCACGTTACTACGGGCCATATCCCATATTACAGAAAGTCGGCAAGGCCGCAAACCGATTGGGATTGCCCAGAGAGGCACAAGTCCACCCTGTGTTTCATGTCTCTCGCTTGAAACCACAACAAGACGAGATACCGACGACAGTGGAACATGTGCCAGATCAGTTGCTGACGCCTTACAGAATTTTAAAGCACAGATATACGAGAAGGCAAGGCAGAACAAGGCATGAAATATTGGTTGAGTGGGAAGGCCCCGACCAAGGAACCTCTTGGGAGGAATTTGGGTCAGTTGCTCATCGTTTTCCCTCTTCCAGCGCTCGAGGACAAGCGCAAGGTAGGGAGGGGGAATCTGTTACGAACCTCCCAGATGGTCCAGACCCAGGCGAGGCCGAACAGCCCGAGCCAAGCATTAGGCGTAGAAACGCGTCAGATTTGTGGGCTCGGTCCTTGCAGCAGTTAGCCGAGGAAACTCCCAAGGAGGCTAACGTAGCACCAGGTCAGGTTGCAGTGGGAGGAGCGGGAGGAGCAGCCAAGTCCGCAACGGTGCTCGAACAGGATGAACCTCAGGGTCACACTGAACCGGTTGTAGAACTCACCGAGCGTAGGCTAGACGCACCCAAATCGAGTTCGACTTTCTCAACCCGCGAGGTCGTCTAAGACCAAGGGTCTTAAGTGAACGGCTCGGTCAGCCAGACCGAGCCCTTATACTCCAAATGTGAAGTGAGGGCGCTTACCCTCACGAGGTCCCCCTCCTTGGGCTCATAAGGTTCAAGGAGTCGATCTTAGTACTTAGGCGTTTTAGCATTTGCTCTTCGTTTTTATTAACTCATTTTACTTAGCGCCTTGGAGATTTGAAGTAGAGACCTAAGCTGGCGGGTTGTGCCGAGCGCCCTTAAGTTTTGGACTTTGGTTTTTGGATCCGCTCTTGTAAATATCGGATCATATTAGGTTTGTATATAAGGATTTGGATCCTTTGTAAAATCATCGAGGAAATTGAATTTTGGCTCATTGCGAGTTTTGGCTCTCTCTCCTCTTCGAGGACTCCATCTCTTCGACCCCCTCTCTCAACCCGAGTTAGGAGCGTCTCCCACCATTGAATCCCCTTGCCCCCGTCGTCCGTGTAGACCTCGGCCTCAAGGAAGAAAAACAAGGCGGATCCCTTCCCACCGGCGGTGATCCTTCCTCGTCCACGCTTGCCTCTACGAAGAAGAACAACAGCCTGATCATCGGTGCCTCCCCCTTGAACACGAAGGAGAAGAAAGGCTGAGATCGGCATTAGAGAAGATCGAAGTCCCCAAGGCTTCGATTCGACGGCTTATTAAGGTTAGTACCCGGATCATTAGACTTCGTCCATTCGGCTTGGAGTTGTTCACTTCCGGAGCCTCACCCGCGACCTAGGCCCCTTGCTCGGCATACCCGAGTGACTGGTTTGAGGATCTACGGTGCCCCTCCCTTGGTGCACTCTCTTCCCCGCTTGGAATCGGTTTTCTATCCGTAGGAACCAGCCCAAGCCACCCCAAGGATTCCGACGGACTGTTTCGCAAAAAGGATCACGTTCTACCGTCGAGTCTCATTCAAACGTTGGCATGAATTCCAGCAGCATTAAAAGGGCTCAAACTCCCGGTTCAACATCAAGGTTTGGGCTCCAAAGTTATCATATTGGAATCGCCACATCGAGCTGTCCAACATAGTTGATTTTGGGCGCTTTTGGCCCACGCGATAGCAAGTTACCATCCGGCCGGAATTCTGGTCGGAGCTAGACGCCGCTGCAACATCCGGCGCCTGACATTGTTCCAGGCGGCAGAGTACCGTTCTGCCCCTCCGTCATCAGAAGCCCCCGTAGATTCGAGGAGGGCACAAGCGTCAATTCGGACGAGGAGCTAACCCTAGCCGCGGTGCGTGAAGGAGCGCCTCTTCCTTGGCCGCCGGCCTATTCCGGGTAAGTTTTCCTACCGCGCATCTTGGCCCTCCGTTTCTCCACGTGTCAAGCATCCACCAACCCGCGTCCTACCCTGTCCTCGTAGCCAGCCACGTGTCCTCACCAGCTAACCTAGTCCCCTCCGAGAATCCCTCTTGGATCCCGAGCTCCCAGCTCGCAACCCCAGCCCGCCGCTTTCCTTTTTGGTGTATTCTTCTGGTCGCCAACCCTAACGCCTCATCCCTCCATCGCGCCACTTGTCACGATCTCAGCCACCCTGCGCCAAGTCACCCGCCCACGTGTCCGCCACCTGTCCTGCCTGGTCCCACTTAGAGCCTCGCCCCGTCCACGCGGCAGCCAGCTCACCAAACCGCGTGCCACCTACACCCGAGCGATTTGGCAAGTCCCTGGCCGCACGCTCCCCTTTCCCGTTTCCTCGCCTATCTCCCCTATCCTCATCTCAGCCCTAACCCGCAGTCCATCTCCACCGCTCATCTCCTCCACGTGTCACCTATCTAGTTAGAGAGAGAGAACTCGAGGAATCTCGAGTGCCACCTCCTTGATTGCCTAATCTCCTTAGCAATCAAGCTCGATCTCCTTCCTACTTTCTAGGATCGTGATCTCCTCTCCCCTTCTCGCTAGCCTTTCCCCTAGCGAGCTACTCTTGACCGTTGATCTTGCCACGTGGCAAGACCCGACGCACTCTCTTGGCTACACCGCCAAGTCCAAACACCCCTAGCTAGGTTAGCCTCTTGCGTCGCCTACCCTAGGAGCTCACTACCCACACTTGATCCGAACCCACTTGACCTTAGGACCTAGTCAACCCTCTGACTTCTAGACTTAGCTCACTAGGTCAACCCTCAAGCTTGACCTAACCCTAGTCTTCTCGAGCCTACCTCGAGATTGCTCGAACCTACTTCACCCGGACCTATCACTTGGCCCAGTAGTCAACCTACCCTCTAGAACCCACTACCGTACCCGGTCTCACGTGACCAACTCATCCGAGCTTAGGCTCATCCCTAGCCAACCCGCATTGGCCTACCCTCTTAGTTAGAAACCCTAACACCTCTCCCCAAACCTCATCTTTCCCTCGGCCTACCTCAACCTTAACCTCTCTTGACCAAACCGACCTACCCATCTAGAGCCCAGCCGTAACCAAGCCCAGCCGTGCCTTAGTTAGGATTAGGTGTAGCTGTTCCGTCGGCCGCCCCCATGGTCGACCCCCTTCCGTCGTCATTCTCCTGGCGTCCGTGGCCGAGCCACATCCGAAGGAAGGAAGGTAGGCGTTGCCCTTCTCGGCGCTCGCCCCCCTCGTCACTCTGCCGGAGTTCGGGCGAGAACCGCAGCATCAGCGAACTCGGACGCGCGCTCCCCGCCGTCCTACCGTCTGCACCGTCGTCGCCCGCAGGCGCGCCAGCCTCGGCCGAGCGCTCCCTGCCTGCCCTTTCTCCGCGCCTTCAGCGGCAGCTAGGCCGTGCGCTTCCCGCTGGTCTCCCAGCCCTTGCAGCAAGCTCCGAGGAGGCTCGCCTCTAGTGGACTTCTCTGGTCCGTAGCTGCAATATCCGAGGCACGGTATTCGCCTCGGATCTCATTCGGCGCAGCCAAGGCATCGCCTTGGCCGGTATCGTCCCCTTAAACCCCCTTGTAGTTTCGGGTGGGAGCATTTGCTTTTGCATTAGGAACTTGTTAGTTTGTCTCTTACTGCTTTAGCCCGGGCTTAGACCCATCGTCCGTTACGTGGTACCTAGGAGGCCGTAGGCCAAAGACACGACCGCCGCGGGCCCAGCCGTCCTATTTGGGATTTGGGCGTGGTTTGTCCGTTAGTCGTGGTTTGTTTGTGGTTTGTGAGTGAGTTGCGAGTGATTCTTTGTATCGAACGCGCTTGTAAAGCCTCGCATCCGATTTTAGTTTAATTGTAGTAGGATAATCCTTAGCTAGGATTTTTGGGAAAGGGTTAACCCGCTCTTGTAATCCATCACCGTGGGATTTTGCGCCGGGGTCCTGTCCGGCCGGGTAGACCTTGTGTTTAATTTGCTAGGATTTTTTGGTTTTTAGATTACCTCAAGGAGACTTGGGAACTAGGACTCGTGCTTGGTTCGCGCTTTCTAGCCGCAACCGGGTGAGTGCCTAACAGCTACTGATGAAGAGGAATGTCTCCTTTGACCACACTTGCTCTCTGCATCTTGACTTGAGCTGGCTTTGACTTTGGACCCACTTGGTGCTGCCCATCGGTCCTCCTTTGAACTTTTCACTCGTCCTCTTGCCAAGTCCAGACCCACTTGCCTCCTCATGCATGCCCTTAGTCACCCTAAGTTCACCTTGGCTGACTAGTTTGCTTTGGGCATTAGGGTCTCCCCAATCAAATTGCTAAGTTCAGGCTCAGCCTCACTTAACTTTAATACGTCTTTGCTAACTAGTCCGCCTTTGTCCGTCTCGTTCTGTCCATGAAGGATAACCTCACTTTGATTTCTCATGCTATCGCATGTATCCTCAAATATGCTCGGCATGGTCCAAATTAGGCACGTACCAACATCGAAGTTATGCCTCAAATGGATATTAGAGACTCCAAAACTGAGACGCTACAAGCCCAGCAGGTCTCCTATATAGGTGTTGTGGGTGATTGCTCTGGAGTAGAATGGGGAAATATGAAAATCATATGGTCTACCATAACTTTTTCAAAAATTTATGGTGGCATTTAGCATGGCTGCCTGGTTGAGTACAGTAGCATGGCCAGACTTTGCTGAGGCAGCTTGGCTCCATGGGTTTGGTGCCTTGGCAGTTGGGGCCCATCGCCCATAATACAGCTTTGCTTTAGACCTTCGCCGCCATCACCCACCAAAAAAAGCCTGGTCCCAATGCATTTCAAGCCCAACAACATGAAAAACCCTCAGGGGATGGTTTAAACCTGATATCTGGTGACTTGTTTTAGCATTATCCTCGTGAATTCATTGTCAATTTCATGAATTGATCATTTCTGTTCTCAAATTGGGGAAAATCCCCAAATCTATCGAGGAGTTCGTCGAACAGCAGTAGGAGTGATTTTCTGATCCAAGCAAGACTTCCTTTGGGGCGCGATTCTGATTGAAGGCGATTCTAGGGTCGAGCAAGGTGGCGTTGGATTCCGGCACGTGTCTAGTATTTTTGGACCGAGTTGCAGATTTTTGGATGATCTTGTGAAGAGCTACAAAATTTACAAGTGCTGCAGGCTTCTGAAGTTTCCTGTGACCTCCTGCGAGTGAGAGTCGCCTGCGACCCAAACAGACTTCAGCTGGGAATCCTCAGCAATCTGGTGACACATACTCGCCTTCCATCTCTCTATACTCTCTATAATTTGTCTAGACTTTGATGTTGTTCATGTTTTAGAGCTATATCAACTGATTGAAGCTATTGTCGAAGAGGTCAGTCATTGTACAGGAGCAGTGAAGAAGGAACGCGTCCGCCGGCGCTTACTGGCGACCACCACCCCCAAATTAGATACTCCTGGGGTTCAATTTGATATCTGGTGACTTCTTCATGACTCTTTGAGCTATATCTTGAGTATCTACCTTGATGCTTGACTGTTGCGCAGTTGGAAGCTGTCAATCCTGTAGAAGACTTGCTGTTCGTGGGAAGCTGGGACTGTACATCTGATGAGCTGCAGTAGTAGACGCCTATGCAGATTTGCAGGAGCCGATGACATTTAAGGCATTTGTCGGTGCCTAACCGATGATAACATGCCCTTATCAACAATCACAAGGGCAAAACTACACTTCGGTGAAGCACCTTAACTTCTGGTTGCTCTTACCTTGCTGATTTAATAGACAGTAAACTATCGTCTGCATGTTTGAGCCTAAGGTGTGCAAGGAAGCTAGAACTAGTTGCAAAAAGGAGCTAGCAGCAATCTGATCATGGTGCTGGAGCTGAATAGCTGAGACCTTGGACTTAGTCTCAGCTGAAACATCATTAGTGGAGATGCGAGACGTGGCTCCGGTAGGTGAGACTTTTTTCATCCTATAGATCACGAGTGGGCATGTGATTGTAGCCAGCCATAAGCCCTTCCAGGCTCCATCTGACTGTGGACTCCTTTGAAGCACATCCCTTAGGACACAGTCCCGGCTGGGCAGACCACCTAAGGGGTCCGAGGGGTATGGTTTGCATTCGCCTAAGCATGGATGACAGGATGGAAGGATGCTGTAGATGAATTATGTTGAGTGATGAGTGCTATTTTTGTATCGCATATGGTTGTACAAGCCTCACATTTTCATAGCTTCTGTAGTAGGCTGAAACCGGGCTGGGAGAACAACTCTTGTAACCAGTCCTAAGGGTTAATTTGAGATGGGGTTGCTGTTCAGCCGGGTTAAAATTGTATAACCTCCCTTAATATTCATCAGCCGGCTGCATCCTCGAATTGATTCTCGGGCGAGAGCTGGTTGTTGACAGCAATTTTTGGGTGCAGCTGAACCGGCTCTAACAGTTGGTATCAGAGCTGTGTTGGAGGAGCATATTCAGCCAGATCAGTTCTCAGTTGGTAGCAGCAAGGTTGGAATTATGGGGCAGAAGGAAAAGAAAATACCAAAGGAGGTCGAAATCTTTGAACAAGAAGAAGATTATGAGTTTGCAGCCAAGATATCACAGCTGCATAAAGTTCAAATTGATGAGAGGCTAATGCATCTTGAAGACTACATGACTGTGATTAAAAGCAAAATGCATAAATTGGACACACTAGATTGGTTAAAGGATTTTATGGACAGAATATTTGTCACAACTGAGACCCTAAACCAGTGAATGGAACAAGTAGAAAAATTAAATCGATGTGCTAATGTTCAGGATGAGAGAGGAAAAAATAGCCCAAACTCATTGGGAACATCATATCAAAGAGCACATATCCAAAATGAACCGGAAGGTCCAATGACCTACAATGAGGCTGCTAAAGTAGGAGGCCACACAAATGAAGACATAAGGATTGGTGACACTTATTTAGATCCGGAAAAAAGAGATCCCACCCATACACCAGCTTGGCATAATAGGTCACCAATAGAAAAGAACCAAGGACGGGCACATACATCTTCAACAAGAATAGAGCGTCCAACTGAAAAATATCAGCTGAATGTTTCGGAACCGATGAGAGAAAAAGGCATAGACATGGAATGTAAATTTGCTTATTTCTAATTGTATTTTAGCATTGACTACAAATCTGGATAAATAGTATCATCTTCTTTATGGTATCTTTAATTGGCCATAAACATAATCTAAGAAGTTAATTTGCTAAATTCGTCGGATTCTATGTTGCTTCTTATGGCTCAATTTTTCAGTGTGTTTTCTCTCAGTATTTTTGAGATCATTTAGTTAAGTTTGAAAATGTGTTATATGTCTAACTATTTCTTTCATTTCTTGTAACATATTTTACTTCTTTTGTGCATGTTTGCCAACAACTCCTAACTAGCCTCATTGATGCATGTCAACCTAAGTCGAAGGCTAGAATATTGTACTTCTTTTATGTATTCAATGCCATGTACAAATATCATCTTAATATAAAAGATGGACTAAATTAGGAAAAACATTGTTTGTTTTATTTCAGTTTAAATGATGACATCAATTGCACTTTGCATTTATTATGTTTCTTACAGGGGTTTGAATTGTATTCACATTATTTAGGTTGTACAAAGATAATGGAATATTGAAAGAAAATTGCAACATTTTAATGACGGTATAAAACCATCACTAAAAACATAATTACTGACGGTATACTAACATCAACAAAATTGCATGGTTTACTGATGGATAAAGCCGATGTCAATCTAAAGGAAACTGCAATGACATGTATTCTCTATCGATAAATGTCTTGCAAATACTGACAGCATGATGATGTTGTCTGTAAAAATTTCATATTTTGCTTGTGGCATCTTCCCATCGTTGTAGTTCCATTATATTGATGTTGGTATTTCCCATCAATGAAAGTTTCAATGACAGTCTCTACACTAACGGATTGCTACATCTGTCAGTGATACTTATACTGACAGCTTGTTACCTTATACTAATGCTTTCTGTCCGTCATTAAAGTTTCTTTTTTTTTTAGTGCAATTTCTTTTGAGTGTAGCCATGGATTCACTTGGGGTCATATTACCTTTCTTTAGATCAAATATTTTTTTTGTGAGACCTGATACATTTGGGCAGTACTGTACTTGTCACTATAAAACTCCTTTGTAGCATGTCGAATCTCTTCCATGGTTTCAAAATAATAAAAAACTATCAGGGAGCTCAGAGTCCATGAGTTATATAACGAGGAGATCACCATGTGATTTCTGGGTCCCTGTCCTTCATACTTAGGGTCACCAATGTTTGGTTTGGTTTTTTTCCATTGATGTACCCTAGTTTCGATTTTCTACTAACCAAAAGAGTCACAACCTTGGACCCAGCCAGATAATTCATACCATTCAATGAAACGTTGGTGATTTTGAGAACAATGGTACATGTTTCCATGACAATGTTTGCTGCCGAGTTGTCTCTGATTTAGAGTTGCGTCCATGTGAACCACTAGTTTCTTCACTTTCTTGGGAAGCCATGAATGAATGAGAAAGAACCAGGCAAGCATAGCTCTGATACCATGAAAAAATTCAAGAGAAAAAATTCAGAAATTAGTTGACATGGTTTAGATCTTTTGATCCTACGTCCACAGTAGAATGCCACGTGGCGCGTGTGTTTCTTTCTTATTTCTTCATCCAATTTGTTAGAAGAAATATACAGTCAAATTGAGGAATGGTAACAAAAAATGGAAGTTTAGTATAATCGCCAACCGAAGGAAAGAGGACTTGATAAACACGTCTACGTGATCCAAGCCAGCCCTTCACCACAATTGTTTATTTTGCGACCAAAGCATGATTCTGACTGAATTTTTATAGCTACATCTAGTACTTTCCTTTGATGATTAAACAAATCCGTAAATTGGGTTCGGTCCTGCATGTGTTGACATTGTGTGGTGAAAATTTGATAGAAATCGGGCTGCACTTAGCCCTCCAAAATTACAAAATTCTAAAATATGTTCCCGTGCACTAAGTTTGCATGCATAGTCAGAAGTAATTTAGCTTTTTAATGGTTTTAGATTTTGTGCAATGAATTTCAAGTCTATAACTTGGAACTGCCTCCTAAGCATTTCAAGAACATCCAATTTTTATGCACAGTAAAATATGTTCCCGTGCACTAAGTTTGCATGCAATGACTTTAGTTTCTGAGCTAGGAATGAGTACTTAGTTTAATGTGCTTTATAGTTTGTTTTCTAGTTTTCTTTTTGCATTTAGATTTGATATTTAGTCTTTACTTGATAGTAATAGTTCCATTTTAGTTGTAGGAGCATATTTTAGTTATTTAATTTGGAGGTCTCTCTAGTATACTAGGAGAAGGGCGGGTACTGTGGCCAAGTCAAATGCGTAAAGATGCATAATTTCTTCAACATTAGTTGCAATCAGCTGGAGAATACATCGACCAACAACAAATCAGATTTCATTCGTCTTGGTGCATTTTTGTGTTTCAGTTGTTTGTTAACATCTGAATAATGTACTTTTTTTATATCTTTTATTTTTTCAAGGTAATAAAATGAAATGTTATTGGGATTTAAATCTCATATTTGCATATGTTCCCCATGTTTGACTTGATCCCCCCACTTGTGGAATTGGTCTTTTTATTTGGTATTCGTTCTTTAGCTGTTTTTGTTAAAAGATATTATTTCAAATTTCATTTTTCAAAGGGAGCACCTCTTCTCAATATGTGTAAACATTTAATTTTTCCGGCTATCCAACCAAGGGTGGAGACGGGATGGTAGGGACCCTACCACCATTCAGATGTGACTAAATCTTTAGCTGGACCTTTGTGTTTAATAATTTGTCTATCATCTTCTATGTCTAACATATAACTTTTAGGTGGTAAGAAGATTCCTCTCTTGACATGGTCTTCTAGTTTAAACTTACCCAATTCAATGGAAGAGATCAAATCGTCAGGAAGAGGACTTCCTAGAACTATTGAGTCGGTATCAGTATAGTAACAGTCAGGTCTCGAAATGTATGGGTACATATGAATACGAGCACATGCAGTGATAGCAGCAGCCAATGGAACTGCCGACATCTTAGGAGCTTTCCAATCATCGTCGTCAGCAAAGCTACTATTGCTAATGTAATTGACCATATAATAATGATCGGTCAGCTTCTCTGCAGATTGAAAATTATCCATCTTCATCAATTCTTCATATTTCTTTTGATTGCAGATCTCTGTTACTGTACTTTCAGGATTCACGCCCCCCACCCCTCTTCTCAAAAAAAAAAAATTGCATGTAAACTTAAAGAAAAATTATTTATTCTACATAAAAATGATATTTAAGCACTTGTCAAAATTTTGAAATTATACTTTAGCCCCTTTTATGAAAAATACATGTCAACGCCCCTATGTCCAACCATGAATAAATCACGCATTCATGAATTTTCGACAGAGATACAGTGGCACTGGAAAGTTACTCACTACTACATGATAAGTAGCCTTTTCAGTTTTGTTCCTACGTTTGTCTCTTCCACTTGATAGTTATGAACTTCATCTTTATAGCTATTCGCATTGTTCGTTAAACAAAACGAAGATGAGAAGATAGTCGGAAAACTTGCCTGTATCCTTCTTTTGAAACTTTTTGTTGTTACTGAACTAATGCAATTGCAATCCACAAGAAGAGAAATGTATTAGCATGAAATGTGTTAAATAAGCCGGGGCATCGGGCTGAGCCGCCGCCGGGCCGGCCCGGCCAGGCCTGATCGGACCCGGGTCTGGGCCCGGAAAAACCTAGCCCGGGCCAGACCTGGGCCCGATAGGCCGGCCTGACTCTCCGCTCCCCCTCTCCCTCTCCGCTCCCGCTCTCCTTCTCAGCTCCCCCTCTCCCTCTCCGTCTCCGCTCCCCCTCCCTCACTCCCTCTCTGCTCCCGCTCTCCTTCTCAGCTCCCCCTCCCCCTCCCCCTCTCCCTCTCCTTCTCCGCTCCCCCTCTCCCTCTCCCTCTCTCTCTCTGCTCCCGCTCCCCCTCTCCACTCCCCCTCTCCCTCTCCCTTCTCCTCCGTCTCCCTCGCCACTTCCCCTCCTCCTTCGTCTCCCTCTTCCTCCTCTGTCTCCCTCCCCCTCCCTTTCCTCCTCCATCGGAGCGTGACGGGAGGGCGGGGAAAGGGGGTCGGGAGGGCGGGCCGGGCCAGACCGGGTCGGGCTGAGCGGCCCGGCCCGATGCCCAGGCCTAGTGTTAAAATATGTTTTTAAATAAATCTAAGTAAAAGCACCACCAATGCATTGATATGTTTGTGCTATTTTTATTTTTTATTCATGTAAAATGGGGAGGGGGAAGGGAAGAGAGAAAGAATCACTTTCTCTGTTTTATCTTAACACTACAAAGAAGGGTGATGACATTAAGGGTCTGTTTGATTGTCGGGTGAAATTTAACGTGGTAAATTTACCAAGGTAAATTTTTCTAGAAAAATTTACAGGATGAAATTTTTCCCTCTTCCAATCTGAGGTCCTGTTTAATGCACAGGAAGAATTTAACATGTTAAATTTAACCCTGTTTGATGCACAAGAAGAATTTAACGTGGTAAATTTAACCCTGTTTGATGCACAAGAAGAATTTAACGTGGTAAATATTGTTTTTTTTTTTGTCTTCTCCTCTCTAAATTTGACGTGGAAATTAGGGAAGCAGGCCAGGTCTGATATAAACATTACTGGATTTGACATAATCAGATTTTGCTATATCAAATTCAAGTTAGGTAGAACAAGCTAAAACATAATTTCACACTATCAACTAATTGGATGTGTTTCACATTTGAGGCTAGGTTGCAACAGATATTTGAGGGGCACTCAATTGAAGAACTGTGTGGACTTTGAATCCAACCACCTGAGCTACCATTATTCACTAGCAAAGAGAAGCTAGATGCAATTCTCATCAGGATAACAAAGAGAAGCTAGATGCAAAAGGTTAATTTGCATCCCCGGCTGGATGAGTAGAAAATGGAACCCTCAGCTTAGCTTAGAGTTTGGTCTTCACCTTGTGGACAGAGGAAAGGACTTCGCAAGAAAAATGTTCTTGCGAAGACGTTTCTGGTTTCTGAATAGCAACAACAAATCGCAATATACACGCGTGGTGACATCGAGACATACTCCAATAGCATTAGCAGATGAATAATGCAGAAAATGTCTGATTTAGTTGCATTTTTTCAAGCTGAAAGTTACGGATCACACACTCAGCAGATAACAGATAGGTTATGGCAACGTTGCAAATCTTTTCTGTATTTCCTAAGATTAGTTTGAAGCTTATCAATTTATTGCTTTCTCAAAGGAGAAACTCCAAAAGAAATAAGAGAAGAAAAAGATTAAGGGAGACTCTATGCCAAGGCAAAGTTTTATTTATACTGATATTAACTACTAGATTAACTTTAAAGTGACAAAACAGAGCATTGGAAAGTGGAAAAAAACCATTTCCTGATACATAAGCAGCCTAAAAGATCTTTAAAATCAAAACGGTTTTGAAGATAAGACAAGAGGATTAACTGATCAGCTTGTTTCTCAAGGTTGAATTAATGAAAGAGAAAACTATGCAAATGAATCAACTTGGCATCTTCAAGCCTGCGCTTTTTTGTCCTAACAGCTGCCTTAATCTTCTTTTTATTTGCCCTGACTTCACTTTGTTTGCTGCTTTCAAGGCCTGCGCCTTCGCATCAGGTTTCTAAGCAGGAGCGGTACGTAGAAATTTCAAATTACCAGCAAGGAACATGAAGTAGAGAGAGAGACACAAGCTAGTACTAGTATACTACAAACTTAAACTACAATATGTAGTGTAAAGAAATGAATTGCACATCAACTCAGAAACAACGTGGACATACTTTTTGCAGGAGCAATTCTATGGCAAATTGGCTGCCTCAGAAGTGCTACCTGCAAAAGGGCAACAGGTTAAGATTTCAACATATTATAAACATAAGATCAGGACAACTTATAAACATAAGATCAGGTGACTTCTGTCAAGATTGCCACATGCACTGCAAGATCTTAAGAATTCAATAAGGAGCCGAAGATAGACAAGTGCCTCGCATGGTACTGGATCATAATCATAATCATCAAATACAAACATCAAAAGTATATTACACTTGCAAAGAAATACCGTAAAGGAACCTTAACCCTCAAAATTCAGTGGGATTCTTAAACACCAGCCTCAGTAAGGACTCGCTGGCCATAAGTGGCCACAATCCAGTATAGAGGGAAGTGCGCCTAGAACTTGCCACAACTTAGAAAGCAAATCCACATGACTTTAGTAAAAGCATAATGCGAGACTTCTGAAATTGAACTTGACATGTTCCATTAAATTCCAAGAGCATGATCCACATTAGGAGATCAATAATGAGAAAGGTTATCCCAAAAAGAAGTTGGAAGGAAAAGAATTTTAGGGAAAACAGCTGAAAAATGTCCCTTTCCAAGAAGCAAGGTGCCGGTGGAGATGATGAACTCCTCAAGGGAAGCAGACCTAAACAAATTGCCGATGATATAAGACAGTTATCATGCCACCAAATACTGCACACACACACATAGCGAGAGAGAAAGGAGCGACCTCGAGAGAGAGAGAGAGAGGTGTAGGCGACTTAGCGACATTTGCTCACTGAAGCATAGCGATGGCTCTCTAAAAGGCCTGGTTTCCATTGTTGGTCCTCCTCGATCACGAAGGATAGAGAGGAACCATCTGGAACCGATTGCAAGAGAGAGACGGAGAAAAACAAATTGGGCGGTTTTGAAAAAGGGACACATCGAGAGCAAGAGAAACCCTTACATGAGCGGCGACTGTGGCGTTGGCGAATCGGCAGAGGAGCGGAGCAGAAATGGCGGAGCGGCGACGTTGAGAGCGGCCTTTGGTGCGACGGTGAGAAGTTTCTTTGCAAGGGAGGAGGAGCTGCAAAGGAGGGAAAGGAGTGAAATGCGACGGGAGAAGAGGGTGTCGAGCGGGTGAAATTCCACCCGCTCTCTTTTGCATTAAACGGGGTGAATTTCACCCCGTTTGATGCATTTTTGGTCGGGCGGGTGAAATTTCACCCGCCAGTAACAGGGCTTAATGGGAGACATTTCTCATTAGGGCAAGACAAAGAGAGAGAGAGATCTTTCAGGAAATGGCTTCCACCACCCCTTGGCGTTGCGTCGTCGGCCGAAGAACCGTCCCCTCCGCTGGACATGCTCCGCTCCCCCTACTGGAACAGTTATAATTAGATAAAATAAATCAGTTAGCTTTGAAGACCGAGCACGATATTCAAAGCTAATCACAACACGTAAAGTACCAACAAAACTAAACAATCATTGGAAACTGAAAAACGTTTCCTAAAAGGGCTTTACCTTTTTTCTGCGGGTCTTCGTATCACCGTCACTTGTGGACGTGCTGTGGCCGGAGATGAGGTCGAGGGTCCCCATGGACAGAAGGTTGGCACCCGTAGTAGGATGCATGGAGGGAGTCCTTTCAGACATGGGACCGGTCTGCCACACCTGATGCACGGTGGAGGTGTTGCTCGGCAGGCTCAAGGTCGCAAAGAGGATGATGTCGCCGCCGGAGACCTCGCCGGCGATTTTGGAGACGGGGAAGCTCAGGCTCCCGTTCCGCATGGAGGGTGTGTAACTAACGACCGATGTGGTTATCACGTTGACACTGTCAGAGAAGACGTAGCCCACGATGGCCTGCGAGCCAACCATGCCCTGGCCGGTGGGATTGATGGCCCAGGCGACCCAGTCGCCTCCCGAAGCAGGGGTAGCCCTATAGGCTACGTCGACGGTACCATTGGAAGCATAGTACGTCCAGTGGAGGGAGGCGTTGAGGACGGGGAGGTCAATGCAGGTCCCAAAGATCTTGTTGGTGAAATTCTGCGACGTGCAAGTCCGTGCAGAGGAGGCGTAAATGACGCTACCTACAATGTGGAGCAGGAGCAGCGACCTGCAAGTAGCGGAACGTACCATTCTAGATTATTGGGACCTTCTGGTCCGGAATGCGGAGACGTCTGCTGCTGCTCTCTTTCTTCCTCTATCTCTCTTCACAGAGATGGAAAGTGAAAGGGAACATGAGGAAGAAAGAGAGGGGACGTGGTGATCTCCTGGTTGGGTGGAAGGAGCTAGCTTGCTTTATAGGTGGAGGACTCACGTCCAAGCAATTGATAACTTCATTGGCCTTTCTCTGTCTCCCGCTTTCGAACAACCATCTTTCCTGTGAGGGAGGGGAGGGACCAAGAAGGTCGTACGCCGAACTGTGGCTTTCTCACGGCGAACATCTTCCTTGGTGGTCAAGCTTCTGATCTCTGTCAGCTAAGAGGGTTGCGAATTTTTTTTAGGCATCAAAAAGCCATTTCAAGTTTCTTTTATTGATCAGCTCGTGAAAGTGTTCTCATTTATGTAGCCATTAAACAAATGTCGACCAAATTTCAAGCACCTTTGAGAATAAAAATGAGCAAATGTGAATGGAAGAAGTTGACAAAACAACCACAGCCATCAGGCTCGCTCTTGTTTGAGTTCTAATTATAATTGATCAATATTGACTTTGGGTTTGTATCTAAATTTGTTTGCAAATAAGCCATGAACAATCAATTAAAAGCGGGGAAAGTCTAATCATGTAGAGCATCATATGTGTTCGGAGGGAGGGGATCTCCTTCCCGGCAACAAATATGAACGCAAAAATGAAAAAGAGAGATAGAGTATACAGAAATTTTTTTATAAATGTTCATATATTTTAAGAGGTGTTTAGGTGATACTTCAAAACTAGGTTTTTGAAGTGTTTAGATGCCATCAAATTGGGTTTAAAGAAAACCTAATTTTAATAAGACTTGGTTTTATAAAAAAGAGTGAAAAACCTAGTTTTATTTAAGTTATTCAAAAACTAAGTTTTGGATGTGCCATCCAAACATAAACACAAACTTTTTAAAACTCGTTAAAAATCTTAGTTTTGACAAAAAGTTAGTCTTACAAAAAAGAGTTAAAAAAGAGGGTGTCGTAAATGCCCTCTTAATTTTTTAATATTTTTATAATTTCTTTTTTCTCTTTTTAAAGTTATTTCCTTGTCACTTTAACTGGAACATTTTACACTTAAGCAGCATCGAGTTCCTTGGGCCTGTGGACCATAACTGATGGTTTGGAGAGGCACGTGCCTTATGGAAATGGGGCGGGGACCCGGCAAGTCTGGCTTAAAGAGTGGCCCAAGCCTGCGCATTCACCAAGCCCCCCTCCGTCGGCAAGCCTGGCTTAAAGAGTGGCCCAAGCCTGCACATTCACAAGGCCCCCTTCCTCGGGCAATCTCTTTTGAACTATGTCAGCCTTTTTGTTACGATGACCACAACGCCGTGGACAATCATTTTTTATATTGTTTCAGTTCGATGGCTAATGCCATTCGGTGCAAAGTGAATAAAGTGCTTGCGCAACTTAAGTAAGGAAATCATATTATTTTTGTCTTTTTAAAAAGTTTTTTTATTTAGATGAAAGGTATTTTTGTGATAACCATACTGACGCACGAAAACTATAATGCATATAACCAGGTTTACTAAGTGGATGCGACTTTGAAGGATTAAGGTCAACTGTGTGTGAGTATTTTCCTTTTCATTACGAGGCTTCTATTTTTTTCCTTTCTCAAGGTAAGTTTTGCCTTTAATAATAAAAAAAATATTTTCCTCTATTTTTATTGTTCTTAATGAGTTAAATCCAACGGGCCATTAGATTGCATCAGTTTGGTTTTACATAAGGCTGTACACAAGTAGATTCGAACTCAGTAAGCTCGAGTTTGACTCTTAAGCTTGAGCCCAAGTCACAACGCCAGCACGACTTAGTTGAAGCTCATTCATAAGCTCCCCATTTGACCTTAACTCTTTCCTTTATTTTAAGTTTAAAAATTACAAAAATAAATTCAAATTAAATAAGCTTTATCGAATTGAGTTCACGTAAGTCAAACTGGACCTGTTTATAAACTTGAGCATTCAATTCATCTAGTTTAATAACTAAATCAAACTCAATAATCGAATGAGTTTAAGACAGCTCTTGTTTGACTTCATATGCAGCCTTAGATAAGTAGTCACGCGTCAAGTTTATCTCAGGCTTCCACTTTCACGGAAAAAGCCTTGCCACAAATGAGCTTTTATGGACTGTGCGATCAGCCGTGCGTCAACGTTGCATCATGATCATCACGACTTCACATTGTTTCCGATGTCACCTGGTGGGGCATCGGATGACCAATTAGTGCTGCATGCGCCTTCACCCACGCCTGCTCCTTGAATTGCCTTGAGAAAATCCGATCTTTCAATTTGATCTATAAGGTCATCGTCGCATCAATCTTGCGTCATGCATGCCATCACCACAGCGTCGGACAATGAGTTCCCGTATCGTTTTCATATGGTGGCTAACGTCACTCAGTGGGCATCGGCTTATTTTTAAATTATTTTTATTAAATTATTAATATATATTTTAAATATTTAAATAAAGTACTTGGTATTATGAGGTTGACGGAAATTTTGAATAATGTTCTATTTTGACCTTTTACCTATCCTCTTTCAAGCTCTTAGTGGGAAAAGAGGGCTTTTTTTTTTTTTTGGTTGAATGTTAATATCTAATTGGTCCTCGTTAGCCACGGTCCATCAATAAGCAACCTGACCACTTAATAATCCTAACAGAAAAAAAAAATGCCAGTGAATGAAGAAGAAGATGGTTACCTTACCATTTCCAAAGAAGAAGCCAGCGGAAGAGACCAAAGGTCGCTGTCTGGGTCGGGACTGTGATGAGTGGGAATGTGTTTTAGGTAGTGAAGAGCCCGTTTACATAGTAAAACTGGGTCATTATGAGCCAATTCATCTTGGAAATGCATGATGAAGCGCCATAAATCGAACTGCACCAGGATCAAATGATCTTGATCTGGGTTAGCAATGTAAAAAACAATGCTATGTGGGTCGAGTCTTGACTCGTGGCCCAATATATTGCTGATCCGAGCTGTTGATTCGATGATTCTTGAGTCAGCTCACTGAGTTTGCCAACTATGTCTTAGAAGAGTGACAAATTACATGTTTACATGATTTTCCTTGTCCATGGCACCAATGTCCCCAGAAGGTGCCATTGGTCATCAACATCCTAATGGCTTTAAAGCTTGCCCCACACATAGGCCCCATTTTAGTAGGCGACACATGAAGCTGCCATTATGCCTCAGACTCTCTTTCATTACACAAACAAACCAAAGGATTCCATGGACAGAATTTTTCTAGCAGTACTCCAATAATTCATTAATTGTTCATGAGCTACCTAGCCATCCATCATTTTAATTCTCTAACAAACCCACCTCTAAAGGTCACAATGCACTCAAAACATTTTAATCACCTCCCTCTAGCACTACATAAAGAATGTTTTTACTGATGCAAGAAAAACATCAATAAAAATGTGCAATACATCAGGAGAACATTTGCTAAAGTCTTATACTCAATGTCAGTAAAAATTAGTTGAAAAATATGAGAGCAGAGAAAAAAACAAGATTTACGTAGTTCAGTTTCTAGCAAGAACCTATGTCTACGAGAAGCAAAGCAAAGACTATTTTATTATCGCCGATGTACAGAGATATTTATAGATGCAGGAATTTACGAAAATATTTTCTCATTATCTTATCGTCTATCACCAAGAATCATGGGATGTGATAATTGTTATTCTGGTTTTGTTTTCATTTTGTTTTGTTTTGATTTTCCTTCAGTTATGCTGCTTCTTTCAATATGGTAATCAACCTTATCTGTAGCAGATCTTTCCTTAGCAGAATTATCGTCTCCTGCCTTTTTTGTTCTAACCGTAGTTCATCCTTCCTTAGCTGATTCCATATTGTCAATACTCCGCCACAAACATAGCCGACCTGGGAGGCCAAGTTTGGAAGTAAGAGTGAAATGCTGATCTTTAGTAAGAGCCTTGGTAAAATATCAGCCAACTCAAGATATGAAGGTACCTATTTGGTGATATAATATGACCTTGAGCAACTTCTCCTGGATATAGTGGAAGTCGATTTGGATGTAGAAAACCTCATGCTAGAGAGAAGAAAATGAGTAAGGAAGGAGGTGACAGTATTTTAATGTGGTTCAACTGTTTAGTCTTTGTCCACGAAGAGAAAGTTTCTCTCTTGTTAATTTTCACAAGAGGAGAGATTTCATTTATACTTAATTCATACGTTCATCAATCCTACATATCTTGGGATTTGATTGATTTACAAGATCCTGCGTTTTTCCCTTTTCTGAGATAGTTGCCATTCTAGAATCGTTATTATCATAATCTCTTTTAGTTATAATCTTGGATCTGATATTGTTGGCCTAAGTGTTATTTCCTCCAGCATTGTTGCTGATTATATCATAATCTGATTTATTATCCCCACTCAAGATGAACGCTCGTGAAAGAGTGTTGAGTTTGAAACGGAGGTTATCAAAGGTAGTTGGAGGGTTTTGGGAGAATGTCAGCCAGCTGATCAGCACTAGGAATATAATGTACTGTGAGATGATTCTTGGCATTGTGATCTCAAACAAAATGGACGTCGATCTCAATGTGCTTGCTTCGATTATGAAAGGCAGGGTTGGCAGAAAGAGAGGTAGCACTGATGTTATTACACCATAGACGAGGAACATGCTTCATAAAGATGTTCAATTCCTGTAGTAAAAACGTGAGTCATAAAACTTCAGAGGAACAATGGTAGGATCACAAGAGCCCGATATTCAGCTTCTGTGCTGGATCGAGCTACAGTAGCCTGTTTGCAAGTAGATCATCAGAGAAGAGATGAATGTGGTTTGGCTACTGGGCTGAAGGAGTGAGATCTGGTAAGGGCTGAAGTTGGCGAATCGTCCAATTTGAGGTGATGGCAATCGTGAGAAGAACGCGTATAGAGGTATGTTTGGCTACTGGGCTGAAGGTTTCAAAGTAGTCAAGACCGTGTTCTTGAGTATGGCCCTTGGTGACTAAGCGAGCTTTGTAGTGTTCAAGTGCACCGTCAGCTTTCCTTTTGATATGAAAAACCCATTTGGAACCAACAACCTTAGCAAAGAGAGGTGGCGGGACAAGAATCCATGTACGATTGTTGTTGAGAGCTGCAAGTTCGGCTTTCATAGCATGAACCCATGAGTATGTTTCAAGGCTTGGGACATGGTATGAGGTTCAGTTTCAAGGTTGAGATTGGTGAGATGTAGTTCAGGGAGATGATACTTGGAAATGGTGTAGGTTTTGGGCTTGAGAGAGCCAGTTTGAGACTGAGTGAGCATGAAATGGGATCTCTATGGGTTTGAAAGTGTCGGAGGTGGTGGAGGAATGGGGAATGTTGTAGGTTCATGTTGCATATCCTGGGTAGGAGAGATGTGGGAGAAGGGGAAGGAATAGGGGAGGTTGGTTGGGTTGAGAGATCAGGTGTGAGAGGTGGATGTGACACAATTTGGGTTGGGGCATGATTCTATGATAGGTTTTGGGAAGGCATGGTTATGATTAAGGGGACGATAGGTACAGGTTTATTTGGTGAGGGTGAGGATGTTGACGCCAAGGCTTTGAAGGGATATACACCTTCATCAAATACCACATGTCTACTAATAAAAAGTTTGTTCGTATCTTGATCGAAGCAAATATATCCTTTGTGCATGCTGTTGTAACCAAGAACAACGTGTTGCTTGTTGCGAAACTATAATTTGTGAGAGTGGAAAACACGTAGACATGGATAGCATGCACACCCAAAAAACCTTTAAAAATTTATAATCCGAAGAGTTTTTAAACAAAACTTGATATGGTGACTGCATTTTAAGAACCCGTGTTCACATTCTATTGATCAAGAAGACAGCAGTTCTTAAAGAAAAATCCCAATATTTGTAGGGTAAGTTGGCATGTGTAAGAAGTGTTATTCCGATGTCAACTATATGCCTTTGTTTGCTTTCTATGCTGCCATTTTCCTGATGCACATGAGGACAAGCAACTCTGTGAACAATATCAATCTGTTTGAGGTAGGTAGAGATAGTTCGATATTCTCCTCCCTAGTCGCTTTGAACTGCCTTGATTTTCCAATCAAATTGTCGTTCAACCATAACTTAAAACGTTTTAAAGAAGGATACTCCCTCCAGTGATACTTTTGAAGCTGATAATAATGGTGGACAAAGCAAAACAAAATCAAGTATTGAATGTCAATACTGTGGAAGGAAATGATACACTGCAAGGAATTGCTGGGATATTCCTAAGGCATTTTCCGCCATGACGCTTGAAGAAGTCAAAGATGAAGCATGGTACCCTGGCATCAGAGCAACAAATCGTGTCACCATGGATGAATCCCAGATGACCAAAAAACAAGTCTACCAAGGAGGCAAAGCTATAATTGTAGGCAATGTCTCTTCTATTCCAGTTTCTCATGTTGGGAGTATGGTGATTCAATCTAACAAGCGATATTTTAAACTCAGTCGTGTTCTTCATGCACCGTATATTACCAAAAACTTGCTATCAGTAAGTCAATTTACATTAGAAAACAACTGCATTTTTTAGTTCACTCCGTTTGGATTCTATGTAAAGGTCTTCGAACAGGCGAGGTCCTCGCGCAAGGGTTAAGGACACGGACAAAACTATATGAGATTAAGCCATCAAGAAAGAAAGTGTTTTTAGCCAACAAAAGCCAGCGACCCGCGTCATTTGACATATGGCACCAACAATTGGGACATGCAAACAAAAGATCAATTGAAATTTTCCACTCCAAAGGATTGATTCATTTTTCAAATAAAGAAGATGGAGTTTGTAAAGGATGCCTTGTTGGAAAAGCTCACAAGTTGCCTTTCAAACCTGCCTTGCACAAGTCAACTCGTCCTCTAGAGCTACTTCATGTTGACGTCTGGGTCCATCTCCATGTGAGTCAAGGGAAAACTTTAATTATTTCTTTTGGTAGACAATTACTCTCATTATGTTTGGTTGTTTCCTCTCAAGTGTAAGTCAGATGTGTTCAAAATGTTTGTCGACTTCAAATCTATTGTTGAGAACCAGCTGCAAGAAAAAATTAAAATTCTCCAATCGATAATGGAGGAGAATTCATTAGTACCCAATTTGATTCCTTTCTAATTGAACATGGTATCTTCCATCGATTTTCCTGCCTATACACACCCGAACAAAACGGATTAGTTGAAAGGAAACATAAACATGTTGTGGAAATTGGACTCTGTATGCTTAACGGGTCCAAGATGCCATCTCGGGTTTGGGTAGATGCTGTCCGAACAGCAGTGTTCATTATAAATCGACTTCCTAGGAAACATGGTAGTCAATAGACACCATATGAAATCTTGTTCAAATACAGACTAGACTACTCTCTATTTTGAATTTTTGGAGCTATATGTTATCATGTGTTAACAGCTTATCCCCGAGACAAGTTGGAACCCAAAACTAATGTGTGTGTTCTAATTGGGTATGGTGTCAAACACAAGGGGTATATGTGCTTTGATCCAAAGACAGTAAGATTTATATTAGTCGACATGTTTTCTTCGATGAGAGCAAACTTGGCTTCCAAGGATTAGAAATGGACAGTAGTCATAGCCCTACCAACATCAATTTATGGTAGTCTTTCCCATGAAACTAGACCACCAAAACCAAAATCAGCCTAGCATCACCCAATGACCAAACCAAAATGACCCCATCCTCACTTCCTCACCACTATCGACTGGTCCTATCACAGCAACTGAATGGCTTAATCCCTATGAACCACCTGTTCTAAGTGTTAACCACCCATTAGAACTTGCTTCATCTCACCTACGTCCTTTCCATTCGTTGCCACCAACTACTGCTCCATCTAATACAGCCATCATCCCTTCAACCTCCACCAGTGAACAACCGTCCTCGAGCTCTCCCACCTTACAACCCACAATACCATTTGTTCCCTTACCTTCTCACACACACACCATGATCACCAGGTCATGACAGGTCACCTCAAACCAAAAACCTATGTCACCATTCAGTCTCATACCACCAAAAATCACTATGAACCTGCTACTTATACGGATGCCTCTAATCTACTGCTTGGCAACGTAATATGGATGCTGAATTTTGTGCTTTGTAGCAAAATCATACATGGGAATTGGTACCTCATCAAGATCATTTTCATGTTATTGGATCCAAGTGGGTTTACAAGCTAAAATATAATCCTGACGGTGCTATTGCTAGACATAAAGCTAGGCTCGTGGCCAAAGGTTATCTTCAAGAAGCTGGTGTTGATTTCAATGAGACATTTAGTCCCGTCATTAAACCCTCTTTATGCATGCTTCTCTCCTTGGCAGCACAATCCAAATGGGACATTCGCCAGCTCAACTTTGATAATGCCTTCTTGAATGGCATTCTCATAGAGGAGGTTTATATGTTGTAGCCTCAAGGCTATGAAGACCCGAAGAGACCAAATCAAGTGGGTCATCTTATAAAGGCCCTATATGGCCTAAAACAAGCACCACATGCCTGATACATGTGCCTCAGTAACTTTCTCCAAGATCTGGGATTTCATGTTTTCAACTCGGATCTTTCTCTATTCATTTCTCAAGACTGCCAAGTCTTCGTTCTTGTCTACGTTGATGACATATTGGTAACTGGACCATCTACGAGGTCACATAAAGGGTAATTCAAGAGCTCAAACAACACTTTTCCATCAAAGATATGGGTCGGCTGTCATATTTCTTAGGCATTGAGGTTCTCTATCAAATTGATTATATTTATCTCGATCAAAGGAATTATCTACTCAATATTCTTAAACAAACCCACATGGAAAAGGCCAAGGCATCGACTACACCTATGAACACCACCCATAAGCTGCACAAGGATGGAATCTCATATGACAACGATACATTCTACCGAAGTATTATCAGTGCACTTCAATATGCCTACATCACCAGACCGGATCTTTCATTTTCAGTCAACAAAGTATGCCAATACATGCATCTGCCAACCATTGATCATTGGAAAGCAGTCAAAAGAATCCTACGATATGTTCAAGGTACTCTCTACTATGGTTTGTGTTCCAAATCAACCACATATCCACTCACTCTTCATGCATATGTTGATGCCGATTGAAGAGGTTGTTTAGATGACCAGAAGTCGACCAGAAGATGCGTGATATTCCTTGAGCAAATGTCACTTCGTTCGAGATCATGTCAACAAAGGCCATATCAAAGTTCAATTCCTACGATCAAATGAACAAATTGCTAACGGTTTAACAAAACCATTGAATGTCACTCTGCATCATCAATTTACAAATAATTTGAACGTAGTTGATTACATGCTCAAATTGAAGGGGCGTGTTAAGACTGAATATCCAATCGTTGATGCTAATTATGTCAAGACCTGCTATCCAGCCATTGAAGAGACCTGTTGTCCAGGCGTTGCAAATAAAAGTGCAGCTCCAGATCAACAGTAGCCATCTCAAACTGGGTAGTAACCGACTTAGAGTAAAATTTCAATGCTACTTAAATTCTTAAGAGAACACTAAAGTGACTTCGAAATGTGATCTTCAAAAGGTCTCTAAATGATCTTTGTAAAGATTTTTCAATTCAAAATTTTTTAAACCAAAATGTTTTATACTTTCAAACGACTCTTCAAAAACTTTTTCAAAAATTTGAAGCATTAAATTTTCAATATTTTCTCAAACATTACACCACATTTAGAATGAAAAGATGTTTAAGCCAAAACAAAATGCATCGATTAAATATAGCCCTTGGATTGGTTTCTCCCAGTAAAGGCGCCGGAAATGGTCAATCCTCATACTGAGGGATGAGTCTATTTCTCTCTCATTTAAAATAAAACCTCATTTTTCTATATCGCTCCAAAAACTAAATATTTTTGGGAATGCAAACAAAAAGCTATGATGCTTCCTTGTGCAGATCATGATGGGTTTGTTTCATAGGTTGTCCAAGAGGTCATGCTTTGAAGAAATGATTGGACACAGAGACAAACATTTTCGAGAGCATACATGGTGAAAATCAAAAAAGAGGTTTTTTACCATCTTTTTTTTGCAATGGTTGGAATAGTAGGAAGATTATTGATTTGCGTAGGCATTAGACAATGCCATTGTGTTTATCACATGTAGGTCTACATTGCCAAAGTTACAATGTAGCTGATGGTGGTGTAAAAGGCTACATATCATCGCAGCTTATAGTGGATCTTCTTGTTTATGCCCCTCTTGGGGTTGAACCACTATCTTTCATTGCCATTAATTATTAGAGCAAAACAAACTATGGATACCACTTTCAATTCATACTATCCACATTTTATAAAAGTGGAGAAGCTTTAGAGAAGATTTTTCAAAAAAAAAAAAAACTAACTCTGTCATAAGCCTTACTTCAATCATCATGCATTCACGTTTGGCTTATGTGCACCATTTCTTGACTCAATTGAATGTTGTTTTGAATGCTGGATATAGGAAGGGATGTGACTGAGAATCAGTCAATTCTCTTTACACATAATATGAGTAAAATTTTTAAAATACTATTACAAAGGGATATTAGGCGAAATTTATACGTATCTTTTTCTTCATCCTCCTTTGAGATGAGGACCAGATGCTATTAATAGACAACTTGTTGATCAGTATGAGTAGATTATTAATTATATGCCTCAGATTGTCCCTAACAATGCTCCAATAAGGCTGAAAAAGCTGCAGATTATTTCAACCATCTGACCTTATAGTTGTATCCTTATCAACATGCATCACTAATCACAAGATTTCTTCATCTCACTTCCTTCAAGAGCATTTGTTTTTTATTTGAGACACAGTTAGCCCTTCTCCAATCTTCTTAGGTAAGGATCCAATGGCAAGGACAATGGTAAGTATATCCTTAAAGCATAAAGTGTTGACATCAAAAACCTCTTCCATGTGATTGGTGAACCTTTCTTCAGAGTGAACTGTCTGAATGTGATATCTCATTTGCTTCCCTTTGATGATAATATAATAACAACACCATCCTACAACCAAGATATTCTAGATTTTTTATGTCATTTTTCTTTCTTCCAACTTAAGAAGATGGATGGTCTTCTTTAGGTGGTTGGATTCTCTGTCTAGGGCATCTTAGTCTTCAACTTCTCCCTCCTTTGGGCTTCCACTATTTGACTCTTCAGTTAACCAATCCTTTTAGGGAGGTCACAAGACCCATATTGGTCCACCACTGATGCCCTTCCCTAATTGCCTTCAACTTAGAGATGATGTTAATCATAGGGCAGCTACTTCAACCCTCTTCAATGATTTCCCTGCAACCTTTCATAGAATCTCAATAATTAGAATATCTAAATACTAGTTTTCCATTGTATAGTTATGATTGCTTGAGATTTTAAGCGCTATGGGATTATGTTTAAGTACTACGGGATTATGACCTGATGTCATATGAGGTAGCACTTTCAATCTAAACAACTAGTATCTACCATCTACCCATTGAGACAAAACAAAACATCTATCCAATTTGCATATTATTTTCCCTTCATCCCTCCTATTGTCAGTCCACGTATATCTCCAATTAAAGTTAAAAATTTGAACAAAGTCATTGTGATTAATGAAATTAGCAAATGGAATGCAAGAGCATAATGCTGGCTGCCTTCCCATCTTCTCAAGACCCCTCATGAAGTTGAAGTCACCCATACATATCATGGGGCAGCTCAACCAGTTCATGTTTGAGCTCAATTTACTAAACAAGTGGTGCCTGATCATAAAATCAGAATCCAAGTAGACGCCAACAAATTTTGAAAACCTTTTAAATGATTTATCAGTCACATGAAGAAAAATCCAATATGGATGAAATTAACATTCCACCATATTGTCTCAAAACTCCATAAAATCTAAGCTTTTGCCCACTTACTAGTGATTTGGTATCTTGCCTGTTAAACTGTAAGCATTCAACAAGATGACTTTCATGGTTGCAGGTGAGGGTTCAACACCTCCACCCACAACCTCCACCCCCCCCCCCCCTCCCACAACCCCCGCCAGCCCCCAAAGACAGATGCTCACTTTGCTCATACGGCAACATAGAGATATTTTCTTTCTCTGTGTTGTTGCATTCTTATTTATTGGAACAACGCATGAGTAACCTTCATGTCTGCTTGAGCAGTAGTTGTTCCATTTGGGCCTACCTGTTTCAGTTCAAGATTAGTATCGACCACTCCTTGACTACCATCCATCGCTTGAGGCAAGATATTTCATTCCATCTCTAATAGAGCCTCTTTGGCGGGGGGGAGCACTTGCAGACATCTTTTTCAACTTCTGCCCTCTTTCTTTTGAGTGCTCTCTTCTTCGCTTGATTGGTGTTTTTCATTTTTTTCCTTTCTTCCGAGTTACCTACCATTGCCAGGTCGTTGTCCACCACCATGCCACCTTGAAGAGTTGAGCACTTCATTCCCCCTTGCATGGCCTATGCTGGGTTGTGATTTAGCTGGTCCGTCTCCAGCTCATTCCCCATCGTTGTTGTGTCTTCTTTTGTCCCCTCGAAAGAGTTTTACCTTGTTCTGACTCCATTCTGGCTTAGATGATTTCATCAAATTAGCCTCATCTTTTTTGCCATAAGGATTATCCACAACAATGGTTTCTTGATTATCAGTTTTGTGTTTCCCATGCCACCGATCCAGAGTTTGAAACCGATTAGTACACAACGGCATCTTTGGCATTTTAACTGCTTGCCAATCATGGCCATTGGGGAGATTGTTTCTGGACTTCTCATTAGCCTTCACCTCCATAGGCAAGAAATATAGTGATTCGTAGAAGCACATTTCATGTGGTATCTAATTTTTGTCTCATATTCCACTTTATAATCTGGAGTCAGTAAAAAATAGTTTCACTTCTAGAACTAGACAAAACCCAAGAGAAGACCATACTAACAATGTCTTTCGTGTATATATCAGCTTTAATAAAAGTAAACCCTATCAGATTAGTAATTAATCGAAAATGTTATGCTTCCATAGCTGGGCAGGCATGTCAAGGAGTTTTGCCCAAAATTCAGACTTTGTTATCAACCTCTATCTCTAAAGGCATGCCCCAAAACCAGCACTTTTGTTATCAGCAACCGCCCCACCAATTCCCCATCTTCTTAGTTCCGTAGTGCAATTATTGTTGGCTTTGTTGGAAGTCTCGATAAAAAAAATCCCCTTTCCAACAGAGGAAGTAGAGAGAGTACACACCTGGCCACTAGATCGACATTCTCCTCTTAATTTAGCATGCACTTTTGGATAGTCACCCTTCTCTTCCACCATTTCCCTCCCACGCCCACGATGGTTGTAGTGGCAGGGGCAGAGCCAAGGCGGGGCCATATGAGCTTGTCCCTACCTCATAAAAAATTTTAAAAGAATTTACATGTAAATTTTAAAAAAATTTACTTGTTCTATATATTTTTGGTCTTATTCAAAATTTAGAAACTTTAATGTGGTCCCCCTCATGAAAAGTTTATGGCAATGTAGGCTCGCATGGGCCTTGTCCACACCTCAAAAAAAAAGTTGAAAAAATTTACATGTAAATTTTAAAAAAATTCATTTGTTCTACATAAAAATTTTAAAAAATAATATTTTGGTCTTACTTAAAATTTAGAAACTTTAATTTGGTCCCCCTCATGAAAAATTTATGGCAAGGTAGCCCGCATGGGCCTTGTCCCCACCTCAACAAAAAAATTAAAAGAATTTACATGTAAATTTTAAAAAAATTTATTTGTTCTACATAAAAATGTTAAAAAATGTTATTTTGGTCTTTACTCAACATACATTTAGAAACTTTAATTTGGTTTCTCTCATAAAAAATTTATGACTTCTGTTGTGAAGGTTTTTAGCTTAAAACTAATATCACACTATTATCACCTCTCTCAATGACAGATCTTGAACTCCTACTGTCCATCACCCTTCCCAAGGTCACAAGCCTTCATTGAGGACAAAAAAACTAAAACCCGATCCCCAATGAAACCCTATCAGTTGATCTCTCTACCTATACCTAGCATCAGTATCAATTTCAACTCATCACAAGCCTTCCATTGAGGACAAAAAAACTAAAACCCGACCCCCAATGGAACCCTATCAGTTGATCTCTCTGCGTAGCATCAGTATCAATTTCGAACTCAAAAAGGGAGTCTTTTCAGTTTGGGTGGTGTAAGTCGATCCTATATTAAGAATGATGTATTTCTTTCAAAAGTGGTAGTTCCCCTTTTTTACTCTTTGGTATTTTTCATTTTTCAAGAGTAAATCATTTGAAAAATAATTTTCTGACACTTTAATGATTTGGTCCTTATAAGGAGGCTTGCAGGCACCGTTCAATCCCATTGACAGTCTGGATTGAATGTGACTTGTTGGCTAAGGCCGTTTGCGGGCCAGAGCTACTGGACTGGGCTGTGTCCTAATGTCTTCTTGTAATACTATTTTTTCTTGTTGAAGACTACTACTTGTCGTGCTGTCTAAATCAAGACGTAGATGGCTAGATAATTTCCAAATCCCACAGATGCCTTTTTTTTATGGCTTTATTGTCTTCCTCTTCTTCGCCAGTGTAGCTGTCTCACCATAAATACGTCTGATCATTTCTCTACCAAGGTGGAACTCGTCCCTTGATCACTCCATAAGGCAAGAAAGCTCGTGTTTGTAGGAGTAATGTACCGAAGCGTATGGTGTTTAAGTAAAAGCACGAGGCGTTCATTGTAATATGTACTAAAGGTCATTCAATTAAAAACATTTTGATCTTTTTTTTTCTTCTTCTATGAGAGAGAGAGAGAGAGTCTAAGCGTAATCATAACATTGCTCAAGTAGAGCAGAGCTAGGATTTTTTCCTTAAAAGAAAGGGGCGTTGTACAATTTCCAAAATTTTCACTAGGGCCGAATGAAAATTTTTTGAAAGTTTTATATGATGATAGAACCGAGGGAGGGCTCCCTCAACATTGACCACTCAATGTTCCTCTCTTGATGAGGCTGTCGTCTCGTGGAGCTGGCACCACAATTTCAGATTGGGAAGGAACATTAGAATTCGATAGAATATTAAGAAAGGATATGAGTCCGTGCAAGCAGGAAGCCAAGAATTGGTAGTCTAGTTATATAATGAGGTGCGGGTTAAGTATAAGAAAACTTCTGTAAAATGTGTTGTTATAAGTGTTTTTTTTTTTCTCTTTCCTTCTCAAACGGGAACGAGAAGAAAAAAGGATCGGTTGGAAGGAAAATGCTGTTTTAAAGTTTTACCGATTCATCAGTTTTTACAGTCGCAGAGAAACTATTTCTTGGAAACTTAATTACACCCGATGTGGGAAGATGAGGGAATCTTGGCAGGCGTATATTTAGCTGCTCCAACATCTATCTTACATCTGCTTCTAATGTAAGCTTTCAAAAAAAGCCGCCGCAAGGATTTTTTTTCCCCTCTTTTTTTTTCCAGAAGATCGAACTCAGCCAAAGGCTTATCGTTATATTATGTAAAATGCCAACACCGAAAGCAAAACAATCAAATCAAACAGAAAGCTGTTTGCCAAAAAGGTTAAATTTTTTCTCCGGATCTTCGAAACGCCACCGCTAGTGGTGGTGTTCTGACCGCCGCCGCTAGTGGTCGTGTTCTGATCGCCGCCGCTAGTGGTCGTGTTCTGCCCGGAGAGGAGATCCAGGGTCTTCATTGACTTAAGGTTGGCTTCGTCGAAAGGATGCTTGGAGGGAACTCCTCCCGACATGGGACCGGTCTGCCACACCAAATTCACTGTGGAATTTTTGGTCGGCAGGGTCAAGGTCGCAAACAGGATGATGTCTTTGCCGGAGGACTGGCCGGCGAGGTTGGAGACGGGGAAGCTCAGGCTCTCGTTCTGCATGGAGGGTTTGTAGCTGCTGAGGTTGGTGGTTATGACGTTGACCTTGCCGGAGACGACGTAGCCTACGATGGCCTGCGAGCCGACCATGCCCGTGGCGGTGGGATTGATGGCCCAGGCGACCCAGCCGCCGGCGGAACCAGGGGTTGCCCAGTAGGCGATGTCGAGGGTACTATTGGAAGGGGAGTAGGTCCAGTGGAGGAAGGCGTCGAGGACGGGGAGGTCTTGGCAGGTCTGAAAGAAGTTGCTGGTGAAATTCTGCGACTTGCAGGTCTGTCCAGAGGAGGCGCAAATGAGGCAAGCCACAGCGCAGAGAAGGAGGAGCGACCGATAGGCGGTCGAGTGAGCCATTATCGATGATGGGCAGCTTCTCTATTGGAAGAGGGAGACTTCTGTTGCATTTGTTTGTTGGGAGGAAGGGGATTTTATAAGCGGGGGGGGAATCATGACTCATGGTCAAGTGGGACTTGGCTGGTCTCCCCCTTCCTTTCCGATGGTAACGTTCATCTTTCGTGTGGTGGAGGGATGGAGAAGGACGTCCACCAAACCGGAGCGTTCCCATGGTTTTTTATTGCTGGTATAACCAGGTTCGTGTAAATAATCAGTTCATGAGAAAGCTCCCATTATGATCGTTTATTTCACACATTTCGACCGAATTTCATGAGACAAATGTGAGTGGGAAAGGAACTTGACACAGCCATCATACCCGTTGATCAATATATTCACCTTTTTTACAAGGTGAGGTGGATCAATATGCTCACCTTTTAAAAGGTGTCTCACCGCCAGGGCGGCCTCCCTTCTTCTTGCACTGTGCATCAATGACATTTACTACAGTATGACGTTTCCCTCTGCATCAGCAGATTTATTGACATTTTGAACCTTTTTCCTGATTCTTTTTAGGTGTGAATAGAGACGCTGCGTTATGTTCTCGTGGGTGGTGGGAACAGCTGCGTTGACGATTAGTTTTGATAACTTTCCTATTTTATGGCTAATGTCACGCAATCCACGGCATCGGGAAAGCCAGCAGTCTTGGAACGCCGGCCTGCCTGCATGCGTCGCATCCCATGCACCTTGCGCCATTAATGCCTCGAACAATCTCCTTTCAACTGTTGCGTCAACCATGGGGCGTCCAGCCTTGAGCTCGGTCTAACTCAACTCAATTTTAATTTAAAAAATATTGTAAATATGTAAATAATATATATATATATATATATATATATATATATATTGCCAAAGTCCCAAGTTTGACCTAGCACGAGATGTTGTCGGGCCCGGTTCGAGGCCTTTTTTTTCTTTTTACTGCTGGGCCAGGTATTTGAAAGTCGGTCACGTTCCCAACCCCACGCACACTCCCATTTTCATATTGTTTTGTTTTGAAGGCCAATGTCACTTTTATTAATAGAAGACGGCTTACCAATTAATCAGTGAAAACTATTTGTCTCAAGATTTTTGTGGTGGGTAAGTTCATTATAAAATATTACAAGAAATACTCGTCGCTATTAAGTCTCATATTTATTTAATTTGGCTAGCTAAAACTGGGGCCAAAAATCCGAAACTTGCTTTAGCTAGAGTATCATTGAGTAGCATCTTCCATATCGTAATAAGCCTTATATGGATTTGCTTACTAGGGTTATCGCGTAAGGCTATGAATCGGCCTATATTTTTGTTGTTTTTTATTTTAAAATACGTAAAAAATTAAAGTGTTATGATACAATATACTTTTTGGCTAATATATATGTACAAATCACCACTACAATGGGAAGGCCGTCGCACTGCCTAGGATTATGAACGACAACAAGGATTGCTGTGAGAAAAGCTTGTTGAAAGGGGCGGTAAATGAGAGCCAACTCAAACTCGCTTGATTAAATTCTACTCTAGCTCGACTTGTTTAATAAATTAGTTTATTTTTAATTAAGAAATAGACTCACTTAAATAAACAAATTAGACTCCAGCTCGAGCTGACCCAAGTTCAAGCTAGGTAAGCACCAGCTCGACTTGAGTTCGAGCAAGTAGCAGAGATATGTGGGGTTTTCATGGGGCATGAGCTTCACAGAGCTATTCTGAAACCTTCAATTTATAGTTGGATTTAAGAGAACCTTGTTCACAAGCAGTGAACTCCGATTCACGCACTCACGCTTAACAGCTTGTGATCGGCGGGCGGAAACCCCCAATCAGGGGTTCTTTCCATGCCCACTTCGTTTAGAGACTGATATCCGTGGTAAATTTCATGTTCGATCGGTTTAGAAGTTTTTAGTTCTTTTTTTTTTTTTTTCTTTAAAAAAACCTCTTTCACAGTAGGTAGGGTTTGTTTACGGGTCGGTCGAGTTCAAACTGCGGTAGGCAAGCTCGATCCAACTGATCAGCCTGAATGCCAAGAAGTTCAACTCGATCGAGCTTGGCTCGAGCCAAGGGCGAAGTCAGAAATGGGGTAGTAAATATGTAGTTAAGAACAAAGTCCACTCAAATTCATGGGGTAGTGACCCGTGTCTCTTTAGGGAATTCAATGATCTTCCCAAGTGTGTTTTGGTGCTTACTAGCCACGCTTTCAATAGAATTTGATTTCGGCCTCACATCTTATGTTAATGTCCCAGTCAAGGATCGAAACCATTTCCCATCACTTGTAGTTCCATCCCCACCATGGCATTTTTTGATAAAGATGTGAAAGGGCTTGTTTATCTCCACCTTGTTTGGTCAGACTTGCTAAAGAAATCTTAATCCAATCTATGAACCTGATTATAAATTTGTCATATATGCATGCATGTGGCACAACAGGATTGGCATTGATGGTTATTTATGATAGATAACGGCTGGTGGATGTGTGCTTTAAATGGAAGGTCATCCATGGTTGGTGAAATCTTTTCCAAAATATGATATAGATCAGATATGGTGCCTACCTACTTGCAACCTTAGTAGTGAATGTGACCGAGTTTCGGTAAATTTCCACAAGGTAACCCGTCAGCTGCTGAGTTAGTAAAGTGCATCTGCAATTTTGACTACACTTGTTTTTTTACAGTTCAATCATGACGCTGAACATGAACAAGCCTTAACTTTACCCAACTTAGGCTTTTTCTATTATGGTCACTAAGTTTCACCAAGCACATTAAATCCGTCAGCTGGATCCAGAAGGCATCAAGTCGACAGTCCATGCGCACACACCTGACATGTGACCGGCAGGGGCACCGTGTCAGGAGCGGGTGCTGGCAGGCCGTTGGCGGATCGACATCCTGCCGATTGATTGTGCCTCGTATATTTCACAATAACTCTCGCCCAAACATCATTGTCATTCGTCTACCAAATTAGTTATATGGATGTCAATTGGATATGAATTCATATCAGATTTAGTTTTAAATAAATATCTTATATCCAATGTTCTTACAATTTGAAAATCAGCCTAATTCAGTTTAAAATTTAGATATAGATTTGTATATAAATGTAAAATTTTGATTCAGATTGTGAAAAACAGATTTCAGATTCAAATATGACTTTTCTTTGCTTGTGTTTCGGATTCAGATGTGACTTTTCTTTGTTCGTATTTGAATCTGAATAAATTTGTGTTCACATTCGAATATAAATGTAAATAAAAACCGGATTCCGATTCAAATATAAATATAAATAAAAACCGGATTCCGATCAGAATCAGATTTTGGATTCAGATATGACTTTTTTTTATTAATATTTGAATCCAAATATATGAATATCCAAAAGCAGATATATATCATTTTTGAACCCGATCTACTGGCATCCCTAGATTAGATTAGATTATTGAGAAGCTTACTCACTGAGCAACCTGGTATATGTTCATCCTATTAATTAATTAAGACTCAGGGAAATAAGGACAGAGTCGATGGCTTGGCCGGCAGTCCGTGATTTCCAAGTTGAGAGAAGAGATCTAGGTTAGATCGATTATCAGTTTCAATGAAACCATTGTTTGTTATAAGCAAGATGGTAATTCTTAGTCGAAGCATTGTCTTATTGGATGACTATATATTAATCAACTGGAGAGCTGCATGGTATATGTTGGGTGTGAGCAATGCAAAACTTTTAGTAAGTGCGCAAGATTAAGAGATAATGGCACACTAATTACAGAGGATGTGCCCGTTGATACAGTTAGGGCTGAATTCACAAGGGGAAAATAAATGAGAGAGAAGACACTCACCCATCAGTCCTGGATTAGCCAGTAGAGAACAAGTTAATTTGTAAGAAAAGTGGATCAAATCTCAACCTTTTCATTATGAAAGGTAATATTTTCCTAGTATGAAATGACCTCTTAATTGAAGGAGTGAGCATGAGATTATGAGCTCACATGAAGTTTTCCTTACAAGAAGATCACCTATTTATCAAGTAGACTAGGCCTTAAAGGGTGTTTCATTAAATTAAAAAATTAAGTGAGATTAATTTTCTGGTCTTTGCAGGTAAGATCATCAAGGTTACATTATTCAACTTCGAATCAACTTTAACGAATTCGACTTGACTAGTTCGGCTGATTGAACTAGACTTCATGTGGTTGAATTCAGATTCAGGCCCCGGTTGAGACTATTTTGTAAAACCAATTTCCGAACCAACTAGCGTATGGAATAAGGATCAACATTTATGCGTAATCGAGTTAACTCTTCATTGGATCTTTAATAAGATCTCATATATTTGGATTCAAATTTAATTGTAGAGCTCCTCCTTCCTTCATATCCCACCTTAATTTTTACATCCTCAGCTACTTTCAGCTTAATTCGACCAAGAAAACCTTCAACAACCGGTCAACTACTGAGAAATTCCTTTCCCGCCACCTCCATTAAAAGAAAAGAAAGATGGAGAGTCATGTCAGCCACTTCAAGTCGTAGAGACAGAGAGAGAGAGAGAGAGCCATCTTCCTGCTAATGGCTTCCAGCACCCAGATGATCTTCTTACTCAGCATTGTTGGTGCTCTCATCTCCACGGCGTCTGCATGCTGCAAGTCCGAGAGCTTCCACAACAGGCGCTACGCCCGCTGCACCGACCTCCCCGTCCTCAATTCCTCCCTCCACTGGACTTACTCCTCCGCGGACCACTCACTCGACATCGCCTACAGGGCTCCCCCCTCCGCCCCCGGCGGCTGGGTGGCCTGGGCCATCAACCCCTCACGCCTCGGCATGGTCGGCTCCCAGGCCCTGGTCGCCTACGTCGACCACGGCAAGGTCACCGTCTTCACCACCTCCGTCGACAGCTATGGCCCCTCCATGCGGAAGATGAGCCTCAGCTTCCCCGTCTGGAACCTCGCCGGAGAGACGACGCACGGCGCCGACATTGTCATCTACGCTAAGCTGCGGCTGCCGTGGAAGAACACGACCATCAACCAGGTGTGGCAGAGCGGGACGTCGGTCTCCAACGGGGTGCCGCAGATGCATCCCATGGTCCCCGATCACTTCCGCTCCACCGGCAGACTGAATCTGCTCTCGGGCTGATCACAGCAGCAACGTGACGATGACAATGCAGAGAGAAAAATGGTCTCTGTCCAGCGTTTGTTGTCTAGCTAGATATTTTCTGCTCCTTCGTTTTTTGTGGGAAAGATTATGTGTTCTCAGGAATCTGCTTCGTTTCCCTTGTTTCATCTGTTGGGAATTGTGATCTGTGTTGGGAATGATGTGTTCGCATGTGGGAAAATGACTCCGAACGTTTTCCTTCTAAAAATGAGTTCACGCAGATATTCTAGTTCAATTCGCAGCATAAAAGAGTTTATTGAGTGCATCCCTCAACTTCTTCAAGTGTTTTCCTCTTTTCCTTCAATTTAATTCACCCATGGCTGCCTGCCACTACGGCTCGTTGGTTTGAAACTTTGAATCCCCTCATCTCTACAAACATTTTCACTAACAACGAAGAAAGCTGAAAAGACTAAAATACCCTTAAATCGGGGGAAAAAAAAAAAAGAACAACAATGTGATTTCCCTATAAAGACAAAGTTAGAAAAGTTAAAACAAAAGTTACTTAAAGAAAATCCATAAAAGGAAATGTACCTTCACCAATTAGTGTTAATGGTCGACCACGCACTGCTCATCTCTTGCTCAAAGGTCAATACTTTTGCACTATTTCAAACAAATCGTATTAAGTTTTCTAGTTTGGCTTAATTAGATCCAATTTGTTGAACTCAGATTCATACTCAAATTCCAACTATTTCTTAAAACCAATAATATATCTAAATACCATAAGATTAGACATTTATATGTAACTGGATTAGATATTCAGAATCCAACATTTATATATAATTGAGTACTCAGCCCGATGCTAGTCTTACCATGATAAAATTGAAAAAACATACATTATCATTTCCTATTTAATCCTCTCATGACAGTTTTGTCTTTTCAATTTTTCCCCTCTCATTTTACTGGAGCATGAAATGACTAAAATACCCCTAATCTGTCATGTGAAAAAAAGAAAAAGAAAAGAAAACTGTTCACGTTTGAGGACGGAAGATTAAAAGTGAAAAAAATGTAAAATCTCCAAAATATGTATTTTCTTCTTTCAGAAATAGTTAAAATGTCCCCAGATTCCCTTTGCCGCATACACACTAGGGTGATGCCCTCAACCCGGTCTACTGGACCTCTCCTCCACCGAGTCCATTAAAGAGGACACATAGACTAACTCAGCCCATTCAAACAGTGAGTCGCTTCCTTTATATATAGAGAGGGAAACAGAGGGAAAGCGCCACCTTCCCCTGAAAATGGCTTCCACCATGCAGCTGCTCCTTTCACTCTGCATTGCGTGCGCCATCATCTCCACAGCATCTGCTCGGTGCCAGTCTGAGAGCTTCCGCAACAGGCGCTACGCCCGCTGCATCGACCACCCCGTCCTCGGCTCCTCCCTCCACTGGACCTATTCCCCCTCCGACCACACCCTCGACATCGCCTACAGGGCTGCGCCCCCGCCCCCGGCGGCTGGGTGGCCTGGGCCATCAACCCCGCCCACCTCGGCATGGTCGGGTCTCAGGCCCTCGTCGCCTACGTCGACCGCGGGAAGGTCAACGTCTTCACCACCTCCGTCGACAGCTACAGCCCCTCCATGAGGAGGACGGCCCTCAGCTTCCCCGTCTTGAACCTCGCCGGAGAGACGACTTCCGGCGGCAACATCGTCATTTACGCCAAGCTGCGGCTGCCGGGAAGAGGCACCATCATCAACCAGGTGTGGCAGAGCGGACCGGTCACCAACGGGGTTCTGCATATGCATCCAATGACCGGCGGTCACTTGCAGTCGAGCGGGAGACTGAACCTTCTCTAAGGCTGGGTGGAGCAACGTGACGATCATACGCTCCGGCGGATGTTGTTTTCCTAGTTCTTTCTACTTTTTTTCTTTTGTTGGGAAAGGCTATAGCTGTGTTTTCCTAGGAATCTGCTTCTTTCCCTTGTTTGATCTGTTTGGAATGTTCGTCATCGCATGAATAAAGAGGGAAAATGACTTGGAGCTAGCGTTTTCCTTTCCAAAATGGGTTCATCAAGAGCTAATAAGTATTCGAAGGAGGGGAAAACTTCAGAACCTCCTTTTGTAAAAGCTTTAAGATTTAACCATTGTTGACTTGTAAGCAACTGACGGTGAAAAATTCTCCCCCCACGAACGTTCGGATTTGCTTGTGCGGTGAAAATTAACTAAAGTCAGATTCCTAAATTGTGCACATTTTGTTATTCCAATTTGATAAGCTTCTCTAGCCACCATTGATGTTCTTTTGCTAGATATTGGCTCATAATAGGCCTTCATGCCCTATTTAGTGTATATATTATGATGATTCTCGTTTTGGGGTTGAATTTCCAAACATGTTGGGCCATGTACGCCACCAACCAACCAACCCAAGCTAGTCTCTGTCCATTTTTTGCAATTAAATTTGCTTCCAAGAACTACAATGTACTAAGCTGGATGGGGAACGATTGCCTACTAATTGGAATAAAAACAGCCCTTATTTTCCTTAATCTCCTTGATTTGAGAATAAGGAACTGCTTTGGCTTATGAAGAGTCGACGCTCATGAGGTTTGAACCTTTGACTGCCCGCTTAGTTACATGTCCTAAGGGCAAATTCCGGTGCAAGGCTGCCCGGATTTTGAAAGCTCCCTATCCATTTTATTAGTTGCGCTCATTGAATGCGATTTCTCCACCCAATCAAATCTCTCTCTCTCGATCATGGGTCAGAGTACGGTGTGTATTAACTATGTCATGGGTTCGATTTGGAAGAGGCAATCCTGATAATACCAAGTGTTGATTTGTGTTTAGTGTTACTGTTTTATGGCTAATGTGGCTGAGTCTTAACTCCAACCTCTCTCTCTCTCTGTGTGTGTGTGTGTGAATAGATGGCAGAGAAACCATAAATGGCTGGCTTGCAAGTAGATGATTTGACTCTTCCAAAAGGAGATCACCTATAAGAATTTATGATGGGAATGGTGAATAGTATGGCTTGTATGCTTTCATCAATAAAGATGGGAGACCAATCTCTCAATTGCATGAGAATAATTTAAAGCTTGTGTGAAAGGTGAAAAATAGTCCATCTTTTGGAGACATATTTAGAAGGAACAACTCGGGGATGGCAGCTGGTGTGAAGTTACCACAATTCAAAACAGAAGGGACAGTTAGGTGTTCTTTTGGTGCATACAATTAAAATACCGTCAGTTTACATTGAAATAGAAAACTTTTTGTAAATACAAAAATGAACATTAAAAATACTTAAAAACATTAGAAAGAACATTTCTTCTTAACCAATTACCAAAATATCTCATCTGCTTTTACTACTTATAGAAGTTATGTGTGCAACGGTGCAGGCAACTCACACACAGTTAAGAAAGTGGGACGGGACGAGTAGATGAAGAGTGGAAGACAAATGCACGAGGAGCGAAGCCTACGTCGTCAAAGAGTTGGAAGGGCCGAGGCTGACATGAAGAAGGGACAAGGCAGAGTTGAAAGGACAAGTAATGTTTTTAACTAATGAAGCAACAACGCAGAGATGAAAGGACAAATAATGTTTCTAAATAATGAAGCAAGATATTCTGATCTAGCGAACCAACTACAATTTAACTTGTAGTGAGAAAATATTTGAACGCTAAAGCACATAGAAAGAAGCTTATTAGATAAAAAAGCAAGTTACAAGAAATTGTTCATATTGGTCATGTAGAGTTGTCTCCGCTGAGTTTAAACAAGCTCTTTGGATATTCAAGATGAGCAGATCAGTGAATGCATGGCACGCCAACTTGAACGAATTAATAACAATCTTAATTGCTAAATGTGCACCAACAGCTACTTATAATTAGGGCTGGAAATTAGTGGGTCCAGTCTTACCAGTTTTTATTGTGTCAGATCCAATTGAGTCTCCAATCTACTTGATAACTGCTATTTATTAGGGTTGGAGATGAGTCCAATCTTGCCTTTTATTGTATCCGATTCCAGTCTTCCAATGCAGTGGGCAAAGTCCTTCCTGCTGTCCAAATTTGAGTAAAATATTCACCGATAGGTAAGCGTATATCTTGTCGGCAGGTAGCCTAAAAAGTCGGGCCAATACAAGCCGATATATTAACCAATATATTAACGAAAAGCAATTTAAAAGTTTAAAATGCTTTTTCTAAGGCCGATGTGGACCGCCTGGAATATGTCGCCGATGTATTTCGGTCTTCTTGCGAAAATGGAGATTTATAAACTTGCATTTGGCGGCTCCTCTCCCATATCCAACCCATTAGTTTCAATCGCAACTAATTCAGCAGTAATTTGAGATTTTGAATATCTTCATTACTAGAAGACAATATGCGAGATGTCAAATCTAAAATAAAAAAAAGGTTGATAGTCAATTAAGAAGAGGCAGTCGCCTAAAGACAAAGGACATATATTGTCAAGAGGGATAGCCGCTGAGAGGGGGGTTAAATTGCTAACTAATCTTAGCATGGATTTTTCATTAAATCTAAGTGTGGGTCATATTTAGTAGACACAAACAACTTTTTAAAAAAAAATAGTAAATTTTTAAAATTCAAAAATTTTAGATAAAATAAGTAAAAAACTAATAACATAAAACCCAGGCTCTGGTCTAAGGCTCTTACTGAGCAAAAGCCAGGCCGCTTGACGTAGGTTCAAGCTGTGTTTGGAGAAAGATGCATAGGCCCGAACCAATGAAGCCCGATCTTGATTGATGCCTTAAATTTCAATCTTAAATGGGTCGTCTGAAAGTGGGGCCTATCCCCAGTGGGTTGGTGGACTTTGTGGAGGCATCTTCTTTTATGGATTTATGGTTGGAGAGAAAGAGAGTTAGATCTGGTTTCAACGCTGAAGATTTATCCATATTAATGAGGACCAAACTTTTCCGTGGCCAATTAATGGCAATGGCATCGGCGCATGCTTTTACCAGGAGCAACTTGTGACCTCTATGGGATCTATCATATCACTTTAAGAGAGGCAAGGTTCATAAAGTTACGTCACTCCTGCGCGCCGCACCTAAAGGTGGAGACCCGCCTTAAAGAAATCTCATAAAGTTCATAAGATAATAAAAGTCGTGCAGTAATCTCTCTTTCTCTTTCTTTCTCTCTTTCTTTCTCTGTGTTCTTGGTGGTGGCAGTTAGCAACTGAACATTTTTTCATCACCCAATTCATTAGTTCAAAATTCGACCTGTCTTTCCCTAGCGTCTGGCATAGTTCTATCTCTCACACCTCCTCCTCTTACTTTTGGTCCGACATGCTTTCTGTCCTTCCTCTTTTCCTCCACCTTGCTGACCTCTCATCGTTCACGTTCCCATCCTAACACATTTCACCTACCCGTGAGTTCACTTTTTCTTCTTGTTACCTGACCTCCTTTGGTCCTTCTGTCGCGTCACTTCCCTCCGGTCTCTTTGGTCTCTTGGCTCATCTCCTCGTGCCATTGCTTTTGTCTGGCTTCTTATTACTGGTCATATCAACACTTTTGATCACTTACAGCGCCTTGGCATCTGTTTGGCTAACCAGTGTCTCATTTTTTCTCTAGTGTTTTTGCTTCTACTTGTCATTTCCTTGTTAGTAATCTTCCAAACCCACCATCCATTCGTCTTCTCTTCCTCTTTTGTCCTTTCCCCCACCTGATTGCTTCCTGGAGTCATGTCTGGAAGTCGTGGCTCATTTCAGTTTGGTGGCGCATTTGGGTGGAGCGCAACAACAAGGTCTTCAGGGGCATTTCTCTTCACCAGATTCTGTAGCTCGTCTTGTGCAAGGGGATATCCAGTTCGCCATTCGGTTATAGCGCCGCCCCCTGACTGCGGTTGGGTGACTGTGCCGCTTCGTCTTTCCTATTTTTCTGTGCATTGTATTGTATATTTGTTTTTCCTGCTTGTGTTTTTTGCGGTATGTTTTTTTTTGCGGATTGTTTTTGTATTTAGGGAATCTCTTGTCTCCAAATTTTGTTATATATTTTCATTTTATCGGCTCTCTCTCTCTCTATATATATATATATATATATATATATATATATATATTACTTTCATAAGCTCGAGGCTCTCATGAGTGATAGTACGGAATCTCTCTTTCTCTTTCTCTCTCTCTTTCTATATATATATATATATATATATTGCTTTCATAAGCTCAAGGCTGTCATGAGTGACAGTACGGAAACTATGCAACCCTAATATATGTACTAGAGAAAATTAATGGTACACTATAATATAATGTTCACATGAATATGCCCTCATCTTTAGAGATTAATGGAACAATCTGTCCAAATTACCAAATGGCCACTTAGAAATGTGTTTGAGCCATTTAAAAAGGAAGATTTATAAAGTGCTTTACTTACTTTTTTTTTCTTTTATATATCAGTGTCTTTTTAAAGTTTGAAATTTAAAGTGACATTAATGCCCAAAAATTTCTGGCTCTGTCACTTAGATAAATAAACTTGTAAAATAAGATTTTTTTTTTCTTTTTTTTGGGTTTTCAATCTCAAATAACTCCTGATTTTGATACAGTCCAAGTCTCGCATATCTAATGTTTTGACAGTATATAGTACTGGCCTTTGGGATACTGTTTATGAAACTTAGAAACACGTCAAGCTAGCTACCATTGACTTTTGGAGAGAGGAGAGAGAGAGGCAATATTATGGAAAGTATTTAAGATAGCCAGGCATCTCACCTCCCTCACAAGAAAAATTGATCAAGGAGCTTACCTCACCAAGAAACCACAAATTAAAATTAACGGCAAGTTGGACCCAATTTCCATTAATTGTTGAGGGGACTTTGCCAGTGACGTCCTCTCACCCTCGCTTTGTTCTCAGTAACAATGTCGCTGAAGCTATCATTAATCGATCTAATCAACAAGTAATTTTACGTCCGACACCTTTTCATGTCTTATTAGGAAATCTAGTTTGGTAGCGACGTCAACAAATCCGATTTAGACCTGACATATGAGTCAACTGCTTTAAAAAAAATTAGATATGAAAAAGCTTTGATGTTCGATTGAGAAATCAGATGAGATTCAGATTATACATATTGATTATACATATTCAAGTAAATATCAAACCGAATTTGGATACGGTTCAGACCTAACTTTTAAATGAATATCCTATATCCAATGTCCATATATTTTAAAAGGTATACCTTTATAACACAGCCTAGATTCAGTTTAAAAGTCAGATGCGGATGTGAATAAAAAAAGAACGGCTTCTATTGGATTCATATCGTAAATTCACATTTGAATTTGGGTTTGGATATAGATTTTTTTCTTCATTCATACTTGAATTTGAATTTGGAGTACATCCAATTCAATTGTGATCCATCGCATCCTTATTGTTTGGTCAAACATTTTTGACACAGATGACTTCACGTTTCCTCTTTGTAGGATTTTGGCAGTTTTTTGTGAGAGACCACTTGAACTCAACTGATGATGTTTTTTGTAAATTTTGCTAATGGGTGGCTAAGTTTTTGTTTTTGTTTTTTTGGGTATGGGGTCTTGGTGGCTTGTATCTATGTGAAGGGACACATTTTTGAGAAGATCTGCTTATTTATCTCAGATCTTGCCTTCTCTGTATGCACCATTTGTTGTTTTAATAAAGGCAGTGATTTTTACTTCAATCAAGCATGAACTTTGTTCCATTCCTCAATTTTTAATATTTTGTTCATTTCATGTCTCATAACATTGCAAAGCAAGATAAACGGATCATGTAATTTTAAATTTTGGTGGAGCTGTGTGATTAAAATAAAAGGCATTTAGTAAATTGGGACCAAGTTTTTCTCTTTTTTGGAAGGAACAGGAAGATATCCCACTGTCCAGTGTCCCCTATCTCCCTATGTCCCAAAAACCTATATTGGTAGTTGGGCATTCCCTCCACACCAGTGAAAAGTGTTGCCCTAATAGTCGAATAGTGGCACTTAATTAGCATGACATACGGACCCAGTTCATGGAACTCTTTGTTGTCTGTCTCGGTTACCATTCCCAGTCTACGGATCAAAGGATACCAATGATGAGTTGGGTACCAACATCATCTACTGGGTTATCGGTTAAACGATGTATGTCATTTTTTGTTAGCTCTCGGTACCGCTTTGTTTCCTAAGAGGCCATTTGGCAACGGTAACAAACCAAAGAGGCTCACCAAATATTATAACACATTGTTTCATCTCAATATCTCAACAGGAAAGAATAACTACTGTTTTCGTTGCTAAAAGACTGCTTGCATAGGAAATTGAGGTCTACCTCCAAGAGCCAAAATTGTATTTTGGCTAATCATACAAGGGAATACACAAACTCCTGACAGTTTGAAAAGTGTGGGGTTTCCAGCTTCCCAGAAGTTGTGTGTTTTGTGGCAGCAACAAAGAGACCATCGACCTTTGCCTTGGTATTGTCAATTTTCTGCAAAATCTCTACCAAACAAAATGGCAAATCACCTCTACTGGTACTCGTAAGTTCTAGTTGGTCCATGTGTACATCCCTACCAGCTGCATCCCGTTCTTCTTGACAATGCTGATATTCTCTCTCTCTCTCTCTCTCGCATGAACAAAATGGTGAGATTCGTGACTTTGCTTATAGGTCGCAGGCTGTTCACAGGGCTAAGATCGCAATGGGTTGGATTCACAGCAACTAAATAACAAATACGTTGACACTGTATATAGTTTTTCTTTTTGTGTTTAAACCATCACTTATGTTGAGAGACATTGTTTATCTGATATGGTTGAAATAACAATAACGTCTAACCAGATCCAAACCCATTTGAGAAGAGCATGATCCACGTAAAAGGTTTACTTGGTACTGGAACATTGCTGTTCAACCCAAGCTCAAGCTGCATGGTAAGTCTGACCAATAGATCCAATTTGACATGCAAAGGGAAGACCTTGTCCTAGAAGCTGATTGGGAGTCGGATCCAACCTTTACCAAATTTGACTAATCAGATTTTGTGTTCTTAGAATTTGGATACGAACTTGGGCTCGGAGATCAAGTTAAACATTTTCTAGTCCGATCTGATCATACGATATATCCATACATCGTCATTCTAAAGAACCAACGTCCCGTATTAGACGTGTATTATGCGAGCTTAAGCTGAATGAAGACGGAGCCCAGTTGACTGGGCTCGTGGCGCATCTTTGGCAGCACCAACTAGTGGCTTATTGGAGAAAGGAGATTCCCTTGCATCATTGGTTTCTTCGATCTTTTCAGAAACAGCGGGAGCTTGGGGGATGAAATGAAAAGGAGCTCCTTCTTCTAAGGGCAGTGGGGAAACCAATGGCAGGCGTCCTTAGTTGCCGGAGCTTGGTCGGAAATTTTCGTTGGGACTTTGAATTTCTTCCGGACACGCAAATTCGGACACCATCGTTGTCTCAGATTCGCATTTCAAGACTCCATCCTTCTCCAAGAGTCGCAGTATGCAGGAAGGAGTCGGCGGATTTCGTGGGAAGGAGGAGCTCAAGCGAGGTGATCGAATCTTTCACCTTGTTGATCTCTTCTCTTTGATTCTGGTAGTGACTTTTGTTGTATATGGTGATGGTTGGATTATTTGTCGTTACCCTCGAGGTGCCCAAAGAGTACACTCGCCTTGGTAAATGGTAAAGGATTCTGTTTATGACAAGGAAAGTAAAGAGATTGGTTACCGATTAGATTGCTGATTACATGCCCAAATTAGTGTGCGTGTGAGTTGTACTCCTGTTTGACCTTCCATTGGTAAGATGCCATTGGAGAGTCATCCTTTCAGCAAGCCTCTGCCTCACTTTTGTATGATCTTAATGTGCAGTTGGATCGTAACAATATAATCTTTGATCTTGATTCATCTGGCGTATATGTTGATAAATCATTTTGAGATTTAGTATCTTTTTTTAATTTTGTGTTGTCATTTTCTGGTTTTATGAGCTTAAATTGTCAGCTCTCTTAAGGTATCGGAACTTCAAGGGTGTCCTGCCTCCTAAGAGGAATTCGATGTTCCTTGATAACATAGTCATCTCGTGTTCAAATCCTCATAAATAAGTGATTACTGTGCATTATCTTGAGAAGGTTTTCATAGAAACACGCCAACAGCCTTATCTTGGTAGTTGGTAGTCAAGAGCACGCTAAGCCCTAAGCAGCTACCCAGCCTAAGTTCCTGTATAGGAGCTGCTCAATCCTTTTGAAATGTCCGCTGCTTAGACCTGCTTAGTGCTTTTGATTACTAAGTTGAGACTTAAACTGCCCCCATCATCTGCTTGATTTATTGGGTTTGAGTTACTAGACGTGCTGATAGAAAAAAAACTTGTGGGTAGAAATCGTCCTATATACTGGCTTTGCCATAGTTGATGTTTACTTTGAAAAGGAGATGTAATTTCTTCTACATTGGTTACTTGATTGGGCTAGTTTACAGACGCTTCACTGCAACTGTTTGACCATTTGCCTTCTGACGCTGAACCGAATGATTTCTAGCTACCTGACATGGATGACTTGGAACGAGTATTATGAGTAACGGAGATGGCTGTCTAGAGCTTTTTCTTTATTCCATCCAACGTTGATCACGTCCCACCATGTGTTCTGCTCATGAATCGTTATTTGCTGTATTCCTTTCTGTTGTCATGGATTTGTCGTGTTTCCATAGCCAAAGAGGTAGAGATGTGCTACTGAACGCGGCTGTTGGATCATAGGCATGCGTTTTCCACATATCTGGCGTCTGCAGGTAATGGTAATATTTGGTACCTGATCAAAGATATTGCTGGCATTTGCTTGGCGCTTCTTAAGCTTGTCAGGCCTCCTTGTTCTTCCAAATCTGCAACTAGGTCATTTCGATCTATGTAAACTGATCTATTTGGAAAATGGTTGCGCATGCAACTGATGCTATGTCTATAACTGAAGAAGCTTATAGCTCAGAAGTGAGAAAGTTTTCTGTACGAAATAGAAGGTTGTACATATATGATTCTAGATTCTTGTATGATTTCTTTCATATTTTTTTAACATTGTACGAAGAAAAAAAAAAAAGAAAAATTGAGCCTATGGTTATAAGTAAATTATTAATGACAGATGAAGATCCTATATCTAACTGTTCGACCTTCACTCTGGCGTGTGCTGCATACAGGTTGGTAAGGAAATTCAGAAATGCTATGAACTCATAAACAGGCTCGGAAGAGGGGTTGTTTATCTTGGTTCTTCAAGGATAGATCCATGCCACCCACATTACATCCAGGCATTTGAGTTGGGAAGAGAGGTAAGTTAAGCATATCTGATGTTCATACTATATTTTTCTCATTCTCAGGTTTTGAAATTTACAGTAATTGAAATTTTCAAAACCTGAAATCTGAAGCTAATTTCTAATGGAAAGAGACTGAAGAAAGATGGACAATAAAGCATCATCTTTGATTCCATTACCTTTTTTATATTCTACCTATAGAAATTTCATTTGCCACATCTTCATGAATAAACCTTCACATGATATGGGTCATTATGATGGTGCTAACATGACCACATGTGCTTCGTGCACTTCGAAAGATGAATCAACTAAAGGCCTTCAAGTTAAAAGGAAATCAAGAGTCAACGCCCGGCTCAGGTCTTCTTTGTTGCAAGGCTAACACATTGGTGAGGCTTTCCTGACGGGCAAGGACAATGGGGATTTACATTGGAGAAATCTGTGATTATTCTCTCATGTGTTACACAACAAAATAATTAATGTGGTGTATGTTACTGTTCTGTATTATAGTTAACTTCCAGTTTTGTCTAATTAACCAGTATGTCAGTAAACCAAGATTTTTCTTTGTCAAGCATTATTCGTTTGTTCCCAGTTATGTATGTTAATAATTGCTCAGCTGGCACATGTAGATCAGCCATCTGCTTGTAGGATAACTGAAAAGATCCTTCTACAAGCTTCTTACCTGCTGAGAGAGTCCTCTTTCTTAAAAGGATATAATATGGCTTGCTCTAAATATGTGCACTTGCTAATCAGTGTTCACACGCTGATATCACCTAGAATGCCTCCTAAGCATCTGCCTAGCGCATGTATCTTTCCAATGCAGTTGAAGCTGCTGCGTTGATATTTGTTCCCTTTGTAGATAGCAAAGCTATTGGACTGCACAACATGGACAGGAGCAGGGCCTGGGCTAATGGATGCAGCAATTAAAGGTGCTCTTGAGGCAGGAAAACCTGTTGGTGGCCTAAAGATAGGAAGGGAGGCTACTGAATGGATTGCCTCAAGTATCCATCCTTACCTTCCTTCTGAAACATATTTAACTTGCAGGTAAGCTTCCAGACAGAGTGCTATATTTTTTCCTTTTATCATCTCTTCTGTTGTTTCACTTATATGATAACTATTCTTGCTCATGATGCAAAACGAAAGCCTGATTTGAAACCAATAATGCAGATTTTTCTCTGCACGGAAGCATGGCCTCGTGGATGCTGCTGTTAGGAACTGTGATTCTGACAGAACAGCTATAGTTGCTTTCCCTGGTGGAGTGGGCACCCTAGATGAGATATTTGAGATATTGGCATTGATTCAGCTAAAGAGGATAGGATCTAAATTTCCGGTTCCTTTTCTTTTGATGAATTATGATTCTTTCTACTCGAGGCTTTTGGACTTCCTTGATGACTGTGAACATTATGGTGCCCTCTCCAGAGGAGAGCTTGCATCAATATGGAAGATTTGTAGTGATAACCATGAAGCTCTTGCTTACTTGGCTGAATTTTATGGCCTCTCATCAAATTTAGATTATATGCTAAATTAGCAAGAACATACATGAATAATTTTCCAAAGGAGAATATACTATGTGAATGCACAAAGGGCAATTATTGTCAGGCGAATCTCTCTGATCCAATCAAGGATTCAAGAAGGAAACGCAGTCTCAGGAAGAAAAGGTGGTGTCCTCTTGCTCCAGTTTTCTGACTTGCCTAATGTCCGTGGTCATGTCTGTCGTCATAAGCTTATGTATTGTTCAGACTTCTTTCATTTATAAACTCTCCTGCATTCGGTTGGTTGACATACGTTAATGGTTTTGAACTTGTTTTTCCTTTCCAAATAGCTTAGAGAAGAAGAATAATTATGTAAGGAAAATAGCGCTCTGGAAAGATGATGAATTTTCTTCATCAACATCTCAAATTTCATATCAAATTTCTTTGTAAACTTCGGCAAGATGATGTAAAAAGAAACGGAGATTCAGCGCAAGTGGTTGTCCTCGTTCTTCTGTTAACCATGATATATGCTGGCCAGGAATGACTTATCATAAGGGATTTGATATTGCGCCTTTCCTACACTCAAATGCATTGCAGGTTGGTTTTGCTTTTTCTAGTAGAATTTAAATCTTATCCGGATCTTCTGATTTCCAGATTCAAATCCATCTCCCAATTGCACCGAATTCAACTTGTCTGATATGATGAGAGCCCGAGTTGAGCTGATTCCAACCCATTAGCATGCCTAAAGTAATTGAAGTACTTAGTGCACAATATGTGCCTGGCAGCATATCAACCTAATAGGCTAATCAATGAGGCAATCAAAGGAACAAAACATGTAAGCAGTTCAGAAATGTTCAGAAATTTGCTTACTCAACAGTTCTGCAAGCACAATATCGAAATTTCATTGTCTTCATCAATGGGAAGCCGATACAAGAAAGAGGGCCGGGGCTTGTAAAGCAGTGGCTGCTTTCAAACCACTACTACAAGAGATACATTCACTTGGGTAGGGGACGTAGGTCAACTTAAGACCTTCTCAGTTTGAAGGCCAGTTCATAACGGGGCGCATCTCATCTGGTATAATCTGGTACTAGTTTGCTAGTCTTGGCTGGTCTATCAAAGAGAGAGCTACTTTCATGGAGGAAATCCATGAAATACATGTCAGTCAAGCTGCAGATAGCCCAAATAATTTTTTTCATGTCACTGATATCAAAATTATCAAGGATCTTGATAGAGCACCTGAACAAATCGTTCCTCAGGAGGTTTTTACCAGTATTGATGGAAGCTTGATATTTGTCAAACAGAAAAAAATTCCTTTCGGGATTTGAGTTCAACTGACACTGTTCTTTTCTTTCTAAGTTCTTATTTTCAAGGTTCGTCTCTATTCTTGGAGTTTGAAATTACCAAATTCTACAAATTTGTTGATAAAACTATTTCTAAACAATCAGTGAGTTGATGCAAATAATGCTAAAAAGCATCATTCTTAGTGAATTGCATGGTAGATATATCAAATACATAATTTTAGCAAATGAGCCTGCTGACTCTAGGCAATTCAAAAGTGAGAAATGCAATAAAGGATCGTCTTTTGTGATGAATTAGCAAGTTCGCATGATCTCAATACCAAATAAATTACATTGGCACATGAAGCTGTTGATACAACATAGAAGAAGGCATCTGCAAATCTAAGCAGGCTAGGCTGTCTTTAACATTTCAGATAACACAATTACCCATTTCGGCTTAAAGCATCCATTGGTTAGAAAGTTAAATGGCAAAGCAAAGGAGACGCACACACACACACAGAGAAAGAGAGGGAGAGAGAGAGAAGCAGGAAGTAAGTTAGTTTATGTTACTGAATGCAGTCGTCTGACTGATTGCACATAGCTGATGTGATTGAGCATGCATCTGAAACTTACAGCTTTTAGTTTTAGATCTCATCTTCAAATTACGGTATAGATGAGACTGAAAACAAGTGGACAAAAATGTAGAAAAAGCGAAAAGACAAAAATAAGGAAAAGTTCAAAAGCTGGATTATAGATCTAAGAATATCAATGTCTCCCAACTCTAGGCTTTGATAAGTTCTGGCAGAAGGAAGAAAATGCATCGGCCATATTACAAGGCAATGCTAGTGTAAATGGAGGAAGAACAAGGGACGAAGCACCCAGGTGATTCCTCCTGTCACCAGCCTTACCAAATTGTGGCGCTGCTAATGCAGGTTGTTGCTTATTCAGTCCTTCAATAATACCTGAGAAAACTCCAAACGTGACACAGCTCTGGAGAACAACTTGTGGTGAACCTGAAAGGGCAATGAGAAAGTATCACAAACGTTCTGCTGCATTTCACATTGAATATGACTTAGTAAATCTTGAACAGCTAAAACTTTTCATGGATCACACATGTTCAACTTTTTAGATGCATCGACTGACAAACTTTCAACATGTGCAATTTATCAATTCGGTGCCAACTTCAAACTATAAATATTCATCTGGAAACATCATTCAAGCAAATCTGCAACTACTATCATCATATCACCTCTCTGCCATCAAATTCTTCTTTGCAAGATTACAGTTTAGTGGAGAGAAATGATGCCAGAAGATTCATAATTGATACTTATCCCCACAAGGGAGTTAACACGTATAACCAGTTCTAAGCTGAAAGAGAAGAGACCACAAACAGGCATATATTCTAATTAACAAGATTGAAGGATTGGAAAAAAAAAAGTTGTGTATTTGTCTTATTAAGTTCATGGAACTTATGTCATATGTTATATGAAGTTAATCAGACAAATTTGTGCTCTTTATGTCTAAAGAAAGCACTGATTTGTATACCTATCACAAGCATTTGCCTTGCCTACAGGTTCTTTTGACAGACCTCAGGAAACTTAAGGAACATGTTACACATGAAAATAGATAGTAAAAAAATCTCTTATCTTTTCAAGCTAGCTCTAGTATTTATGTCTCCTGGGGCAATCAACAAACAAGAAGAAAAGTTAAATGGATGGATAGGACTGAAATATCTCAGTAGAATATTGATTCCTGGACATAAGGGTCCCATATAATGCTGGCACCGTCAACCCTCAGATTGTCTTGCGGAGTTTCACCTTTAATTGCCTAATTACAACCATGTCATCAGTCATAACCACAAACCAAGTTCTCCATCCAACTATTCCAACTATAAGACCACATCATCGGTCATAATCATGCACCAAGTTCCCTGTCCTTGTTACTCAACTATAAGACAGCTCCTGCAGAGCAAATTATTCCACACAGAATCTTTGTGGGAAAGGCATGGCCTTCTCCCCGAATCGTCCAGAAAGGGACTTCAAGGCATATAAAGCAGCTATTCTGTACCAGGTGACTTTGATCTTTATTTGGATCTGGCCAAACTGGAGGAGCAGATTTTGCAACTTGTTCAGTGAAAGCTTTTCCCGAAGATAACATTATTCTCTACAGCATATATACCTACAGACATGCATGTATATGCCTAAAAGTTCCAAAGTTGCTGCGTCTGCCCAAATTCTAATGTAATTTTCAGTAAGAGTAGCATATTGCAGGTTCTTGATATGTAGCGTACCTGGAAAACTTAATGCAAGTCCAGTTACACATCCAGCAATGCCTGCATTGATTACTGCAAACCAGAATGAACAAACATCATGAATCTTACATGTAGAGACCAGAGATTAAAGAGTAATAGATTCGTCAAAGGACAAAAATCCAAACCATCATCTTTGCCACGAACTCTCTTCAGCAAGCAGGCAACGAGGCTGTGAACCCCAGATAGAACAGCAAATGTCTAAGAAAAAATATGAAAAGGGATACGAGTAAACCACAAGATACAGGACGCTTCAAAAGGACGCATTACTTTACTAGCAAAAAACTACAGGTCGCTTACAATGATCTCAAGTTCATGATGCTGTAAGTATATGAAAAGAAAAAATAAACCTTGGCACAAGAGCCGGCATCAGCGAATGATCCTTTAAGTCCCTTCTTTTTTATCAATCCAGAACCTGCTTCCACACACATACGCACATATGTTCAGAATCAGTAAATTATGAGATGTAAAGAGAAACAAAAAACGAAGGACATATGGTGACTGGTTCTCCTAATGGTAGGAGCATGTGGATAATCCAGCTTGCAATCCTCCCCAATCATCCCAATCCCCGATCAATCAACGGTCGCATTCACAATGACCAAAAAGAAGAACGGGAGAATCTCATGTGAATCCGATGCCCCATCCTTTGTTTTCCTATGGTCCGGGGAGATAAAGAGCACATAAATCTGAAACACGAAGTTGGTGAGAATTGTTGTTTACTCGAAGCAAATTTCCCACCCACACTCCCAATGCACGGTTCGCCATGGCTTCTCACCTCGTTAAATCATAAGTGCCAAGACCTTAGCGCGTGAAACGAGGAAAATAACAAGCATGGGCATCGTCGGGCCGATAGAAGATGAATGCAAGCGAGAGAGAGAGAGAGAGAGAGAGAGAGAGAGGCCTAACCGTAACCGAAAACGGAGCCCAGGAGTGCACCGCCAGCGGCGTCTCCCGCGAATCTGGTGAAGCAGAGGAGAGGGCCTCCTCCCCCTCCTGAAGAGGATGATGATGATGGTACAACGAAGGGGACGTTATCTTCAGGAACGTCATCGTTGATCTCGCTCACTCCACCCTCTCCTTCACTGTCTGAGCTCGACATCTCTCCCTCCCCGAGAATCTGATGACGTGCAGAAAATGAAGAGTCGAGGGTTATCCAGTTGGGCTCTCGGACCTGCAATTTTCTGCGCGAAGGTAAGTCATCAAGGTAGGGGAGGACTGCCCATTAAGCCATAAATTGCCACTAATTCCCCGAGAGGTGTCTGTTACTGTTGGAGAAGGCCCAACGCATTCTCTCAAACAACTCGGGACAAAATATCTCTGCGTTTTTGCGCTCGCCCTTAGTCCAAAAATGTCTTTACACAACTTGCTCTGGCGTGCAGATGTTGTCAATTTTTTTTTTTAATTATTAATGAGGCTGGACTTGGAAGTCAGGTTCGATAAAATTGGGACTTATTCAAGATCTTCAACTTGAGCTTCTTAGTTTCAGAAAAATTTCTTTTGCAGGCATATTTTCCACTCAAAATTAGAAAGACATCCTTATGATTTTTTTACTAAAGCTCATTTTTTTCAGAAAAGCTGTTAAACAAACGCCCAGAATATATTTTGTTTAATGGAAAAGGAAACGCCAGCTAAAACAATAAAAAAGTAGTATAGTGATAAAAATAATGTTGGGAAAAAGTTGGATAACTTTTGCCCTTTTTTAAGAGAATGGAATTTCACTTCAAGTGCTTAGTTGACAGCTTTCACAAAAGAATGAAAGTTTTTTTATAGTGAATTATGAAAATTAGTTTCTTTTAAGTTATAAGTGAAAAGTAAGTTAAGTTTGATGCTTCCATATTTCGATTAGCCTCCCACATTTTTCCCAAGAACCACAGAGGGATTCCCTCCGTACTTCTAAACTTGGCACCGGTTCCAAACTCATGCTCGTGCACAAGTTCGTTCAAAAGTGCAGATAGGTATGTTCACAGTGAATTTGTTATTATTGGACTTCTGAATGTTATTCTTTTTCTTTAGCAAAAGAAATTTGTCAAGTAAATTTGTTCACATTGAATTTGTTATGATTTGACTTTTGAATCGTAATTTTTTTTAAAACAAAAGTAATATGTCAACTTTACATTCTTTCTCTCTCCAACAGCAGTTCTTGCCTGTGAAATGAGTTCCATAGCAGGGCAAGGCGTAGATTAGCCAATTCAAATGCTGCAACCGTGAAGTTGAAGAGTTCCACCTGAATTGAACACCTTGTTCTGTAACCTCTTAAACCTCCTGCATGTCCTTTCCTGCTGCTGCGACGTGGCTTCTACTGCCAAGCACCATCTTCGAAATGGTGCACGTAGCAGTCGCATCTTTCTCACTCTTTCTCTCTCCATGTCATGCGAGGGCATAGAGGTATCCTTCCTCTTCTTTCTTCCACACGATACACCCAAGATGTATCAGATGACATTCTTAGCAGTGGCCAACCTCTTTGCCCTTTTTCTCTTCTCATCTCCCTCTGCATCGGTAGATACAGATTTTTTCTTCTCTTGTCTCATTCACAATTTCCCCATCCCGCTTACTTCCCTTGACGGCATCCTCCATAGCCCCGACACCTCCTCGTACTCTTCCCTCCTGCATTTCTCAATGCAAAACCTTCGTTTTTCCTCTCCCAACCTCAAGCCGCAACTCATTATAACACCCCATACAGAGTCTGAAGTCCAAGCCTCTGTCTTTTGTTGTAAGCAGCACAATATCCAAATTCGAGTCAGGAGTGGTGGTCATGACTATGAGGGCCTCTCCTATGCCTCAACCACTCCATTTGTGACCATGGACCTCATGAACTTAACAAGAATCAATATAGATACAGTGGATTACACTGCACGGGTGGAAGGTGGTGCTACACTTGGTGAAGTCTACTACAGGATAGCAGAGAAAACTAGCATCCATGGTTTCCCTGCCGGTGTCTGCTCCACTGTTGGTGTCGGCGGGCACATTGCTGGAGGGGGTTTCGGCATGATGTCGAGGAAGTTCGGCCTCGCTGCCGATCATGTCATCGATGCTCGGGTAGTGGATGTAAATGGAAGGGTTCTTAGTAGAGACTCAATGGGGGAAGATCTCTTTTGGGCCATCAGAGGAGGTGGGGCTTCAAGTTTTGGTGTCATCACTGCGTGGAAGGTTAGCTTGGTCTCCGTTCCCCAACTTGTTACCGTCTTCACAGTATCTAGAAGCACGAAGAAAGAAGCAATTCAACTAGTTGGCAGATGGCAGTACATTGCACACCAGCTGCATGATGATCTTTTTATCAGAGTCATATTTGAAGCTAATCAAGGGGAGAACAGGGAGAGAGCAATTAAGGTCGTATTTAATTCTCTGTTTCTTGGGCCTGTTGAAGAGCTAATACCAGGAATGAATGAGAAATTTCCTGAACTGGGCTTGAAAGACAGACTGTAAAGAGATGACATGGATAGAATCCGTTTTGTACTTTAATTGGTTTCCTCCAAACTCTCCAATTGAAGTATTGTTGGATAGGAAGAGCAGGGAGAAGACTTATTTCAAGGGGAAATCTGATTTTGTTGGAAAGCTCATACCAGAAAGAGTGTGGAGTGGGTTGTGGGACAGAATACTGCAGCAAGAGATTGTCTTTGTGATTTTGGATCCTCATGGTGGAAAGATGAGCGGCAGGTTGGAGGGCGAACTCCCATTTCCTCACAGGAATGGTAGCTTGTTCAACGTACAGTACGTGTTGAAATGGAGCAAAGAAGAAGAAGGGCCCTCTAAGATGGAATGGTTGAGAGATTTGTACGAGGTTATGGGTCCTCATGTCTCACAAAATCCAAGAAGTGCCTATATAAATTACAGAGACCTCGACTTGGGAATCAACTTAGAAGAGAAGGGTGGATATGAGGAAGCAAAAGTTTGGGGTTACAGATACTTTAAGGGAAACTTTATGAGATTAGCGGCTGTGAAGGGCAGATTCGATCCGAGCAATTTGTTTAGAAATGAGCAGAGCATTCCCCCACTTTTGCTGACGAGAAAAAGTGAAAGCCTCTCTCGAGGTTGTAACTCTCATTTCCGAAGGAAAAGTGTAGTACTTGGTAGTACCGAAATGGTCTTAGAGATCATTATCCAAGTGCTATATTTCATTAATCTCTTTTTTTGAGTCCAGGATCTGTTTGATTGACAGATATTGGTGATTCTTTCTTACTAATGTCTAAACCTGAATCTATTAATCGACTGCAGTTACTATTTCCTCCTTACATATCCTGCTAAAAACTTTAGTAACCACCATGAAATCAGCTCTGGTTAAGGGATTTTTTCCATGTTCTTTTGGAAATCATATGCACATCCATTTACTGTAACCCGCTGCGTTTGGGCGGAGCGGGTCGGGTCAGGGTCCAGACCCGGACCCTAGCCCCACGCGAGAGGAGCCCGACGCTGTCCCTCCTCCCTCGCTTTCTCTTCTCCCTCGCTTTCCTCTTACCGTCTCTTCCTTACCCACGACAGACGGCGGCATTGAGGTGAACCCTGTCGTCCCCTGCCTCTTCCTCTCTTCTCTTTTCTTCTCCTTCCCATTTTCTTTTCCCTCCTCCCTCTCCCACTGTCTCTCGTCTCCCCTCTCCACCGAACGACTCCCCCCACTCTCCACCGTCTCTCTCTTCTCTCCCGTCCTCTCCCCTCACTGCCTTCTTTTTCCCTTTTGACCGAACCCTCTCCCCTATCAGTCCCCCTCCGTTTTTCCCTCTTTCTCCCTCTATTCGACCTCCCTCTCTGTCCACGCTTCACGCTCTCTCCCCATTTTCTGCTCGTTTTCTATTTTCTCCAATCAAGCACTTTCTCTCACTGATTTTCACTATGCTATCACTGTTGGATCCGTTTTCAGCTTGGGGATTTGTCCTCCCCCTCGTAACAGCAATTAGAGAAGGCCTTGGTGGTGGCGGCATTGGAGGATTTTAGCCGTTTGGGGACCACTTGGACGGGTGAGGTGGCTGCCGGGAGGATTACAGCAGTTTAGACCTTCAATCGGGGTGAGCAATGCGAAATTGAACCTATTTTATGATATATTTTTCTTTGGAACGCGTATAATTATTGTTTGAGCATGCTAGAGCTTAGAATTGATTAGTTGGAACACATGTTAGTGATTTCGTATTTGGGGGAAAGCTTGCGATTATGTTGGGAAGCGAAGATTCATATATTGGATGATCATTTAAGCATGATAGATTAATTTTCGAAGCATTGGGGGAAACATGGTAGAGTTTGTGAGGTTGTGGGGAAGATTTAGGACCGTTTTAGTGAGCTTGTAGCACGCGTTTTTGTGAACGGGTGCATCTTGGAGTTAAATAGGGATAACGTACATAAGTTGGATGTATCTTTGGGGTAGACGCCTTGATTTAAGAAAAAGGGAATTTTGAGAAAGGCGTTAGTGATAGACGGATTGATGGCTTTGAGTTTTGGCATCTATTGGCACGGCTAGAAGTGGGAAGTGACCCTTTTGGAGAACTTGTGGGTCGACACTACCCGTCGACACCCTCTTGAGGCGATGACACGTGTCTCAATGAGTTTGTTTTGTTTTTGTTTGAATTGTTGAGGTATGAAGTAGGAATCTTATCTTGTGTTTGTGTCTGCAGGTACATCGGGTACGTCCCGTCGACCTTGAGCTACCGGATTCGAAGCTCGAGGCATTTTGAAGATTCTTGTGAACGCGCCACAGGTATGGCGACACTCCAGGCAAATCCCTGCCTGGGCAAGTGAATGAATGTGTGTTCCTAGGATCATGGGATCCTAGAATTTGTGATGTGAATTGATTGAGTGTTCCGTGGATGAATGTGGGTATGCATGTACATAAATTGATATATAATATGAATTGTTTTGAAAGGCTTATAGTAATTGTTTTGATAATGTTACGCATTTGCATGTGCATGCTAGAATTGATAACTGTTTAGGACAGATGAGGCGGGGTATCGAGTTGAGTGTCTCCTCGACCCCAATTGTGCATTAGAAAGCATCCTATAATGATAACTGCATAGGACAACTACGAGCCCACCACAGATTGAGACTACTCTCTGTGGTTTGGCTAAGTTTTCAAAGATGTGATTGTTATGATGATGAATGTGAATGTTATGTTTATTGAATACCCATTGCCGCGGGCAATGATGCAAATGTTTGCACAGTTGGTAGTTGTACTCATATTGTTATGACGGCTAGCCAAAACTGTTGTGGTTACGTGTAACCCTCGTGTGGAGGCAATTGGAGGTGTGAGTTCACTCGTGAAGTGAACCAACCTCAGGAGCTAGCCAGTTAAATGTGTTTGTGCAAGTATAAGTATAAGAACGAAAGAATAAGAGATGAGAGGCCAGTGAGATGTGACTATGTGTATGGGAGTTGTCCCGCTTTCGCCACTGGTCTCGCCTGTTCGGAGCACAGGCGGTGCAAGGCCCCAGGGTACTGTTGTTTGATGTGCTTGGAGCGTAGGCTCCCGCCTTCCCAACCTGGGTGTCCTAGGGAAGGCTGAGTATCTCTCCTTGGAATTCACACATCCATGGATGAGTGCTCTACCGCTGCAGTGGATAGATGGATCCATACTGTTCTGAGCCACCACGGGGGTTCTCTCTCGGCTGTGGGCCGCCCGCGATGTGCACGTGCCTGTGTTTGCACCCACAGGAACTGTAAATTCACTGATAGTAATGAAACTGAAATGTATGTGATTGAAATGTATAGGATTGTTGTACATGTGACTGTTGTGCTTATGAATGCAAGTGACATGTTGATGATGCATTGCATGTGATTGAAATTATGTTATTGTAGCCATTGAGTGGCCTCTGCATGTCGTGTCCTGACACGACATAATGATAGATCGTTCTGATGTTTGCTTGTATATTTGAGCCTTACTTGAGAGGGTTTGGCATTTTCCTGGCTTGTTGCCATACTGCGAAGGCTGAGCCTTCAGTTGTTTTCTTTTTCAGGTTTTGGCAGACCCGGGACAACAGGTTGAGCAGATGGCTTCACTCACGTCCTATTGGGGTGGTTTTGGGATTGTCGTTTGTAGTGCCGGCGCGTCATGTTTTGGTTTTATTGATGTCTTCTTTTTGTTAGGCATCAATGTTAGTGATTTTGGGGCATTTTGGTTATGCACATAGATGTGAATTTGTATGAAACAAAATGGTTATATCAATAAAAGTTCGCCCCATTGTTTTGAATTGCTTGGCTCATCGTCTTTTTGAATTATTGGGTAGTCACACCTCGATGCCTTATGTTTAGAAAAAAAAAAATATAGTTTGAGGGTTAAAAAGGTCGGGGTGTGACATTTACACGTAAGTAGGTCCACTAATTTTTTTGCATGGAAAAAAAAATTCTGTGCCTACTTCAATGTGAGAGAGCTTGAAACTTCTTAGTGCCAAGCCAAAACATAGACCAAGATGTGACATGGGTAAGTTCGCAAGCTGCTATTGGGAAGTGAAGAGCCTTACTTCAGTTTCATGAATGACTATTCTTCACAAAACAAAAAGGAAATGTAGTCTTATTTGTTCCTGTTCAGACATGGAGCTCTATCTCTCTATCTCTAAAACAGAGGAGGTGTGTCTGTAGCGGAGATACGTCCAAATTCGATCTAGACTTTATACCACTTAGCCTGGTCATTCTATAAATCCAGACATATGTGACAATATCGAGTTAAAGGTCGGAGAAGAAGATATATATATATATATATATATCACTTGGCAACCTTTCCATTGTTTGGAAAAACAGACACAGGCCCAGTGGCGTTGTACTTCACAGTTGATGACTCGTAAATAAGCACCCGAGTGATTGTACTTCACAGGTAGCGTTGTACTTCACAGTTGATGACTCGTAAATAAGCACCCGAGTGATTGTACTTCACAGGTAGTTGATGACTAGTAAATAAGAAGCACCTGAGTGATTATACTTCACAGGTGATGAATCACAACAATCTGTAAATAAGCACTTGACTTCTATCCCGTGCACCAGCAATGCAAAATACTTCTTCCACCCTAGCTCCAAAAATAAAACCCTTATCATCCAAGGGATCTTACAAATATATATATTTTGATGCACAATAATGAAACAAGCAAAGAAAGATATAATCTCAAGCAAGAGAAGAGAGAGATCAATTTTAACATGGAAAACCCTCTCAAAATAAGAGGGTTAAACCACTGAGAGCAACCCAATAACAAATCCACTATGCAATATGGAAACAACTACAAGAGGGAAATATATGATCCTACACTTCAAAAGCCCAAAAAATCACCAAAATAGAGACACAATAATTCAAATGACCAAAATAGAGAAGCAATGATGCAAATGAATAGGAGGAAGTGAAAGAATATCTCCTAATTGAGAGTGATTATCTTTCCATAACAAAAAGGCTGTCTTTGTCTTGCCCTAATCTTCAATAATCAAAGAGAAAAAGAATAGAAGAAAAAACAAACAGTAATGGAATCTTTCTCTCTTGTTAGAATCTCTTTAATGGCTTCAAAAATCAATGGAGAACAAGAACTATCTCTTTCTTTCTTTCTCTCTCTTTAAGAACAACTCATAAAGAAGAAGAAGAATGCCCAAAAGCCCTAACCCTCACAAGAAAAATTGGGCGTCCTTCTCTTTCGGCCCCCTTTTTAAAAATATTCAGTTTTAATCCACCAAATTTATTGAAATCTCTCATTTTCATTTATGTCAAGTACGGGTGCTTTCCTTTTTCTTTTTGGCTTGGATCTAGATTTTTCACATGGAGGTGATCCAGCCCAAAACATCCCCCCCTCACCAACTGTGTGGAGGATCTCTTCAAACTAGCGATGGAACAACACACTTCAAATTTTGAACGAGGCAATTCTTTAGTCATCATATCAACACCATTGTCATCTGTATGAATTTTCTTAAGCTCAAGTTGCTTTACTTCTAACATATCAGGTATCCAATGATAATTCACATCAATGTGTTTCAGCCTTGCATGAAAGGTAGAATTCTTGCCAAAGATAAATCACACTCTCACTGCCACAAAACAAAACATACTTTTCTTGAGCAAGACCAAGTTTCAGCATAAACTTTTTCATCCATAATAATTATTTAATAGCATCTATCACTACAATAAACTCTACCTCTAGTAAAAAGTATCACACATTTTTTAAATCTAGACTGCCATGACACTGCACCACCTGCTGAAGTGATCAAATAACCAAATATAGATTTTCTAGAATCAACATCACCAGTCATATTTGAATCTGTGTAACCTATCAAAGTAGGTTTCTATCAACCCAAATGTGGACACATATTACTAGTGCTTCAAAGATATTTCAAAATCCATTTCGTATCTTACCAAGATTTGAGAAAAACCTACTCACAACTCCAATTGCATGAGCAATGTCTGACCTGGTACATACCATAACATACATTAAACTACCAACGGTTGAAGCATACAAAATCTTATGCATGTCTTCTTTCTCATCATCTGTGGAAGGACTCTGCTTCATACTCAGCTTAAATTGTGCTCCAAGTGGGTATTCACTGCTTTAGCCTTGTCTATATTGAATCTTTGAAGTACATTTTGGATGTACTTCTCTTGTGATAGCCACAACTTCTTTCTTTCTCTATCTCGAACAATCTTCATGCCAAAATTCTAATTTGTGGGTCTCAAATATTTAGTGGCAAATGTTTTGCCCAATTATTTCTTTAAGTTAGTAATTCTTGAAGTATTTTTTAGCAACAATGAGCCTGTCGTCAACATGGAGCAACAAGATAACAAAGTTATCATATGAAAATTTCTTAATAAAAACATAGTGGTAGTATGCTTGTAACCATGCTTTCCCATAAAAGACTTAAACTTTTTGTGCCACTGTATAGAAGTTTGCTTTAAACCATACACGCTCTTTCTCAATTTATAAACATAGTCTTCTTTTCTTTTCCTTTCAAACCCTTCAAGCTGCATTGTATATATTTTCTCTTCAAAATCACCATGAAGAAAGACTGTTTCACATCCATTGGTTCAACTTTTAGATTTAGACTTGATGTCAAACTTAAGATAACTTGAATGGATGACATTTTAACAAGGTAAAAATATTTTTTCAAAATCAACACCTTTCTTTTGAAAAAAACCTCTCACAACCACCTTAGCTTTATATCGTGGGTGATAAGAGTTTTCAACATGTTTTACTCTAAAAACCCAATGATTCTTCAAAGTCTTTTTACCTTTAGGTAATTGCACAAGATTAAAGGTATGCTTGTCATATAAAGATTGCATCTCGTCTTCCATTAATCCAATCTACTTCTCTTTTTGCACAACTTGCATAGTTTTTTCATAGATCTCAAATTATTTACAATCTATCAACAAAACATAGTTATGTGTAAGATAGCATGTAGATGGTCTTATCTCTCTAGTAGATCTACAAAGTGACTCTATATTTGAAGAGGAATATACTTTAAACTTCCTACTATCACATCATATTGGCCAACATTATGTTGTGAATCTTTAACATCCTCATGTGTCATCATCAACCAAATTTGGGAATGAATACAAAGGAACATAATTCATATCAACTGTCTTGCTTTTACACTGAGATGTCTTATCAATTGCTTTTTCAATATCTTTAATATTTTAATTCTCAACAAAAACTATATTTCTGTTTCTAATGAGTTTCTTTTCAATAGGATCGTACAATTTTTACCCAACTCATATTCACTATACCCAAAAAATATACACTGACGTGCCTTTGTTTCTAACTTAAATCTTTCATATTTTGGAACATGCACAAACGCTTTGCATCCAAAAACATATAACACCTTCTTGCTAGACTAAAATTTATTTGAAACGTCACCATTCAAAGAAACATAATGAGACAAATTAACTATATGTGCAGCAACATATAAAGCTTCACTCAAAAAAGAATTAGGCAATTATGCCTTAGATAACATACATCTCAGGAATCTTAAGAAGAGTCTTTTGATGCCTTATTCCATGCATCCTGTAGTACTCACCAAAGGGACCCAAATAGTCACTTTCATTGTCACTGTGTATACACTTTAATTTTCTTTCAGTCTATCTTTCAACTAGAATATGAAATTGCTTGAATGTATCAAGCACTTGGTCCTTCATCTTTAAAGTATAGACTTACACCTTTCTTGAATGGTCATCAATGATAGTGACAAAATAAAGTGCACTACCATGTGTACTAACCTTTAGTGGACTACAAACATATGAGTGAACAGACTTTAACAATTTCTTCTTTTTTGTAAGTTGTTGATTTTTAAATAAAATTCTTCTTTGCTTCCCAACCAAAGAAATGAGTATGTCTTTCTAGCTTTCTTTCTTCGCCTCAAGAAGAAGATTCATTTTAATAAAAAATCAATACATTTCCCACTCATATGACCCAACCTCTTGTACCACAACTTAGTAGATTTCTCATTCTTTGCCACATGCACTACATCTTTTGTAATTGATGCCTAAATAACATACAAGTTGTCATACTTTTTGCCTCGAGGCATAACAAGTGAACCTCTAGTGAACTTCCATTGTCCATAATTGAAGGTGCTACATAAGCCATCATCATCAAGCTTTTCAGTTGAAATCAAATTCAATTGTATATCTAGCACATATCTGATATCCTTGAACTTTAATACAGTACTATTTTAACACAAATTTATTCTTGGTCTGTAAATTTATATCACCAAAACTAACAACCAGTTACAAACCATCATTATCCATTCTCGAAACTCCACAATCACCAGAAGTATAGGTAACAAAAAATTCTTTATTTGAAGTAACATGGAGAGAGACACCACTATCAATCACCCGTATTATAGTTTGTTAAGTTCACAACATCTTCATCATAAACAACAACCAAGTCGTTACACACAGTCGTAGTGACATGATCACATTACCTTCATTTTTCTTTTCTTGCTTCTCATTACTTCTATTTTCTCGCGTCAACTGCAAGCAATACTTCTTGATGTGCCCCTTCTTTCCGCAATGATGACATTCTATATTCTTGTACCTTGACCTCTCTATTTGCTTCGGTTTTTGTTAATACCTTTCCCACTTTTATATTTATTTCTTCCTCAGTTCTCAATAACAAGCACCTCTAACTGTGGAGAGCAACCTTGAGATTTTCTTCTAATTTATTAATTTAAATATCGGCTTTAACAAGCTCCATAGAAACAACACCATTTAAAGCCGATCATTTAAATGAGTTTCAAGGACTTATTAATCAATTGTCTAACATGGGGATTAATTTTGCGAATGAAATTGTAGGGCTATGGATGCTTGCCACCCTATCAGATTCACGAAGGATATTTAGAGTCTCAAACACAAAGATGCAGAGCCTTTACAAACAAAAGGTTCTTCATTCTGTTCTTCTATATATTATAACTTTTGCCATTCAAACTTACCATACGACTTGTGCCAAAATTCATTCTTAAACCAAACTCTATGCCACTTTTGTTGGGAAAATATGCATTAGCCAAATGATTGTACTTCACAGTTGAAGACAATGACTCACAACAACATGTAAATAAGCACTTTTATCTTGTGCACAAGCAAAGTAAAATGCTTCTTCCACCCGAGCTCCAAAAATAAAACCTTTATCATCCAAGAGATCTCACAAATATATATATTTTGATGCACAATAATCAAACAAGAAACAAAAAGATAATCTCAAACAAGAGAGAGACACCAATTTTAACATGTAAAACCCTCTTAAAATGAGAGGTAAAAACCACAGTGTTAAGAGCAACCCAATAACAAATTTACTATGTCATATAGAAACAGCTACAAGAGTGCAATATATGATGTATACGCTCCAAAAGCCCAAGAATCACTGAAATAGAGAAGCAATGATGCAAATGAAGAAGTGAAGTGGAGGAATATCACCTAATTGAGAGTAATGACATTCCCATAACAAAAAAGTCCTCTTTCTTTTGATATAATCTTCAATAATCAAAGAGATAAAGAATGGAAGAAAAACCCGAACAGTAATGAAATCTTTCCCCTTCACAATCTCTCTTTCTCTCTTGTTAGAATCTCTCTAATGACTTCAAGAATCAATGGAGAACAAGAACCCTCTCTTTCTTTCTTTTCTTTCTCTTCAAGAACAATACACAAATGAGAAGAAGAATGCCCAAAAGCCCTACCCGCACAAGAAAAATCAGAGGTCCTTCTCTTTCAGCCCTCTTTGTAAAAAAATTCAGTTTTGGTCCACCAAATTTATCGAAGTCGCTCCTCTTCATTTTTGTCAAGTACAGGTGTTTGCTTTTTTCTTTTTGGCTTGGATTTGGATCCTCCACATAAAGGTGATCCAACCCAACGTCCACAATAAAAATGTGGCATGTTACTTCCATGAAATACTAGATTTGTAGGACATGACACACCATTCAGTCAACACTGCATAATGTGAGGATCAAAGTGCCTCTTATTCAAAGACAAGCATAGAGTTGACTGAGAGATCTCAGTTGGTACACCTATTTAGGGAGCACAGTTGTACTATTGAAGCACATCACAAGAGAACAAGTATGAGAGAACAGGCTCGAATGAAGTCATAATGAAGGATTGATATTTGCCATATTGCTAGCCCTCCTGCTCTACCTCGCTTGTATAATACCTTGCAAAATGGCGGTCCACAAAGGCACGACCACCCCATCTCCATAGTTGCTGCACCTCCACCATCTTCTTAACCTTGAGGTAGACAAGACTTTGTTCCTCGTGCTTCCTCACAGCAAACGAACCAGCTTCCTATCATGGTTGTTCTTCTCCACATTATCGACATGAGTCCAAGTCTGGGTAGGGTAAGTAAGCGTACTGATCTAATCATTGAAAAGCTACTCTATGTACTGAAGAAGTTAAGGGTGGAAAGCTTGTACGCTAGATGTCAAGGTTTGGAAATTGAAGTTTTGTTACATAAATTTGAGAGAGATTCCTAGATCCATATTTCAGCTCTAGATCCATATACAGATCCAAATTCCAGCTCTATATCTAAAATGGATCCTTAGATCCATATTTAGATCCAAATTTTGGCTCCAGATTCAAAATAGATCCCTAGATTCATATCTGAATCCAAATCTCAAAACCAGATCCAATCTAAATCTCAGTGGCGGACTCATTTGATCCAAATTTGAGCCTTGGATCGAATTTAAATCAGATCTAGATGTAAGATCCATAATCTAGATTCATATCCATATTCAAGATCCAAATTCATATGATAGATCGAAATCTATCTTGTATCAATTTTTCGGCTTAAAAATTATAAATTTAGACTTGCCATGGTATTTGGATCTGGTTTTAGATTCAAATCCAAGTCACAGACCCTTCCCTTGCCCAAGTATAGAGGCGTTACGGTCGTTTTTCAAAATGCTATTGATTCTCTAGAAATGTTTTGAATTCTCCAAAATGCCCTTGATTTTCGTGATATATCCTTTCTTTTCCAAAGATACTCTCATTTTTTTATACACTTCATGCGGGCCATAGCTGACGTGGCAAACTGATTAGGCCCGGTTTGGCAACAGTTGGTGCAACCAAGTGCGGCCCTAGCCTAGCATGCCAAGTACGGCTGGCTAACCGAGGCCAAGCATGTGGCCTTTCTGTGCCTTTTCAGGCCAAGCTAAGCCAGGCCTGCGGCTAGTCAAGTTGGGCTGTAGCCTAGGCTTGCGGGCCGATTTTTAAGCTTGTTACTAGGCTGGGCCGGCCTTGGAGGCCAGACTACCACCCCTTGGCATGGTCAACCTCCTTTTGGATAGCTTTGACGTTTTTACTGTAATTAAACATATTTTGAGTCCATAATGGCTAGTTATTGGCTAATTATACTTTAAAAAGAACCATAATGCTCTTGAGTCTCTGTCTTCTATAAATACCTCTTCATTTGTACCTTCTAACATATCCATCATCTTCTTGAGTGGTCTCCTTCATTTTCGTCTTCTTCTTCTTCTTTTTCTTCAACCTTTTTTTTTTTCGTTGCTCTCTTTCTCTTCATTTTCTTTAAATCCAAACCAACATTCGAAGACCTTGGAAGAGCTCATCTCTAATTCATTTGAGTCCACCATCAAGGAGTCGCCTTTGCCCAAAAAAGCATCCCTTTGCAAGGTATGTATTTTTTTCATGGCAAGCCAATGAGAGTCTAGGACTCTCTCCACAGCTAAGGATATTCCTTAATGCCCGGGGAGCATGGCTGAAGCAAGCATAGTTGTTTTATACCTCTTTCTCTATGATTTTAACATAGTTTTATTTTTTTTTCTTTGAACCTTTTTTTCTCTTCTTTTTTCTTTCCCCTTTCATTTTTCCCTTTCTCTATATTTTGGTCTCTTTCTTAATCTCTCCTTTAATTTCTCACTTTTAAAAGTCCTTTTTTTTAAACCTATCTTTCAAATCTCTTTTGCTCTTGTATTAATATATATCTCTTTCTTTTTTTCTCTCTTTTTCAGCTCTCTTTCTCTCTATTTCTTTTTCTATGTACTTTTCTTTTTCTTTTTTGGTCTCTCTACTTTCCTTTCTTTTTAATTTCTTTCTTTCTCTATTACTCTTTAAATATCTTTTTTAGATTTCTTTTTCTATCACTTTTCATTTATCTTTTAATGTCTCTCTTTCTCTCTCTTTTATTAATCCTATTCTCTTTTCAATTTCTCTTCTAAAATTTCTTTCTTTCTTTCTTCTTTTGCTTTTTCTTTCTCTTTCAACTATCTATTATTAATCACTCTTTTACTAATCTATCGCTTTCTTTATTTTTCTCTTTCTCTCTCTATTTGTCTCTCTTTAAATCTCCATTTTAAGTCTCTTTTTCTCTCTATTCATTTCTCTCTCTTGCTTTTATTTTTCTCTCTCTATCTTTTTCTCATTTTTATTTCTTTTTTATTTCCACTTTTCTCTTTTTATTTCTATCAATTCTCATTCCTCATATATTTATCTCTTCCTCTCTTTGTGTATTTATCTCTTTATTTTGATGACTTGATTGTTTTAGATGCTATTACTATAAGAAGATTTGGGTGGAATATTTTTCTATTTTCATTATTTTGAGGTTGAAACATGTCAAACCCAAGAAAGACCTAAATACACTTAATGTATGTGTTAATTTGGATTGAGCATGTCATTTTCGATTTAAAATCCTTGAGTTATTTATTAGATGGGAGTTTATCCATAATATGAGTGAAATCATGTTTGTTGTCATTTGTATTAATGCTTTTTATTTAACATTTTCTATCAATTTCATATATGTATATGCATGAACATGCATATGCACACACCCTAACATCACAAACACAAATGAAATGATGGGTGGACTTTTCATTGAATTTTAAAGAAGGTATAGTCATGGTCCCTCTAATTCAAAATTTTAATTCTAAAACAAAGCTTGGAAAACTTGTTTTTACAAACATGACAACTTGAAGTCATGCATTGCAAAACAAGTAAAGCAAACCACTCTCATATCTGGTCTGGTGGATCTAAACCTGACCCTTAGTAGCTTCAATTCTAACCTAAAAAGTTATAAACTGAGACAACTAATCACTTAATAAATTTTTAAGGATTTTTACAATCTTCAATAGAGGACTAAACCTTTAAGGTATTACAATTCACCCCTAAAAAGCACATGTCTGTGTATGTGAGACTTTACGTCTAGGTGTTGAACTAGCTCTAATCATTGTGGTGGCAAGTTAACTTGGCAATCACCAAGTCGGCTAGAGTTCGTCCTCTCACTGGGCCACAAGTCAGGACCCAAGTGAGTCAGCACCAAAACTCATGCAACTAGGCCAAAAATCGGCTAACTCACTAGGCTAGTAACTCGGATTGAAACCCCCCGAGTTTGGTTCTCATTGTTTTAAAGTGTAAAAATCAATATTGATACTTAAGTTATTGAGCAATTTTTGTTTTTTTTTTTCTTTTCTAAAAGCTCTTATCAAAGACATGCAAGGAACACTAGCCTAACAATTTGCAAACAATTTCTAAATGTCTAGAGGCCCAAAGGAAATCAGGCGGTTAATACAAAAAGAGATAAATACAAGCTAAGCAAGTGTCCTTAGATTCATGACTTTCTTTATGGTTAGAATTGTTAGACAAATCATAACTAAGATCATGTTGTTTTATACTCACTGGAGAGGTAGTAGATAACACTACAAGATTGCAGTACACTCTAGAAATTTATGACTCACCCCATTGAGTCACTAAGTCAACTCGTGACCCACTGACCCAGTCATCTACTGTTTCAAGTTTGTTTCTGGGGTTTGGCATCTACGGCTCTGATACCATTGTAACAATTCAACCCACTCCCCCAGAAAAGCTAAAAACTAGGATAACCAATCACTTAAGTAACCTTTTTATAAGTCCTTGAAGATTTTTACAATTTTCAATGCATGACTAAACTTTTTGAGTGTTACAAATATCCCTATCGACTTGATCATTTTTACATCAATGTTTTCTATACCAAATTCTAACTCTCATCAAATTTATTTATTCAAAAATTTCAAATTGCCAAACACAGATTCTCCTTTATTCAATATCTATTTCAATCATTATGAATTATACTTAATTTTCCATCAAAGACTCATTTTTATTATTTGCAATTCCTATTTCATTCTTCATGTTCCTCCTCCTTTCTCTTCTTTGCTTTTCTCTTCGTCTTCTTTTCTTCTTCCCCTCCTCTTTTTTCCTTGTTTCTTCCCTTTTTCTGGCTGTTTCCGGACCGGTCGGTGAAGGGTGACTAGATGGCAACCAGTAGTTGGCTGGCATGCTATACTTGCTAGACAGGTCGTACTGGCCTATTGGCCACACTAAATTTGGGTACGGCCAGACTGCCCATGGCCTAGCATTTTAGTAACATGGACTCTTTGAAATCTTTGCCACACCCATGTCGTGAAGGAGGATCGACCGCTTACACTCAGCAGGAGAACGCCTTCATCATTATGAATGTCAACAAATTTGATTTCAATATAATATCTAACCAAACTATTTCAAAAAAATCACATATATGTAAAAATATTACATCCCATCAAGAAATGGGATCAGATTAAGATTTAAAAACTGACATTTGATTCCATACTGATTATATTTAAACAAATATCCTATCGGATTCAAATTTGGATTAGATTTATTTTTATATAAATATCTATATCTAATGTCCATACATTTTGGAAGATGGTTCTTAACATATTGTAGTGCAGTTTGTGTCAGGTTTAAAAGTTAGATTCAGATCTAGATGTGAAATTGAAATTGGATTCGGTTAGAATTGAGATTGTGAATTCAGATTTGGATTCAAGTTCAGATAGGTATAGACTTTTCTTCATTCCTAGTTGAATCTGAATTCCAATCCAAATATGTGAACATTTGAAAAAGCAGACATACTTATTTAAAATCGATTAGTTGGCATCCGTACCCATGTCACCCTTCTCAAGCCCTTGTTCACTTTAAGCCTTGATGCACTGGCTAAAAGATTCAATGCACTAAAAATATGAGTTTATTTGAGCATCTTTTGGCAAGAATATGTAAAAACAATTGGGCTAAAGCCTAATGCCGCATGAGGTCAACTATTAATTGTTGGAGATGTTAGTAAACAAGAGCCAACTGTACATGTCTTGATCATTTCACATTATCTATTTCCTGTTTCCAAAAAACAAAACAAAAAAAATCACTTGTCTCCATGAACATGTAGCATTGGTGTTCATGTGAACAAGAAACATAGCACATTATTTGAAAATTCGAACATATAAAATAAGAAGGCATTATTTTTTGATAAAGAGTAACTATTCTTGTTTCACTAGTAGAGAGAATCCTTAGTCATACATCTCATGATAGAAGGAAAAAGGAAATCCATATAAACAAAAACAGTGACAGAATATTATAAAAAAGCTAACTGACTATCCTTGCACTTGAGTCAACATCTCAAACTTGCTCAGTTTGTCTAGTGAAAGATGTCCATCCATTTTCTTCAGGGCAAATGGATTTGTCATCGTAAATACCTTAAAAAGAAAGCTCCAGACTCATCCATCCGAAAGAAGAGTGCAACTTGAGGAACTAGTTAGTGAGGCACAACATTTCAAAGGGCAGAGCTGCTTGCTTTCTAAAAGTCAAGTAGGAGGCCAGGAAGGCAACTTGAATATCTGTTAGCAGATTAAAATATGAATATCTCTCAAGTAATTTAAAGGTTACTTATAAATAAAGAAAAATAAAAAACAGCAGCACCAACCACGCAAAAATCAATTTTCATGGTTCTAAGGTAAATCAAGTTTCATCAAGGATCCTTTTCATTAGTTAAAGTTCATATTATTTTGTAGCTGCCAACAGAACTTCCCCCATTCAATGGCCTCACTATTGCATACTTCTATGATGGAAGAAGAAAGTAAGAATTTTAGCCATTCATGTAGTTTCCAAAGCTGAGAAACTTCAGCTATTAACTTGCAAGTCTACTCTCTTCGAGGATGAAACCAAACAGTGGACATGTTATCTGCTTCAAGAGACTGAGGTACGAAAAATGGAATAAAGGAGCTTGTTAAAATTGGTTTCATGAAACACACAAAGGTTCTCCTAAATGGAAAGTATGGTCATATTTGAAGTTAGAGCCAAAGACTTGCATGCATATCATTCTATAACATGACTAAATTGTAGGCAACAACACTAAATGAACAAAACAAGCAGGGTTCTTCTTGAACACTCATAGTATTGGTCAGAGTAGCATTGATATAATAAAGTCAAGTAGCAGAGGGAGTATGCTAAAATATGCATGTTCATGTAAATTACGAATCAAAACACAACACAGTATATTTGACAATCTTATGCATAAACTGTACAATCCTCTCCATCTCATTCAATGAAGGAGAGAGATATAGACAGTTTCTTTTTTGTCCCTTCCAATGTTTTGTACTTTTCATTTCAAGAGTAAGTTTGTCTTTTTTGTAAATCTCAATTATGGTCCAATACCTAAAAGTAAACTCTTAAGTCAGTCCATTCAATCCCTATAAATCCTAAACGACACATCCAAATACGTGCTGGTAGCGGATTCCAAATGTGTAACCATGGAATCACATCTATATTGCTAGGAAATTGAAAAAGTGAAAAGCTTAAAGCATTGATCTCTAAGTATAATTGCAAATTCTGTAGCACTCAAACTGGACCAGATCTGTCTCTTCTATAGAAGGACCATGTAGTCATCTTGGTACTCAGAATTTGAGTGTTGGTCGTTGGCCTGTAGTCTGCACATGAGCCACTTCAGGGGCCTTTGATCATGAATTTAGACCACTTGCATCTCAAATTCTACCATCTCGAATCAACAACCCTCTCCCTTGCGCAGTGTCTTTAGATCTATTGACTTGTACAGTTCGTTGGAACCCTGGATTTAAGATGGGTTGCATACACTTGCAAGGTCAAGTTTAAACTTCCGCAAGCAGTTGTCTGCACAACTTATTAGTGCCCCTCAACTATTTTACTATGAAGTTGAAGGTCTTTTTTTTTTTAAGGATCTGAAATTGTGTTTCTATGTGTCAGTGCCTCTTAGTCAAAAATTTCTGCTGGGCTTACATACTATCAAACACAGATCTATGATGTTGGGTAAATAAAACTTCCCTTAAATTTTCGAATGAGCCCAGGTCCGGTCCAACTGTGTTTGCACAAGCTCAGGTCAAGCTTTTGAAGCATCTAGAAGAGACATAATGGAGAAAACACCAAGTTGTTTGACCAGGTCTCACAGGTGTAGATTTCACCACCACCAATGTAATTATTCTGAAACTAATTGGCGCCTAATTGACGACCTTATCTTTGAATTATTTGGCTGTGGTTGACTCCAAATATAGAGAAACAAACATCTCAATGACCGTTCATACAACTATTTGTTTGTTTTATTCTATACTCTGATAAGGGCCTGCCAATCCTCATCTTTCCAATATAAATCAAATTAGATAAATATTACAGTTCATAGGATGGCTGCTTCACTAATTGATTCTTGTCTTTTTCTTAAGACTGTTAAGATGGAGTTGCTTTTGTTTTGGTCCATATATAGACCTCTGCAATACACTACCTTTCATCTTCTTACTCTAATAATTTGGCTACACCAATCAAAATCCCAATATTGAATAAGAAAGGTGCGGTTCATGCTAGCCAACTAGTAGCTTGCCGAAATATGAAAAGTTTAAAGGACATAATTGTGGCGAGCAATTTCTTTGTTGAAACAAGATGACAGGCTGCCGCCTTCAATTTGGTCGGCCGGGCAGCCCGTCGCGAAAAGGAAAAGTCCACTTAGATCCCGGCATTTGGCCTAATCTTCCAAAAAAACGGTTCCACGTCTTTCTCAAGAAGCACACAAAATCTTCCAAAAAAAAAAAAAAAAAAAAAAAAGAGAGAGGAAAAAGTCTATGCAGCGACCTGTCCTTGGCCCAATTTTTCAAAACACAGTTCCACGCTTTTCTTCTGACAGGCCTACTAATTGGATCACATAGGCTAGAGAAAGATTTAGTAGGGCACTGGCTGAATCGAATTAGAATAATTTGTGAATCGGATGAAAGTTAAAATATAAATTATTAGAATTTAAAATATAAATTATTTATGCAAAAAGTTAGAGAGCAAAAAATTAAAAAAATAATATTAAAGTCATACAATCGTTCATATCTCACCCTTGAAAAGGATTCGATGTCAAATAAAAAAGGGGTCTGATTGAATTTGAAACGGGCTATTCAGGCAATACTTATCATTATCCAAACTACCAAACAACCATGGGAGTACCTCCAATAGGCATTTGGTTTCGAAATCCAATATCTATGAATCTAATTTATCTCGACACTTGCTTTTCAAGGCATGATTTTGTCTCTAAACTCTTAAACCACGAACCTGAAATCAAAGATGTTCGGAAGGGTGTTGAAGCGATTGGTCGCTGGGTCGAGGTAGGTGTCACAACATGTGCTGTAAAGTGGACACACCAGTGACATGGAGGACTGGTGTATTCTCGAGGCACTCTACCCCTAACTTAAGATCGAGGATGTAGTAAGAGGGGAATGACTGACTTTATATTCATGAATTATACATAAATGGGTTGCTAGGATGCAGTAAGAGGGGAAGGAATGGTTACAAATTATTGTTGTAATTCAAGTATATTGAAAAACAAGATATAAATAATTGCTGTTGAAACTACGCAGATGGAAAAACGCTGTTGAAAACCATGGACATTAATTATTGTCGTAAGATCTTCTATCCAATTCAAGGATTTCAAATCACCTTCCTAGACATAGACATTCAAAGGGCACTTAAATTTTTGGCGCACTGGCATGGACTTGTCAAGCAGTTGTCTTTCCGTCTAACCTAGCCGTTCGGAAAAAAATTCAAGAATAAAGCTTCCTTTTTTTTCTTTCTTTCTTTTTACGAAGGGCTGATGATCATTTTATATGTCAAATCAGCACTTTAAAACATTTGAAACTGACACGTAGCACTCTTTATGGATGCTACCAATTTGAATTAATTTCCCGTCAATTCAATTCAAGTAATCAATTCAGCCCCCATTTTGATAACTTTTTAACTAAGGGCCTTCGGATATTGAAACAAAAAATACATTTTGGGAAAAATATAGTTTGGCCTTGTTAAAATTTTGTAAAATACAATTGGGCACCTGCAAGAAAATTCTTGGTTCTCCGGACTCGCCTGGAAAGTTAAAATTTCATAGAAACTAGAAAATTAAATATCACAAAAATAATGCTTCAATTTCACAAAAATCTACAAAAAATATCACGAGCAAAAGCTGCTTTCTTTTCTTTGAGCTTAGAAGAGAAAAGTGGAAGAAAGAAGAAAGAAACAATTTTTTTTTCTGTATTCTTTTAAAATATGTAAGCCTATATTTTTGAAGATGAAGCAAAGGGTGGATGAAGCAAACTAAAATATAATTTTTGAAAAATGTAATTGGGCCCCTACAAGATAATTCTTGGTTCTCCAGAATTGCCAGGACAGTTAAATTTCATAAAAACTAGAAAAAATCACAATCCTTGTGCTTCAATTTCACAAAATCTACAAAAATATGACGGGCAAAGTTAAGCTGCTTTCTTTGACCTTAGAAGAGAAAGGAGGAAGAAAGAAACTTTTTTTTTTTTTTTTTTTTTTCTGTAGTCTTTTAAAATATTTGAGCCTATTTGAGATAAAAGAGGGGCTAATGCCTATCCCCACTACCTTGGCAGTCCATGCTCCACATAGTGCTTTCCGCTCTTTCTTCTCTGCCTTGATCCTTTCACACCAAAAGGCAGTCCATGCTCCACTCTCCCACCGTCCAGAAAGCAGAAAAAGGAGGAGAGATCACAGAGAGACAAAACTAGAGTCGCACTCTCAGTCATTTCTGCAACGGGATATTTTGTTGACGGCCACAGGGGAAAAATAAAGGTCAGCACGTACCTAATCTTCCTTTCTCTCTCTTCTATCTCTCTCTGTTTCCTTTCTCCCTCTCCACATTAACCATGATAGCGAAAGGCCACCAACTATATTCTCTAAATGAGAGGAAGAAGACAAGAAGGGGAGAGGAATCATGAAGGTGCAGAACAAGGGCCTCATCCTCTTCCTTTTGCCTGATCATTTGGTACAAGAATTGTTGCTTTTCTCGGGCCATCTTTGGGGGCGTTCGAAAGGATCTTTTATAATTTTTGTCAAGGGTAATAATTTTTATCAAAACCGTCAAATAGAGCTTGAGATATAAGTTTGATGCCTCTACAGTACAACAAAGACAAATAATCTATGCCTTCTAGAAATATCTCTGATAGTTTCTCTAACATATAATTTGAATCTATGCCTGTAACATATGGAATTCCTTTTTGGAGGCTTCCAACTCAAGAATTTCAAACTTTTGCTTTTGGATTACTCTACTCCTCTGAAATCTGAACAAAAAGGCATTTTCAGTATTTCGAGCTCTCAGTCGTCAGTATTTATGAAAAAGTGAAGCTTTTCCTTAAAAAATTACCGAAAGTAGTATAAACGAAAGGAAAGCCTGAAAATACAAAGTTTCTTATACAATACTATTAGTCTACTATTATTATATACGGCGCTGTGGAATGGAAAATAATTGGATTGGAAGAAATGGTGCTGCTGCTGCTGCGGCCTCTGCCTTTGCGGGCCGTCTCCTCTGCCTTTGCGGGCCATCTAGGGGCGGGTGGTTCGTGGTTCGATGAGGAATGTCGTCTCCTTCCTTTTAACCTTTCTAGGTGAACAGAAACAACAAAGATGTACGCAATTTTAAATTAGAAGTAGTGACTCTATAAAGAGCACTTTCTATGGCAGTGTCAAACATTATAAAAACAAGTTTACCGGTGGTTTTAGTTCTTTGCTTCGATTTCACTTCTGCACATCACCCCATAATGCTTCTTAATTTATACAGTACTTATTACCTTTTCGAAAGGTTTGAAAGAATTTGCTTCTTAATTTATACAGTAATTATTACCTTTTCGAAATGTTTGCAAGAATTTTCCTCGGCAAAGATACTTTTGAGGAGCAAAGTGGACGCAACTTGACTTTGACCAGCGGGGTGGAACCTCTGTCTCTCTGTGTGTGTCTGTTTTGGAGTTGGGAGTCATTTAACAGAGAAAGTTGGTGTTCCAGTAGTCAGGCGAGTGGGGCCTGCTCCGCTGAATTTAAGGGCACCTTTACTTGCAATTGGGTGGGCCTTTTTTTATTTCTAACAACCTTTGCCTCTTCCTTTTGTCGTTCGGCGTGACGGGCTACAGCTTACCCAGTCAGGAATCTCACTACCTTCTCTCTGGGGACTCCTGATTTTGGTAGTGAATCGTGAGCTACAAGTTCTGTTCCGTTTGATTGTCTGTTTCCTTACTTTCTCCCTCTCGGTTGTGTTTTTGTTGCTTTTATTACCGTTCTTCTTGTTATGGTGGTCTGTTGAATTTGAAAGTTGGGAAAGTTTTACGTTTTTTGCATGTGGGTGTCGAGGCGAGATTGCAGCTCCTGGTTGTTTGATCGGCGGCGGTAGTGCTTTTAGTCACCACTCCTCAGTCGCTTTCTCCGTGTTGCAGAGTTTCTCGGTTTTGAAAATTCCAGTTTTGATTTGGTTTGGTTTGGAGAGACTGCTTTGCTTTTGAGGTTTTCCTTTCTCTAACTTCGAACTTTTTATGATGGAGTCTTTCTCGTCAATCTCTTCCTCATCATTCGCAAACTCGCTCGGTTCTAACGGGGACGTTCGCTCAAGGAACTTAAGAGAAGCCAACATGCTGAAGACTGATCTGATGGCCGTGGGAACGAAGAGTGATGGTTCCGTTGGCGTTCTTGAGGTCTACATCCACCAGGCAAGAGATATACACAACATCTGTATCTACCACAATCAGGATGTTTACGCGAAATTCTGTCTCACCTCCAACCCAGATTTGACAGTCTCAAGTCGAATTATCAATGGTGGGGGGAGGAACCCAGTTTTCAATGACAAGCTGCACCTCAATGTCCAGCAGATTGATGCGTCCCTGAAATGCGAGATTTGGATGTTAAGCAGAGCAAAGGATTATTTGGAAGACCAATTGCTTGGATTCGCACTCGTCCCAATTTCTGCTGTGGCAGCTGCAAATGGTGGCAGTCTGAGCCAGGAGTTCTCACTTTCTTCAACTGATCTTTTCCATTCTCCGGCAGGTTTTGTCCAGCTCTCCCTTTCATACAGGGGATATGCGCCGGAAGTTATGATGATGGGCACTTCTGGCTCCATCCCACACTCTGTTGTAGCTGATGAATCCTTACCTGATTCAGAACCCAATGATCCAATTTCCAGTGAGTACAGCAAGATAGAGTTCCCTGACTTGCAGATTGCTAAGGAGAATGAGCGGATGGTATCTGAATATTTCGTTATGCAACAGAGTCATTTGGATTCAGAGTGCTCAGACAGCTTTCCCAATTCAAGCAACGAGAATCAAATCGACTCCGACATTGGAAGCCAGGTTGTAGACAGCGTCTCTAGCAACCCTGATTCTGAGAGTATTCATGACCATCCTTCTCCCCGGAGTAACCTGACAAACAATGCACAGACCCAAGAACATGCTTCTCTGCTTAAAGGTGCAGAAAAGAGCGGTGAAATTGTCAATGGGGAGAGTAAATCTCCAGGTGGATTACCCACCACTGCCTTAGTGGAGCCGTTGATCAAAATAAATGTGCCAGAGCAACCGGTCATGCAGCAGCACTATGTTGACATGTATATGAAGAGCATGCAAGAATTCACAGAGTCCCTTGCAAAGATGAAGCTCCCCATGGATATTGAAAATGGAGGAGAAAGTACACAAGGTCCTAAAGCAGATGAAGGCAAGAAATTGGAGGCCTCCAAGAGTACAGGATCACGAGTCTTTTATGGGAGTAGAGCTTTCTTCTAAGATTTACTGAACTCATGTCTTCCTTTCTAGAGTAGCTGCATCCTGCTTGACTTTTATACCTCCTATGGAGTATGGACTGTATCTGATGTTTCTTCTGTATGTTGAATGGCTGAGAATAGAAACAATGTAGCCTCCAAAATTTGTGTTCTAGTGAGAGCCAGTGCCCCTGTAACAGTTGCTATATCCTGAGTCATTCAACTTATGCTCCTTTCATTTTCTTCTTTAGGTGCATCCAGTATTTGTTGGTTGCTTCTTGTGATACCATTTTCTTCCTCTATCTTTTCTTTGCTTTGTGTTTCATTAGGATTTATATGTTTGAATTCCTATTCAACAGGGCAGATGATGTACATAATGTGATAGATGCTTTTGACGGGGCACAGATACTGGGGTTTGTAATATATAAATTACTGGGTAGATCAGACTGGATCTTATTTTTACTTTTGATGGTGCACAGATACTGGGGTTTGTAATGTATAAATTACTGGCTTGGTCAGAGTGGATCTTATTCTTATGTGGCACAGATACTGGGGTTTGTAATATATGAATTACCGGCTTGGTCAGACTGCATCTTATTTTGATTGAAGTTGGCAAAAAAAAAAAAAAAGATTCAGGCCTAGTATCTACATCTAAAAAGAGATAAATATAAGTCCTTGATCCAGTTGAGATATACGTATTTAGTCTTTTGAGATTACGCAAAAATTGTCAATTTTAAACTGTGCAAAGATAGTGAAGGTGGATAAGGTCACTTCCTGACCTCGATCTGACTTTGTTTCCAGCTGTCTCCTAGGTCTGAACAGACTCAACATCTTCCTCTATATCTAATATGTATTCATTGTGTTCTTTCTGACTAATTGTGCTACTTCAGAGAAGACACCATCCCAATGAGAAACTGCAGATCATGAGACATAATTTTGTATACTTCTCGGCCCTATCTCCTGTTACTCCCAGTCTAGATCAGTTTTGTGCATACATTTCATAGTATAAAGTAGTTCATCATCTTCTTTTTTCCTTGCTAGAAGAAAGCTCTGCTTTCTCAAACATGGCATCTCCAGACATTCAAAGTTGGAAGATGAATTGCAGAAGCGTGCACGCATGTATATGAATTGCAGAAGCATGCACACGTATATATGGTCACACATGCACCCATGAACACCTATTCTTTCATGGATGGAATTCTGTAGATTAAAAAATCTGAAGGTGAGTTGCATGCATACACTAACACATCCATCTACAAATAAGAAAAGTGACATGTTGGTAGCATCTGCTACATTGCGTTTGACATTGTAGAAAGTTTCAACTTGGATAAAGTTCATTTTGAGAAGTCTCCCCAAAGAGTGGATTCTTATTCCAAGTCTTCAAAAAGCAGCGGTTAAATGTTATGTAAACTTAGGTTGTCTGACACTATTTTCAGTTATACAAAATTGCTAATGTGATGTGCACCTTTTTTTTGGATAGAGGTTGGGCTCCATCAAGTAGACCTCATCGTCTGTCTGATATATTTTCTATTATTGATAGTCAATACCATTGATGTTTGGTAGTACTTGAGGCACACACCATGCTATGTGGCAGGTTAATCATTGAATTTGAAAATGTTGTCATAAATGTCTGCTTTGTAATTCATCTTTTTCATTTTTTTTAGTTGGCAGCAGTGTTTGTCTCTATTGGCATTGAATATACGACCGCTTCCATATGTGTGTCAACTGGCATCATATGTACTTCTATAGTTCATTTTGTGTGTTTGAGTCACTTTTTGGTCATTTTCTGTATTGGCATTCATTGCACAACTGCTTACATATTGTGTGATAGATAGCTCACCTGACTTTAGTGTTGCTGATTTCCCAAGGGGATATCCAATTATGCATCTCAACATAGAGAATGATAAACTGTTAATGCATAATAAAGGCTGCATCATTTGGTGCTTGATGTATCCATAGTTTCATGCATTTACAGGAATGTGGCTTTTTGATATCTTCATCACAAATGCATAAGCAGTGCCTGTTGCAGCAGAATGGCCTTGACTATTATTATATGGTGCAGTTGGTATACCAAAAGAACACATTTGAGGTAGATGTTCTTGGGTACCACTGGTTGCTAGATCATTCTTGAGCAAGCTTGTTTTGGTTTTCCAGGTGATCTAGCAATTATGCTTGGCTAGATGCTCCTAAAAATTTGACTTGTATATGCTGTTGCCTTTACATCTAATTGTGTATGATGACAAAATTAGCAAGGAGTAATTAATGCAGAACCTGATCTTTATTCATTGTTCTATCTAACTAGCTGGGCTCCAACTCTACTTTTAACTCCTTTTCATCAATGTTTTTATCTTGAATCTCAATGAGTTTCATCAGTTGAAAAATGATGAAGCAGCTACTTTTATTGCAGAAAATTCTTGAGGAGGATTTCAGTGCAAGATATGTGAAGAAATATCACAACCCATTTTCAGTGGTTGTGCATACAGGGCAGTTGGTCAGTTCAAATAACTAGATTCCATTGTAGTTACAGTGGGATTCAAATCTAAAGCAATAGCATGCTTTCAAATAAGAAATTCTTATGTTCACCCGTAAATTGCCTGTTGACAAAATGTTTCTGGCTGAGAAAGTGAGTAACTGAACATGTAAATACGTACCCGGAAATGGAGATGTTGATCAATGTTTTCTCTTCGTATATAGCAAAATTGTTATGCATCACTACACTAAGGACCTGTTTTTGTGTGATTTTTTTTAACTACTGCTTTTGCATCTCTTGTAATTCATGCAGTCTTTCAAATTTCCAAGGACCTTGTTCCTCATAACAAAATCATTGATGGCAAAGCTTTTTCTACTGTCAGAATTTGGATGTTTCAGAAGTCATTTGAGATAATTGCTGAGTTGCCCACATTTTCAGACTGTCTCTTGGACTAATACCATATTAGCCCCCAAGAAACAATCTTGTATAGTTGTATGGCTTTGTTTCCTTTTAGGATTGTGGCTATTGTAACCATTTGGTGTCACTCTATGTTGAATCAACTAAGTGGGAGTTACTGACTTGCTTAAATAGAGAATTAGCTCATCTTTTCTACCATACTAACTTCTATGCCAATGTTGTATTTCCATGGCCTCATTTGTTCTATGGGATGGTTATTGCAATTTCGAATTCTACTTGATCTTCAACTGGAGTGATGCTCTTCTTTTAAGTGACTTAGCATGTGTATACAAAAGGATCATGTCTAAAGCTTTGCTTACAGCTAAGATCTCATTTGAAATACCTCATTTGAAATCCCTTTTTGTTGTCTGAAGTCTGTATTCTTAGCAAAGTGTAATGTTGCATGATTCATTTCTCAAAGTGCAATTGAAGAACTTATGGTTGAAAAATGCATATGTTTCCTTGGTGTCTCAGTCATCAAATCTGTTGTACCTTCTTTAATATCATTTCATACTTACAGTGGATCCACCTTTGGCAATGCCATATAGATTGTGTGCTATGCAATAACACTGCTACTAATATTTACTAGTAAAGCAACACAAATTTTGGTACCACTTCTGCATTGCATCACTGAATTTGTCTTTATGTCTCTAAAAAACTCAAGACATGAAAATGTTACTAGTTTTATTTTACAGGAGCTCATGTACGCTGGTAAAATATCATTAAGAGGACTTGAAAAGTGCACCTTCTAGTTCTTGAATTAGGAATTTTCAGTTGTCTTCTTCAGAGAAGAAGGATCAGGAATTAGAGTTATTCCATATCATTTTCCATCCTTTTGAGTCCTCATACCCGTTGTTGTTGAACTTCGTTCTTGTCAACTTAACACCATTCCAGATGATTAGTATTGATGGAACTATTAGATGATTGGTAACCTTTCTTTTGGTGAGCATACATGAAAATAGACCTTTTCATTGGATTTTGGTACTAATTTATTTTTCTTGTATCCATATTGCATCCTGCAGGCTCTTCTGTGCCAACATTTGATTATATAAGTAATTTGGTGCTGTATATTCCAGACTGAAGGTAGCTGTGCACTACATCATTAAGAAATGGTTGGCAATGATTCATTGTTTTGAAATGTTCATTTGGTGGCTTCTTGTTGTCATTGTTTTGCGCAGTCTTTTGTTGGTGAAACCTTAGCAAATTAAGGAACGATTGTTAGAAAAGTAACAGATTATCCCTTTCATTTTCACATTGTCAACTATCCTAATGTAGGGGACTAAATCTAAACAGATCATGCAATTCATATAACTGGAAATTAAGCCTGTCACAATGTATATGTGGTGCATTCAAGATGTCAGCCTTCAGAAACGAAATGGGATCTTCAGCTATTACTTTTTAATGTCTCCCCGCTTCTCTTCAAGCATCGTTATCAGCTTCATTCACAAGTATCGTTGATCTCACATCTTTTTCACAAGTCACGTGCCTAAACATTGTAAAACATATTCATCCTCTTGGCAACCATTGATCAAAATTTTCTCAAGCATCTTCTTGATACGTTTGCTTCCTTTCACTACTGCTTCTTGGTTTAGTAAATCCAATTACACCCAGGCAGTCTTCAGATCTTTTCTGCTCAAATGCTTCCCCTGACGAAAGAAGCTTTCATCGACGAAAGAGATTTTTCATTGTGGCCCTTCCTACGTTTTCCTCTCTTTTCCCTTGTTATCCCTTTCCCTCTGCCCTTCTCTTCCCCTTTCCCTCTTACAAGCAGCAAAGCACATGTGGACCAATCTCTCTATTCTTGGAATGTCAGTGGAACATATTCAAATCAGATGTGTACTTTATCATATCCACTTTTTTGGATATCCTTATATTCAGATTCAAATTAGGATGAAGAAAAATCTAGGCCATACTGAATTCAAATTTGATAAAATTAACATCTAAATCCCACATTTTAGACATTCAAAATGCATTATAGGCATTGAGTATGGGATATTTGTGCAAAATATTATCTGGTCTGGATTTGAATATTACTTTGGTCGATATCTACTTAAATCTGAAACTGAATCAGGTGTCATTACTTACATCGGAATCCGATCTGAGTTCTTAATGATATCAATTTTTCAACATATCAGATTATTTATATGCGGTTGGGTCAGATCAGATCTAAATTAGATTCATTGACATTCCTACTGTAGTCGTGTGGAAGTTTTGGGATGAGTTGTACATCCAAACTTGAAAGCCCGTCGGTCCAGAACTTGGTTTCCCTTCCCCGACAACTCTCTCTCTCTCTCCCCCTCACTTATTTCTCACTATTTGTATAACTTGAATGACCTCCAAAATTTGTCCTATCGTTCTTTAATCTTCCTTATTTGACTCTTTCAATTTTATGTGCATATACTGGCGACTCACCATTGTACTATGCTGAATCCTTTAATAGGAATGCTGTTTCATGCGTTGGGGAACAAGGTGTTGTCAAATTAAAGGCATTTTTGGTTTAGTGATAAAACTATAGTCATTGAAATTCTAATGTATCGGCATTCACTTGCCCAAAAATAAGTATACCAATGTGCTCTCTCTGTCTCTTGTGCACACATGTATATGGTGATTAATAAATTGACCAAGTTTTTAAATATTTTTGGTGGAATAATATATATATATATATATATATATATATATATATATATATATATATATATATAGTACAAACTATCTGCACGTATCTGCACATTCAACACCCACTTACAATCCACTTTTTGGAAAAAGGCCTGCAAACCCCTCCATTTCCCCTACCTCCTCCATTCCCTTTACCTCACCTTAAACAGATCTCTGGCCTGACAGCTATGTTATGCTTGTTTTGCCATATATTTGATATATGGACATTGTTTTATCGGATCTTTATTATTTCATTTGAACATCGGATTAGGCTCTCAAGAATTCATTTATTTCAGGAAATATCAGTTGCATCTATTTTCGAGCAGAGCAAGATGCTCAAGCACACTTATTGATATGATCACTGAAGCTAAACTGTGCAGAAACTATAGACCTGACAATGCAACTATTACCTTAGTAATTTGTTATATTATTTTAATATCAATAATAACCAGCATCTCAATGGTTTGGATTATCAAATAGCAATCAGTGATTATCAATTTGATGTTAATCAATGAGCGAATCACTTAAGCAATTGCCTCCAAGTCCCACCTCCTCTCGCTGTGACTAAAATGTTGGTTTCGTACGTATGTGAGTGATGACCTGTCTCGAGCTTGTAGATGTTAGTTCATCTGATCCATATCTCTAGTTTTTGGCCTCTCCGATCCTTAGTTTAACCCAATATCGCCATTTCCTGGCCGCTGGGAAAGCAACTACAGCTGCGGGGCATATTAACTAAGCTGCAATGATCACAAGAAGTGGAGAAGTGACCCCCCATGATTGAGATGACTCAAAGAACAGAGAGTCACCAAATGAAGCTTACATTCATGGCAGAGCAAGGATTTTTTTTAAGGAGCGAGCCAAACGGTTCAACGAACACTCATCCTGTAGAGTTAAACTAAACACGAATCTAAAAAATACATTACCCAACTAAAAATTTTTAGTTATTGTAATGTAAATTTTTTTTTTAATCAGTTGAGGAGGGGCCACGGCCTAGGTGGCCCCCCCTCCTTCCGTCCCTGGTTAGAGTCATCTCCTGGAGATGATCCCTGACTCCCAAGTGGCTACCCAACATGCCAATCATTACTTGATGCTTGTGCAGATCATCACTGGTTGAGTGGCCTTCCAGTAGTTCTTCAAAAAATGCTAGTGTCAGTCGGCAGTTTTCAAATTCAAGGTGCCAAAAATCCATTGCCCTTATAGTAGAGCTGTAAAGCCCACAAGGAGACATGACTAGCAGGCGCCAAGATTTTGCATAGGAAGCAGTATTGGTATAACTCATCAATTGTAAAACAGTGTAGTTCTTCCTGCACCTGGGGTTACATATATAGGAAATCAAACAGGACGCTCTCAAAAAAAAAAAAAAAAAAAAAGAAGGGATCTTTCTATTAGGAAAAGAACGTGGGACATGACATAATGTTCAAGCATGTAAAAGTTTGTTGAGTAGAAAAATAACAGCATACGTAAGGACCACGCAGGGCGCGATGTGTAATTAAAATGGAAAATGACACCAAAATAACACTTAATTTGGAAAAGAAGATTGAGTCAACCGAGTCCTTACCAAATCACACCAAGTAGAGTTGGATTCGTGGTGCTTAGTGGGAGGAAACAGCTTTGGCAATTGAGGAGAAGCGATAATAGACGTGCAGGGCCATGTTCTAGAACCGTTAACAAGAAAATAGAGGAAAACAACTCTAGGATCTAGAGCGATTCGACAAATGTCTACGTCCACGAGTGTGTTCTCTCAATCTGTATATCGCACAGTGAGACTTTGCATTGATATTTATTTTTAAGTTTTACAAGCCTCACCGCATGCAGCCATAGTAGGGGCGGCGTTAGCATAATTTCCATAATCTATGGGATTGCAACGGATTGATTTGTTGCCTTCTTTATCTAATATTTGCTTTTCATCTCCTTGAGTTTCTCCTTTATCCATTTAGTTGTCACCTCCTCTCTCATGCGTTATTGCCACTTGTTTATGCATTGACGCCAGCTGTTCATGATCTTCATGCATCAACGCCAGCTGGTTACTTGCCTTCAAACTCAATGGCCGGAGAAGGGTGTTGAGTTTGTCGCGAAGGAGACTGAAGCAGATCCGTGAGAGAGGTTTTGTCATAATATCTGCGAGCTGGTCATTGATGGGAATATAATGAACAGTAAAATGGCCTTGTTGAACATGATCCCGAACAAAATGCGCATCAAAAGACAAAACATGACCGGAAGCCTAGCTGGAAGATTACTGTGCCCTTTCATGATACATGCCATGAAGACCTGGTCAAATGACAAGTAGTCAGTAAGTCAATTAAAAGTAGATACATCACTCTTGGATTCAAAGGCTTCAAAATAATTCATAGAATAGAAACATGGTAGCAGAGCCATGTAAAAAATCAATTTGTAGCGTAGCAAGATAACTTCAAGAGGCCGAGTCAAAACAGTGTCCAAATCCCTTTGTTTCCCCATATCCCTGGCCTGAAAATCAAAGAGCAGTGTCAAGAGTAGATACCTGTGTTTACACCTGTCATGACTGCAAAATTAACAAAGGACCCCCAGCAAGAGCCTGGAATTATGTAAAAAGCATTAAGGTCTGATTGGCAGTTCAACTAGAGAATAAGCATGAAACTCTAGAATTGGCCGTCAGATAGCAGTTGTTTGCACCAGCATGTTGATCTCATTTATATCAATGTACATGAAACACATTACAAAGATATAACATTGTTATGCCACACTATTAGTTGTTTTCTCTGCAAGTTTAAGATATGTTAATAAAAACATCAACATCAGGGAAATGGAAAACTCAATGGAATAGAGAAAAAACATACATATGAACATTAAGATTACCATATGAAGCAAAATCTAGATAAGAAATGTTTTTTAGTAAGAATCTAAAAATTCAGTGTTAATAAGCAATTATATATATATATGTATATATATATATACACATAATATGTGTGTGTGTGTATGTGTTAAGTTCTAAGTGAAGAAATATGTCAGAGCAGGTTCTCGGACGTGGATATAGTCTCAAAGGCACCGGAAAACCACGATGCAAGTAGTGGACTGTTTTTTCTTTTTTTTTTGTTTTACTTGGCTGTTGGTTTCTTCTTTACAAAATATGAGCACTCATTCAGAAGCACGAAAGAAGAACCGGAAGGGAGGCAGACTCATTTTCAGTTCCTTTCTCTCCAGCCCTTCCATTTTCAGCTGCGACTGTGGCCTCAAAGATGGTGCTGTTGTAAGAGGCATTGGCAGACTGTAATACCTGCCAATTTTACATATACCTTTGTTTCAAAAGAAAAAAAGGAAAAGAAAGAGAGAGAAAAAAAAGACAATTAATTATAATAATAAACAAAAATAATGTTTTCAAAACATTGCCACTCAAAGAGTCGCCAGCGCTTCATCACCTATGTTCATTAAGGGGTTGTATCATGAGAGGAGAAGGTGGATACATCCATATATACTCGCTCGTTCTTATTTTCTTTCTCTTCCATTCTCTTGAGTGTACATTGAGGGTTTTATTTTAGTCATACTACCAAGAATGCACGATGTTTAGCACGACCAAGAATGCACGATGTTTCCTAATGTCGAGCTTTGCATGTTAATAAGACGTCTTTATTCATTGTGAACAGCAAAGGGAGTGTGAGATAGGTTGATTGCATGCATGTTTACTTACTCTTTTATCCTCTTCCGTTGCAAGAAATTCGTGCGAAATTTTTTAGGTATATTGTTATATAATAGTGGCGAAAGACACCCACACAAAACACTATAAAAATTCAGAGTCAAATACATTATGTACAACTTCATATCCACCTTCAATTGAATTTTTTACTTAGCAGTAATACATTTTGATAAAATTGCCCATGTACAACTTTCATTATGTAGTGGAGGCACATGTATAAAAATAAATATATGAGAATACAATTTTCAATCCCTATCAATATATTGTGTTGTCAGACATAATTATTTTAATGTTTGTTGTGAGGACCACTAACTTGCTGCTCACAATTTATAAAATAACTCATTGATATCTCATTGCTGAACCGTTTTTGTAAGTGTTTCTCTAGAAAATGGAATGAACTTTGAATTGCATACCCTTAAAAGCTTATTATGATAGTCATAATCTACAAAGCTAAAAAGACGTGCATGTATCATTATGCACTTAGCCATACATTTTTTTTATATAATTCATAACAAATTTATGTAGGCAATGACAAGTTGGATGAAATTCACTAACTATAAATGACAAAGTTCATTATTTTTCATCACTAACTTGTTTTTTAAACATGAATCTTTATGTCGGTTTAAGTGTCTAGTCAAGTTCCGGCATTTATTAACGGCGGGTAAAACTCAGTATATAGTCGCAACTTCAAACATGGTGACTTTCCACTCATGTGTGATCAGACTTGCTGTTGATTGGAAACGAAAGGGACCTCCCTGAATTAATTAATTATATACCTGCAGGCCGACCATGGCCACACGTGCAGTTTGCTGGTGGCCAGAGATGGCTGTTGAAACTTCTGGCAAAGATGTAGGCCCTTGAAACCCCAAACAAGTGAAATACAATGGAAAGAAAAAGAAAGAAAGATACATATAAGAGAGATAAGTCAGCATGGTTTTGCCTGGTGTTGCACTACCTCCATGGCGCTGCATACTAGAGATCGCCGGCCCTAGCCGAATGCTGGCAAGATTAAAGTTGGCTATGGGAACCCATTGTGTATAAGGTAGGACAAGGCATCCGGTTGGCTTGCCTAGCTCGAAACATGATTGCCTGTATAATAACCCGGGCACTTAATGGGCCAGCATCACGCTGTCCAAGGCCCACCTCGACCCATTTGTGAATGGCTCAGCAGGCGCCTGCTTATTATTATGCGCTGTCCAAGGCCCACCTCGACCCATTTGTGAATGGCTCAGCAGGCGCCTGCTTATTATTTTGCATGAAGCTTGAAATGAAGCAATTGTTCTAATTCTAACTTAGTTGAGCATTCAATTCTTGATTCATTAACTCATTATTGACTATAGTTCATTAAAAATGGATTGCCTAGAAGCAGGTTTTGCTGTTTTTCTTTATCTCATCGAAGAGTTTGTTCCAGATCAAACTTACTAATCAAGCACTGAACCTAAGGGAGCATTGTGACAACCATGTGCCTTAACTGAAAAATGATAAGGCAAAAAATTGAGATTAAAGAGCCAAAGAAGAATTGGAGAATAGGACACAGGAAAGATGTGCAAAGGAATTAGGCCAAAGGTCCCCATCCTGAATTGGCCAGCCCAAGAAGTAGTTGGACCCCAACATGGTCTGGCTATCTCCATACGGCCAGAACCTGGAATTGTTTACGGGTCTAGCTGGTGCCAGGCTGCCAGCCTCTTTTAAACCTGGTAAGTAAAACAGGCTAGCTTGGCTGGCCAAGTCCACTGGTGTCATCCTCCAGCTCTACCTGGGACCTGCCTGAGTAGTGGCTGAGCCCAGATTACCATTACTAGTATTTGTTGCGTCTCAACGTAAAATCTGGCCTAATGCTGCATAGTTGGCTGATGGTCAAAGGTCACAGACCAAATTCATGTTGGCTAGGCAGACTCAAATGATTTCACCCTAGGCAATATGAGGTGGCAAAGGTCCAGATATGGACTTGAGGTTTCCCTTTTTTCTCAAGTCCAAATATGAGTTTTATGTATTGATCCCTTTTGGAATGACACAGCCTATATCAAAGGCCCAACAAAAGGGACCATGATGGACGTCGAAGAGTTCACAACGTAAAATCTGGCCCATCGTAGAGTAAAACCCCAGCAGGGTACACTACAAGAGAACCGGTAAATTCTGGCACTATTTTTACATGAGCTGTAACGCCAAATTATGGAACGCAATTGTACTATGAAGTAGTATGGTGTTGCTGGGCGGCATGCCACTAAGCTATTTGGTGCTGGTTTCTGTTGTGCTAGGGCTGAGCTGGCTTGCGTCAATAAGTTAGCGGTAAGCTCTTGCGCTTTTATTTATAGCAACATGGAAGCCCAGCAGTCTGTTTCCTAGCACCAGTAGACTATCATCCCGGCAAACTTGAGAACGAAAAACACTTTTTGTACGACGTGCAGGTGTAGGTCAGCATGTCTCCCTTTTCATTTCTAGTCGACGCAGTCTACTGCCACTACGTCTCTCCACGGGGAAGTTGGCAACAGGTTGGAGGAGCAAAACTGATAGGGTCGGAGCCACAGTGGTAGAAGAAGCACGCGCACCGTCACCGATCCCACTCCAAGATCTAGGAGGTTGCCACTGGCTTATAGGGTTTAAATGTTAAATACATAAGATGGTTCCCGCGGACAGTCACCTTGGCTTAAAGTAGGTCAAGTGAGTACAAGAATGCCTTCCTCAAAACCCCGGTTTGAACCTACTACAAGAAGCTAAAATGAAGGGTTAGGCTTATTACAACTGATGCGTACATAAATTTCTGTGCTCACTCAACCATATATCACATAGCAAACCACCCTGTCATACAATCCATATGCATCCAAACCACACCCTTTCCCTTAGGTAGGTCTAGCAACCCGGGAGTCGTGTCCTTAGCCCACGACTTTAGAGGGACCTCAGTTGGTTGCAAGTCCGAAGACGACTTCAAACAAATCACACCCAAGCGCACGATCTATAGGGTCGTCTGATTTTACCTCCCAAGGCCACGCTTGGGGACTCCTCGTGCTCACCGGAGATGAACAACAACAACTAGATGTTGCTCTCCGGGTATTTCGCTTCCACCAAGTCACAGACAGCAAGCTCCTCCTTTTTAGATCCAAGAATACAAGAGATATTATTATCTCTCAAGGAATGAATCGTAAGGAGAGAAGTGGTCTTCGTCATCAGATTTTCAATTATCCTCAAGAGTCTAATTTTGTGTCGATTGGGGAAGCTATCATCAATTTCGCCCAATGGATGCAGTTCCTTCTCTCCTGGGCAGCAACTCACCCATGGTAGTGGTTGAAGCCTCTCGTTCCCTTGCTGGAATTCAAGTGGAAAGACAAAATCCAGCAAACATCAAAGAATAGAAGTTGACTAGAACTTAACTTCTCGATGAAGAAAGTCTTCACCTTGAGACTGTATGAACCCCAGTCTTTGTAGAGAATGGGGGAGGCGATCGCCGGTGCGCCGACAGACATTGAGGCAATCCTCAAATTACACTGCTTCTCATGACCTCTTCCTTGTTCTCATGTGCTGGATGCCGCTGGTTCCTCACAAGGATGCAAGCGTTCAAAGTCCAACAACCAGAAAAATATGAGTAGAGATGTGGTTACACTTCACCGGATGTTTGTGTAACCACTAGGAAGTGATCTGATTTGGGGGAGACAAGTTTAGGAAGTGCCTAAGCACGCATATCTTCCTTTTTCCGATGAAGGTTGGAGCTCCGGCTAAGGATGTTGATAAAAAACCGGCAATGATCTCCTTCTTCTCCTCGGCTCCTCTTGGCTCTTCGGTTGGTTCACCCGAGCGCACAAACTCTCTTGGCTGCTAGGGTTTGATCCTCCACTTTGATCATGCCTTAGTCCTCCTTGCAAGATGGTTCCTCACGTAGCTTAGGTTTTCTTCACGTGTAGGGTTGAGATTTCCCAAAGCTGATGTGTCAAGATCCTCTTGCCAAATGCAAATGTGACCAGGTTCACTGAATCTCTATGCGTTAGCCCTTTCCTTCTTCGTAATGCAAGGCCTGGACCGACACTGACGTTGTGGGTAGGGTGTGACCAAGATCTCATGCATTAAGTATTAGGAAAGTCGAAATACTTAGCTGTTTGGATGAAGACCTCGTCGGGCATCGATGATGGGGAAATGACGGGTGGAACCACGACACGTCATCTTCTCCACCTCCCTATAGCACAGCCTCTAAATCCCTTCGTGATCAAAGGAAATGCACAGCTGGCCACCCAAGTGCTCCCTTGGTTCGGGTATGTTGCAGAAATCCACCGTCAAAGGCTACTAGTGGCCACTGATCTAGCGAGTTTCTCCATTGCTCTCATGGCTTGGTGAGAATTTCTGTGTAGTGCTCCCTAAGAAGCCACAACCTAAGGCCCAAGAGACTCTCCACACATGAAGGAAAGAGAAATCAACTTTTTCATTAAGCAAGAGTGAGTAAAGTGTCTCAGTTTTGGCTTATATACAAGGGCCAAACCGGTTTACAAAAAGTCTCGAGTTGAGATGCACAAAGAAGAGAATCAAAATGGCAAACCGGTACAAAAGCAAATGAGTCTCAAAAGTAAAGTCAAACATAAGCAAAGTTAAAGTCTATGAATGGGCCGAAGCCCCACCTCGCCCAGGTTCTGCCTGAGCTCTTCATGTCTGGTCCGTGCAGTGGGCTCGAGCCCAGTTTGCCTGAGTCGCATTAGGCTGAAGTGATCTCCTCTGCATGCCGAGCCAACCCTCTTTCTCTTCTAGGCAAAGGTCGCCTAGGTCTTCCTCATCAAAGCAAGGGTTCCCTACGTCTTCCTCATCTAGGCAAAGGTCGCCTAGGTCTTCTTCATCTAGGCTAGGTGCGCCTAGGCCTTCGTCCTCCAACCTCGCGCTCTTAACCTCACAGAGGTCTGCAACGCATATTGCACTTTGCTCCAAAGAACTCCCTCTTGAGGGATAACCTCATAATAGAAAATCATGCCTCGGTCTCTTGAAGCCGCTCCCACAATCCCATCCTTAGCCTCCCTAGGAATCTCCTCGCATCCCGTAGTCGCACCCTCACAAGAAAAGATAGCCTCACTTAGATTTAGGGTGCCATCGACAGAGGTCCCGGCATGGGATGACCGAGCTCTAAGTGGGCTCATATCAAAAACTCGCATATGTCTCACCATCCGTTCTGGCTGCCTGCTTTTGGCAGCCCTAGCTATTTCCGAATAAACTTTCTTCTGAATTTTTGCCTCTCTCCCTCAACTGGCACATCTTCCTCTCTCTGAAACCGAGCTAGGGTTTTAGTTTACTAATCCACATCTCACTCTTTTGGTTCCCCACTCCATCTGCAGCTGTAGCTATCTATGGTCATGAGCTTCTTTCTATTGCTGACAGTTGAAACTTGTTGGGTTCTGTGAAGCAGAACGACACCTGTTCTCTGATCTTCAACTGCGCAACACTTCACTGTTGGGACTATTGTGATCGTCGTTAGGGTCCACCTCAATACACTAACCATCATCATGGGCGTATCACACTCTTGAGTCCTTACTTCATAGTTGATTATTGTGCTGATAGATGCCTGAGACAGTTTTCTCAAAGACAGAAGATGGTTTCTTTGCATGCACCAATAGGAACTATTCCCAAATTCAACCTTAATTCTCCTCAATGGGCAACATTGTTTGTAGTAGCTCGACAAGAATGGAAGACACAAATATCATATACTTGGTTCACAGGCCCAGTGGTAAAGAAAGAATATGCCGAGTGATGGGATGTTAACCGACCGCCATCTATCATTCCTTAAAAGTTTATGTTGTCAACTTTGTACTACTTATGTCGCTTTCAATCTTTGTCATATTTGTTAGTGTTTTATTTGGTTGTAACTTCTACAAACTCTTAATGCGATATGAACCTTTATTTTGTCACGATTTCCTTCCAATGACTCTTCATTTTTATGTCTCACAAGGTGAATACTTGAAAGCCAACAAGATGGTTGAGACCAGAGCACAAACTAAGCACGCTGCTCAGAACGAAGCTTCATCTTTTGAGCCTATGCCAGAAACACTTGGCCTCCCAGCAATTGAGCCAGAGGTTACTCTAGAGGGAACAAGAAGAACAAAAGGCCCTGATGGTTACTCTAGAACCAAAGAACAAGGTTACTCCAGAACCAAAGAATTAAAAAGCTGCCAAACAGAAGAGAAAGAAAAGAAAACAACAAATCTTCTCCTATAGATTGGGATGAAGATCATCAGGGTTCAGATTTAGCAACTAGTAAAGAGGAAAATCCCGAACTGCTTCCTCTCCAGAAGAAAAGGAGAACAAAAAAGAGCAAGAAAAGAAAATGAATTATGGTGGAAAGCAGCTCACTTAGCCCTGTCACCACTGGAAGTTCGGAAAAGAAACCCAAAAGAAAGAGAAAGCCTACCAAAAAAGGCAAAAAGACAAAGAAGTATATCCCCAGAGTTCTGCAAAGAAAGTAAAGGAGATCAAGGGCAAGAAGAAAAAGAAAAAGCTAGAACTAGCCGAATCAAGTGATGATAAAAGTTCGACTAAGCGCAGGTTTTATGAAATGGAGAAAAGAATGAACAATCTTCAACTTAGGAGAAAGGAAAATGCTCATATTCATGTGAAGATTACTGTCTTGGTAATGAAGGGGACAAAGACGTGAAAGGCTTCCCCAAGGAGTTTGTTAGATATGATGGAACCACATGCCCACACGTTCATCTTTCAACCTTCTTCAATGATTGCTACAAAATCCGAACAAATAACAGAGCGTTGTTTCACTATTTTCCAAGAAGTCTTGAAGACATCGCCACACAATAGTATAAAGAAAATGTCAACCCAGTCGAACTAAAGAAATTTGACAAATTGATTAACATGTTTGTCAAAAGATTTGAACAAAATGCTCCCATGGCTCCAACCCTCAGTACCATTTGCAGTCTCCGTCAGAAACAAGGAGAAAAGGCTTGAGAATTCATCCAAAAATGGAGAATTCAATGCAACAAGATGGAGTCCATTTTCGAAACACAAGCTTTGTCACTCATCAGGAAGAATCTTGCCCAGCCCTTGAAGAGTCTCATCCGTAATGCCTTGATCAAGATCTCTGCCGAGTTGATTGAACAAGCAAATTCAATAGAGAAAGGAATTGAGGAATGTGATCTTGATAGAATCATTGCTCATAAGTACAAAGAAGATGGAAAGAAAGGTGGAAGGACACAGTTGTCTGCATACTTTATAGCTAATGTCGGCTTTCGAAAGGACAACGACAACAGTTATAAGTATGATAAAGAAGTCAATCACAAGAAGAACACGCAATTTTCCAAAAGCAATGATGAAAGAAAAAACAAACACCCAGGCTGGGTTTATGACTGAAAATTCACTCTTCTTAGTCAGTTCCGTGAGAAGATCCTGGAATACTTCCTTGAAGGAATTATCGTCCTGCCAAAAGTATCAGAACCTCCAAAAATGATGGGAGGAGATAAAGAAAAACTATGTAAGTTTCATCGTGCCCTTGATCACGACATTGAAGATTGTTTTGTCCTTAAAAACATTATCCAAGACTTCATCAAGGATCTCAAGATTGGTGATGATAGCATCCCTAAGTTTTAAGGAATCCATTTCCTGATCATGGAAAGACGATGGTTGCTACGATCACCATAGGCACTCCACTACCATATCATTCATAGGAGCACATCTGACCTTGTGATGGAAGCAGTTCACACAAAGTCATGATGACAGATCGAAGTAAGAAACCTCTAGATTTTATTGCTATGATGAAAGACAAGACAAGAAGTTCACCCAAAAAACTTCTCATAATCCCAAAGACTTTATCCTATGAGGTGGCCCATCAGTCATCACCATAAGTGCTGGGGATCCAGCCTTTGGGATTATGGTAAGTTTTTTGGGTGAACTTCATGTCTTATTGTTCATCATCAAATGACTCTTCAGACGAAGATCCATGCTACTTGGATGAGGTTCTCCCCTTGGAAGAGCGTATGGTTGAGGGAGATTGGGTTCAACCATCTAAGGACAAGCCAATCACCTTTTCAGAAAAGGACTTCTCAAAATGGGGATATTACCTTGAAGATCTTTACATCATCATATAGGTCAATGGGATGACTGTGCCACATGTATTGATCGATGGAGAAAGTGGCTTAAATATTTGTCTAGATATCGCGGCCAAAGCTTTGGGATTTCGTGAAGATAAATATCAGTCCGATGATATTAAGATATGCGGATATGATGGCCGAGGCATGAACAACAAAGGTACCCTCGACATGAATGTGATCATTGAAAACACCAGTCATTGCATTGTATTTTATGCGGTGGATGTACCACCATCATATAATTTACTTCTAGGATGATCTTGGATCCACCAAGTATGAAGAATTTTATCCACTCTTCATCAGTGCCTCAAGTGGAATTTTGGCCCATCAGTCATCACCATACGTGCTGGGGATCTAGTCGAAAGGTTAGCACAACCAATGCTTCTTAGGCCAATTAATTCGGTGGATGTACCCAACATAAGAATAATGAAGGACAGACCTTTGAATGAATGAATGAAAAACATGAAACTAGGCAAACCATCTGAGAGTGCCCATACTATTTTAAGCAATCATGCAAGTTACCAAAAACACCCATTGTATGTTCCTTTCATGAAAAAGCTTAAGGGATTTCAGTTGCTTTTGAAAGGCAGCTATCATCCATTCACTGGTCTCGAGAAGAACGAAGATGACATTTTGCAGCCAATTAGTATCCCTTTTCAAATGGACATTAGAGGACTGAGATATCATGAAGAAATTTAAAGAAGATCTTATGGGCTAATAGTATTCACCTTTATTTCAAATCATCCCTTGAATTTTGTAATCTTAAACTTCCTTTTGTGTGGTCTCATGAGAGGACACCTTCTATGAATTAAGAACTTTTTTTTTATATGCAATGCAAGTAATCTTTTTTTGTCAATTTTATTTTCGCCCAATTCTTTTCTTTATCCTCTTCTTTACAAGATGCCAGAAATCAACATGTCTTAGTTTCTTCTTTTTCCTCAGAAGTCCTCGTAAAAATCATTTATCAAACAAGCAGTCGGTGAAATGGAATCTATGAGAGTACCCGAGTCAGAATTGCCAAAATTCACTCAGATTGAGAAACAAGAATATCCCTCGTCATTAGTTAATGACCCAATTGAAGAGATTAACAATGGAACCAGCAAGAATCCTAAAATTCTTCAAATTGATAGCAGTTTGTCAGTAGAAGCTTTCGCATGGAGCTATGAAGATATGCTAGGATTAGACCCCTAGTTGGTTGAATATCGTCTGCCCTTAAATCCTAGTTACAAGCCAGTTAAGCAAAAGTTGCACAAGCTTGATCCTCGACTCGAAGGGCTTGTAAAAGAAGAATTAAAGGACCTATTAAAGGCAAAATTCATTCGCGCTATCGATTACCCCAAATGGTTGACTAACATCCTGGTGGTTCCTAAGGAAATGACAAAGTCAGGTTATGCATCGACTTTTGAGACTTGAACAAAGCCATGCCGAAAGATGATTATCCACTTCCGAACATTGATTTATTGGTAGATAGTACTACAGGTCAAGCCATGTTCTCTTTGACTACTAATTTGATGGATATTATGGATAAATGGTCAATGGTCTTATTGGTAGATAATACTACAGGTCAAACCATTCTTCTATCCAAACGGCATCACCGTGTAACAGAAAGTGCCCTAGGGTGTAGTAAAAATGGTCTTAGGTTAATCAGATCAAATTAGTAGTCAAAGATCAACTTAAGACCATTTTTACTACACCCTAGGGCACTTTTTGTTACACGGTGATGCCGTTTGGGTAGAAGAATGCGGGAGCAACTGATCAAAGAGCTATGACCGCTATCTTTCATGACGAGATGCACAAAATCATAAATGCATATATCGATGACATATTGATTTAGTTTAAGGGAAGAGAAGACCACATTGAAACCCTCACCCAGGTGTTTGAGAGACTCTTATAGTACAAGCTCCATTTGAATGATAAAAAATGTGTATTTGGGGATGAATCGGGTAAACTTCTGGGGTTTATGATCAGTAAGAGGGGTATCGAGATGGATCTTATCAAAGCTAAAGCAATCATCGACATGCCACCACCTACCAATATCAAGGACCTGTGAAGTTTGTAAGGGCAAAACCAGTCCATCAGGTGATTCATTTCTAATTTAGTCATGAGATGCGAACCATTCAACCAGCTACTGAGGAAAAACATCAAGTTTGAACGGGGTTTTGAGTACTAATAGTCTTTTGAAAAGATCAAGAAATACCTCCTAAATCCTCCAATTCTAAAACCCCTATTGTCAAGCATGCAGCGGCTTTTTGACACAATATGAAGAAGGAAGTCGCGTAAAGCATGTAATTTATTACATTAACAAAACTTTTGTCAAGTACGAGAAGAAGTACTCTTCAATAGAAAAAACTTGTCTAGCATTGGTTTGGATGTGTCAAAAGCTAAGACATTATTTGTTAGTTTGTAAAGTCAAGATACTCCCCAAGCTAAATCCTCTTAAGTACATCTTGGAATAGCTCTTCCTTAATGGATGCATCGCCAAATGACAAGTTCTACTGATGCAATATGATCTTAAATATGTGTCCTAAAAGTCAATCAAAGGACAAGCAATTGCGGATTAATTAGTAGACTTTCTCCAGTATAAGGAGATCAAAACTAATGATGAGTTTCCAAACGAACATGTACTAAGATTGGAAACAGTCCCGCTATGAAAGATGTACTTTGATGGATCCAGAAATGTGATGGGAGTAGGCATAGACATCCTACTCATCACTCCAAATGATGAAAAACTCGACTTTTCATGTACCCATAACATGGCTGGATTTGAAGCCCTCATACAAAGACTTCATTCTTTATTGAGTTTTCAAGTGAAAACGGTGTATGTCTTTGGCGACTCTCAACTTATCATAAATCAAGTGAACAGAGAATGACAAGTCAAAGACAAAGAGTTGGTGCCATATCAAGAGATCGCAACCTCCTTAATCCATCAGTTTGAAGAAGTACAACTGGCTCACATAAAAAAGAGAAGTTTATCCTATTGCAGATGGCCTCGCGAGCCTAGGATCCATTATCACCTTTCAAACCAATGAAGCAATCCGTTCTTTTGAGATTGGAAGATTAGAACATCCTGTTTTTGAAACAATGACGCTTGTTCATCGTATCCAAGAGGGGAATACACATTGGTACCTTAACATCAAAAGGTACATTGAAAGCGGATAATTCCCAAATTGGAACGCTAAAAAATGATCAAAAAGTAATTCAGCATATGTCAGTGAGGTACTTTATTCTTGTAGGGTACTATACAGACATGGATTTACTATTGAATACTCTCAGTGCCTTGATGAATATGAGGCAAAGGAAGTCATTGAAGAGTCACATCGAGAATACTGTGGGGGCCATGTTGGTTACCAAACTCTCACCAAATAAATAATTCGAGCAAGATATCATTGGCGTACTATGTGAAAATATTGTTACCAATTCGTCAAAAGATGTAAAGAATGACAACTACATGCTCCAATGATCCATGCACCAGCTTTTCACTTGCATTCTGTTACATCTCCTTGGCCTTTTTCAATGTGGGCATTTGATGTAGTTGGACCAATATCCCCTGCAACTTCTAATGGTCATTAATATTTTCTTGTTGCAACAGACTATTTTACCAAATGGGTAGATGTCGCCACACTCAAAACAGTGAAATGATATCATGTAGCGATTCATTAACAAAAATCTTCTTTGCAGATTTGGAGTTCCTCAAGATATTCATTTCAAGAATGAAAAGATTAGACAGTTGTGTAGTAAATACCATATCATGCGTCACTTTTCAGCTCCTTATTATCCTCAAGTCAATGGGAAAGCAGAGGCCACCAACAAGATCTTGATCCGCATCTTGGATTAGACAGTACAAACGGGAAGAGATTGACACAAAAAGATGCTTAACACTCTATGGGCATATCGCACCACTATTAGAACTCCAACAAATGCAACTCTAGCAGAGCTAGTCTATGGAACAGAAGTGGTTCTACCATTACATGTGTTAAAACCCGCTTTCAAGTTCGCTTCTCTTATAGAACTTTCTCTAAATCAATATCATCATAAAAGACTAATGCAACTCGATTTGCTAGATGATAGAAGCAGCCGAACATGATGAAGCTTATCACCAAAGGGTGGCCAGACAGTTTGCCAAGTCAGTTATTGAGAGACAGTTCAAATTGAATGACTTGGTCCTATGATCGGTGGTGTACCTCAGAGGATGACCGCGAAGTAAATGGGCACCAAACAGGGAAGACTCATACCTACTAATTGATACTGATGGGGTGGAACGTGCCGATCCTGTTAACGTCGTTCACCTGAAGAAATTCTACGCTCAGTCCTTTTGTATTCACTTTCTAATCAATGTCAAGAATTAATGTTTTCACATCCAATCTACCATTCAATCTGGATTCTTCCTAGTCGTAAAACATGACAATTACATTGGAGCATTTTTTTTTAATTATTGCTCAAGATTTGAAAGCAAACCCATGCAGGTAAAGGGGCAAACCTGCAATATGAGGGCAACTCATGTAGGTAAGGGGTCAAACCTACAATGCAAGCTAAGGCAACCCATTTCAGGGGGGTTAAACCTGAATTAAATATTGGCAAACCCGTGCAGGTAAGGGGTTAAACCTGTAATTTAAGCTCAAACAACCCATTGAGGTGAGGAGGTAAGCTTGAAACATCACTATGCACATATTTTATTTGAAAAATGTGAAGTGCTTATCTTTGTCACTAAACACGGCTAACACCAGCTTAGTAACAAAAGGAACATTTGTAATCACCCCAGATTTTTCTAAAATGCTACGCTCTTTTACCAAAACACAAAACCTAATTTTTGGGATCCAAATTAGTTCCAAAACCCAAGTTCAGATCCAAATCAAGTATTTCAAACCCAAAATTCGAGTCAAGTTGGAAACAACAAAATTTGAGCATTGCACGTGAGCGGACCTTCCCTTTGTTTTAAAGACTCATTCTCATGACAAAACACATGTTTAAGCCAAAGTCGCATGCTAAAATGAATCGACAGCCCGACTGAACCAAAATCGGATTTGGAGTGAGTTTGGAGTCGCTCAAAATGAAGTCGACCACTCATTTGAAACAAAAAATCAGTTTTCCACATATTTTAAATAAAAAGGATGTTTTTTGCTCATTTTATCTTATTTTATTTTGCTTTAATTTCGTATTATTTAAAAGAATTAAACAAAAATATTGAGTTTTTGCATGTCCCGTGACTCGCAGTCGTGTGACCACGTGTCTTGCAATGTGTGCGCGCACACGACCGCCTCACTCGACCAGGAAATAAGGGAACAAAAATGAGGCTATATTCAAGAAAAGAGATAGCATGAATCAATCATAAAATGAAATATTATTTCACCTTCTCATGCTCCCGGTGTACTCAAGAATAGCATCTTTGCCTCCAAAAAGAAGATTTTAGAGTTATCTTTTATGACCATGGGGAGATGAAGAAGGAAATTAAATGAGGAAACCAAAACAAGGCTACATTCAAGAAAATGAAGAACATGCTTCAATTGTAAAATAAAATATCATCTCGTCTTCTCATGCTTCCGGTGCACTCGAACATAGCTTTTTGACTCTAAAATAGAGATTTGAGAGCTATCTCCTATGGTCCTGGGGAGATGAAGAAGAGAGAAACAATGAAAAGAATAGAGGGGATGTTGATTACATACCTCTAATGAGAACGATTTTGGGGAAAAATGATCACCTTTGCCTCGATGATCCTAGATTCACCTTGAATTGAGCTCTAAGATGATGAAGAGAAGGCCTGTAAGAAATCTTTGGTGCTCCCTCGAAGAGTTATAGATTGATGAAACTTGCTCCAAGTTGGAGAAGAAGAAGAAGAATGAGAAGGGAAGAAGAAGTAGCAAACGGAGGGAGAGAGCTAAAAACTCTAAGTTCTCAAGTGAGAATTCACTAGAGCTTCTCCAAGGGCTAGTTCATTGCCCAAGAGGGAGGAAAATGAGAGTTTTTCTATAGAGTTTTGGAGCCAAAACTCAAAATATAATTTTTTTTTGAATTTCATAACATTTTCATACGAATTTCAAATAATTGTGAATTTTTTTCAATTTTTCTAAAAAGAAATAGGTTTTGCATAAGTATGATTAGCCATTAGGCCTGAAAATTCATTTTTGAGGTGTAGATAGGGTTAATTCCCACTAAAAATGTTCAAAAATGCCCTTCAATGGTCGATTTTGAAGAAAAAAATGGGGCATGCGTGCTAGGCAGGCCTCGAAAGGTGCCTTAGCAGTGCATGCATGCGGCAACGTGCAAGCGTTGCCACGACCACGCGGTTGTGTCTTTTGCGACATGCTGTCATGCGACATGTTAATATGTATTGTTATGTCATTTTGCGTTAGTTTCCTTTCTAATCATCCAATTAGGAATCCTAATGAACACCTTATCATGTGGTTAGATTTTCTTTCATACCCAACGGTGGAATATATTCCCTTGTAACAAACAAAATAACTATGTTTTATGTTCATATATTTGAAATCATGCTTTTCAAAATATTTTCGAAAGAACCATCTCTAATGTGGCTTTGGAGACTTAGCTTAGGCTTTTACATGATCCAGGCTCCCCTTCGGCCTACATCAAACTTGAAGTCGGTTATTTTATGCAATTCCTTGATTTCGAATATCATGAAAACAGATATGAACATACATGTTATATACATATATGTGCACGTGATGATTCCCTTTATCCTTCTCTCTCTATGTTTCCACATTCTATTTGACAAATCTTCATATACACATGAATACATATATACATGTGTCTTATTTTCGCTTTCTAGAATATTTTATTTCTCTTTTCGAGACAAATATCTTTGCTTATAAATTTTCTTATACATACACATATGTATACATGTACGTATGTATATATATTTCTCTTTTCCTCTAAAAATCTTTCTTTTTATTCAAATCAATATCATTTTTTACAAGCTTTCATACACGTACATATGTGATGGTATGTACACGCATATATACATCTTTTTCTATCTTTCTTTCTTTGGGAGTATTTTATCTTTTTACTGTTTTGAACATATTTTTCCTTCAAGATCCTTTTATTTACCAATTTCAATAAAATAAAAAATGAAGTAATGACCCAATATTGGATGTATGTTACGGTAGGAATGCTTTATTCTCTTCTAATCACATAGGATCAATGTATTTATGCATTCACACTCACTTAATACCACTTATGATCACAAACACATCTCCAAAAGAATTTAAGCAAAGATGAGATGAAGCTCTAACAAGGTAGTAACCGAATTAGAGCAAAATCTCAAACCTACTTAAAAGTCTTAAGAAAATACTAAAATGACTTCAAAATGATTTCTCAAGCTTTTCAAATGATATTTATAAAGATTTTCTAATTCTAGTTTTTCCTAAAATATTTTACATTCTCATGTAATTCTTCAGGAACCTTTTTAAAAGTTTGAAACATCAAACTTTAAATATTTTTCTACACCGCATATAAAATGAAAGAGATGTTTTAGCCAAAATGAAATGCATCAATAATAAACATAGCTCTTGGATTGATTACCCTCAGTAAAGGTGTCAGAAACGGTCAATCCTCGTACCAACGGGCGAGTCCATTTCTCTCTCATTTTGAAAACAAAACTCATTTTTCTAGAGCACTCCAACAAAAGAAATTTTGTGGATGAGAACAACCATCTCACAAATAGGCAAACCAGGATGTTCTTAGCCCCATACAGGCTACATGCTTCGCAAATAAATCATTAGGAATTCGTTAATTAAAAAAATGCTAGCAACTGTTTCATTCATATATCTGAAAATATTTAACTACCATAAAACATGGCCACCCTAGACTTTCTTAATATATACTGACAAGCCAAATGACAAAACTTGTATCACGTCCAACACACAAACTAATAAACATTAAAAGCAAATGATATATATTCCTTTTATTGTTTTTCAAAATTGCTTAACTTATTTGACAACAGGAGTTCCAAAACATTCATTCTAAATTCAAGCAATACACAATCATATGACAAAACACATATTTGCTTTCTAACGGAGCAAAGAGTATATTCAAGTGTGCTCCCACTCCTCAAATGTTTACATAATCATCAACTTGATTAGTAATACACGTAATCTTTATTATGACTATTTAAAAGAATGAGCAATTAACTCATAGTTTATCATACACGTACTTTTCGTCTTGTACAATATTTATTAATATATCATTTCAAAGAATTTCATTTAACTCATCATTCATATGATAATTTTCATGACCAAATATTTAAATCATAACAAACAAAAAAAAAGCTTACTTTCATGTCAGATTTGTCAAGCATTTCATAATGCTCAACACATAGTTCCACTACCAAATGCATAGAACAACAATTCAAGTATTCCACAAGATGATCATTGAGATCACTAATAAGCTTCAGTTGGTTCATTACCAAACTGATTCTTAGTCGATCAATTACCTGACTGCTTATTAACATATCCAATCAATCAAACTTGTTCATCAAAGGAATAATTATATTTGTACTATTGGAATAATTTCATCTCATGCAACAAAGAAAAACATCATATACCCTACTTTTATTAGAGTATCCAATACATATGTATTTGCAAACATATCGTTTCATTTTTTGATATGAATTTAACATATATTATAAATCTCCAAAGATCTCAACATGGATCTAGTTAGTGTGAATCTCATTATATTCATGAGTATTATCTTACAACTCATTTAAATATTAAATCAAATTCATTCTTAAACAAGAAGTTAGTAGCATACTAGCATAGTAGCATGGTGAATCTTTAAGCAATAAATAGATCTAATTCCGAAAGCTACATGAATATAAAGATTCAGACTATATTAGCATAGATCCAAATTAGTAATATCCACAATACAACTAATATGAATTTAAAACACATGATCTTCATTGAAATTTTATACAATACGATTGAACAACCATATTTGGATCAATGCTAACCCATCTCTCTTTTGAGAAAAACAAGGTATCATGTACTAGAAATTTAGTGGTATAAAGCTTCAAATAAATGCATTCTTGCCAATATGAATTTTAGTTCAGGAGTGTTATTTTACATCTCTTGAGCATGCATTAAAAACAAATTCATTTTTTTAAGAAAGAGAAGCAAATGAAGCTTTATTCAATAGTTCTCTAGAAATATTTTTGAATTTAGAATGACAATAAATATTACAATATGATCAGATCCAAAGCAAACATGATAACATATATTGGAACCAAAGCAAACAGGATATGAATTTTTTCCCACATATCCAAACAAGTCAGTTTAGATATGAAGCTAAACTTTATGTAATGTGGATTTCATTGGTTCAAATATAGAAATTCAGATCATATCAACATAGATCCAAACACAACATAAGAAAAAATAACAAATATTTTGTCCCAAACACAACAAGCTAGTTCTCTTAAGTCAACACCAAAGGTTTTTCCTTTTCCTACTTTTAATATGATGCAAATTTAAATTCATACCCGTAGTCACCTCTAATAAGAGCAAATAAAATTTTCATGTACTAGAACTTTTAGTACGACAGATCTTCAAATAAAATATTTCATTAATATGGTTTTCATTATGCTTAAGAGTGTTACCTTACAACTACAAACATGATGATATATTGGATTCAATGTAAGTACAAGTATTTGAAACTAATGATCCAAACAAGTTAACTTGGATCCAAATCTATCATGAACCGAGTACAATGCCATTTGGAACTCACCATGTCTAAGAGTGTTGATTTACACTTCTTAGCATACCAACATACAGTAATATAATCATTCCATTTAACTATGATAAACATACAATAATGTGATCTTTGCCTCAGGATATTCTTTCATAAGGAGCAAAAGAAATTCATCTTTTAGCACTCTAGTGCTACTCATTCATAAATTATACAACTCGTAAAATCATTAGATCTAAAAATCAATGCATATCATAATATGTTTAGATCTAATCATTATGCTTCGACTGAGATAGGCGTAAAATGCAAAGACTTTCTAGCCGCTGTAAGAAGATGTGATTTTTTTTAGAGATTCTATCACCCAAGCGGCAAAGACTATCAAACCCCTTTTTTCTTTTTAACGACAACAACTCTTCGATCAGGCCAAAAAATTGATAGAGGTGATTTCTTTCTTCCTCTTTTGCCGATGCGCAATTACAGGTCAAACGCTCGATGCAGGTTATTGTTTCTAATTCATATTGCCATGGTATGTTTTCTCAAAATCTTTCAATGAAACTTGACTGATATGCATGCTTAGGTCTAGAGCTTGACTGCTTTCTCTATTTCTTCTCAAACTCAAGTATACAGAAAATAGAGCATAGTATGATATAACAAATCCAAAAAAAAGTTCATATATGTTTCGTCTATGGCATGCTTCATACAAACTGTCTAGAATGCTTCATATTTAGAGAGATAGTACTGAAAAGCATGATAAAAAACAAACTGTACTCGTATGTGCGCAGTTAGTATTCATCACATGCATCACACGCACCATAGGGGTCAGATTTCACTTACAGAAAATTCGACAAACAAGGCTCTGATAGTAATGTTGGGTTCTGTGCAGCAGAACAACACCCACTCTTCGATCTTCGACTGTGTAGCACTTCACTGTTTCTGAGCAAGAGGAAGAAACAACAACAACCCCTGTTTCTAATGAAGAGGAAGAAGATGAATAAATGTAAATTTTAGGGTTTGCTTCTATGAGGCTCTGATTTAGGGCAATCAGCTTGTGTCCCTAGATCAAAGAATAACTGGGCATATATAGTGCCACCTCATAGGTTTTTCCATAGCCCAATGGGCGGTACGGCGAGTGAGAGATTTAAGGAGAATTAAGCTCGTGATTACAAGTGGACCCCCTTGCAGTTACGAGATGAATGTGTAGGGCTCTTGGTCACTATCCAACAAAACTTTCTCTCTTGCGTGCTCTTTCTTTTCTTTCCATGGCATTTGGTTTGTTCTGATTTATTTAATGTGTTATTTTCTCAATTGTTTGATCTACTCACGAAAATTGATTGCCACACATTGTTGCTTCAATGGTTCTGATGATGTCCTTTTTCTGGCACAACCTACTTTTTGTATTCATCATTTTTAATAAATGAGATGATTAATTTGAAACATACGTCTGAACCTCGAAAACATGATATCTACCAACCGCATTTTAGGCAGATCCCCATAAATCTATGCTGACCCACTTGTTACAGATAAGAACCAAGCTGTTTGCTGTCTGTTAGAAAAAAAAAAATCACGATTTTCCTCCGCACATGCATGTCTGATCATAAGTGCTGTGGGGATATTATTGATTATCCTTTTTAGTTTTTTTTTTTTTTTTAATTTTCCCATGTGATGTTGCTTTTGCACAATGAACGCTTTTTCTATTAAGTTCTCTTATTGTCATTGGCTGTCATCGCTTGCATAACGCTTGTGGTCAGCTGCTAAATAGTAAGAGGAGAAACTTGCTTGTTAAGATGATAAGCAGAATGGTTCATGTAGTTCAACATGGCAACATTGTTGCAGAGAGAAAGAGGGATAGGGAGAGAGTAGAATAGTGTGAGGACAGTCTCTGATTCAGTTTCAATAAGGCCCCTTTGATGGCACAGTAAATTTTTGAGTGGTAAACTTTTCACAAAAAAAAAATTCAAGAAAAGTGTACGGCAAGTATATTTGAGATTTTTCCAAATCCAGGTCAGGTCATATTTAGAGTCGATCCGCCGGTTCCCATCGGTGATGGAGTCCGCTGCCTGCACAGGGAATCCTGACCTGAAATGGCGGAGGGAGAGTGAGAGGGACAGACGGAAAGAGAGAGAGTGAGGTGTTTACGTTTCACCAGCGGATGCCGCGATGCTGGGGAAGCTGCTGCTGCGACTTTGCAAGAGGACAGAAAGAGAGGGACGCGCGACACGAAGCCCTCACTACTTCTTTTGCTGTGAATGATTTGGTGCCAAGGAGATTGTCCCCCGTGGCTGTAAACACAGTTCAAAATTTTGAATAATGGGAGCGGCGAAGGATGCAGGCCAAGGTCGAGGGGAGCATCAAAAAGCTTAGGGAGCAGAAAGAGAGGGATGAGAGGAGGAGGAACAGACAGAGGAAGCGGACAGAGAAAGCGGCCATCGATTTTGATGATTCTGAAAAGGGGAAGATAGCGAACCAGAAGAGGTGAAGATTTTGGAAGAGGAAGAAGAAGAAGACGTGATCGTGGGGAAGCGAGTGGTTGTGTGTCGCCAGAGTAAACGATTGAGGAAACTGGCAGAGTACAGTACTCAGAAGAGGAATAGACGAGGAAGAGAAGAGGCGCAGAGAAGTCTGAACAAAGCCCTAACAGGCAAAAAAATTATCGTTGGAAAAAAGATGGACCTCCCAAGGTCCGACTTTTTTTTTGGGTGAAACTTTTCCAAATCCAACCTGTCGAAGGGGGGGGGGGGGGAATGTTTGTCTTTGACAGTGGGCAGTAAATCCATACAAATAAGAAAATTTTCCCTTGATGAACAGGATTTTCCTGCACATCAAATGAGGCCTAAGAGATTATCATATTAAAAATGGTTTTTTGTGGTATCTTTCATACTGCAGATATCCTGTAATGAAAAGCGGTGATTTATAAGCCAGTCCTTGCCAATGAAAAGTTTATAAGCAGTGATTTATAATGCTGTATATGAATCCATTGTTTGTGTGATTCAAAAACTTTGTAGGATGAACATGGAGTCCTTCAACGGGACAGAATTTGTACTGAAGTTGGTGAAATATGTTCTGAAGGGTAAACCATCACTAGAGCTTGTTAGAATAAATGTTGCTTCAATGGACGTGCTGGGACTATCAGCCATAAATGAGCTTCTGCACTTGCAGAAAATGTATTCACAAATAGACCTGAAACTTCTTTGCACTAGGAAATGAAGACATTCACAGAATGAGATCAAGCTTGCTTTTGGCGTCAAGGAATATAATGTACATCTCTCTGTAAATTAGTATGTTTCTCCTTCCAGAAATATTAATAAGGAAAGTTATGCAGTTTAGAGTTTGTGCATTTAATTATGTAAGCTTTGTATGTTTGCCGGATTTTGACAGTTGAATGCATCCTTGGCTACTTACATGGAATGTTTATATTTTCCCTTCAAGTTTGGGTGTCATGGACTAACTATAATGTGTCGGGATGTGGTGACTGTAGGCATGTTTTTTCTGTGAAAAATGGTTAGAAATATTGAATGGAAATGTGGCATACTTATAAAGCAAGTTTTGTTTCCTTCTATTTAACTCTAGTGAACATTTGAAAATTTTCTATCCTAAATATGGTGATTTGAGATGGTATGGGTTTTCTGGTATAGCAAGCATGCAGCCATTTAGGGTTAATTAACTTGTCTAGTGTATGAAGTCAGTTAAATTTGAGATGGTATGGGTTTTCTGGTATGCTGTCTTCACTGGTATGGGTTTTCTGGTATAGCAGGCATGCAACCATTTAGGGTTAATTAACCTGTCTAGTGTATTGAAGTCAGTTAAATTTGAGATGGTATGGGTTTTCTGTTTTGCAGCCATTTAGGGTTGATTTGAGATGGTATGTGTTTTCTGGTATGCTGTCTTCACTATATTGAAACTGACTAAATACGATTTCCAGTGTATTGAAGTCAGTTAAATCCATACCATTTGAATCCTTAAGACCTAGACTAAAATTTAAGCTTGATCAAAGGTTTAGAATCTGATGTCGGTCTTATTTAAGGATGCAGACTTTTCAATTCCACTGAAAAGGAGAGATTAATTAACTTGTCTGCTCCTGTCAAATGGCTAGTACCGAGATCAGTTCCATGAGTACTAAAGTGTTTAAGTCAATCCCATTTAAGGATCATGCCAATAGTCGTTAGAAGTATACAGACAGCCCTCCATATGACTTCACTATTTCATCATTTCTACTCAGAGCAATCTGAACGACAGTTCCCATTAGCGAATTAATTACTATACGATTCCAGTTGGACTATTTGCCTAGGTAAGTTTCAACCAAGATAATGTAATTGCACCAGTAAATTTCCTGGCATTTGATGGTTCAGCCTAATCAAATGCAACTGAAATAGTACCCATGTGTTTGCATCCCAAAATTGATTTTGCTTTTGAAGTGCTTTAGAAAAATGAGGTTTCATTCTTTTTTTTAAAAAAAGAAATGAATCTGCTTGTCGGTACGAGGTCTTGCCATTCTCGACGCTTTTATTAAGAATAACCAAACCAAAAACTAGCATATTTTCTTTGCACAATCCAATATTTGTAAGTGGTATCAATAAATCCTATATGCATGTGTCCACAAATTAAACAAATTTTTCTAGACACTAAGAGATTTTGAAGATGTTTAAAATAGGGTTTATTTTAAAATATATTGCCCTCAAGGTAGAACTATGGTCTTGAGGGAATTTTAATTTTTAATAAACCCCAAATGATAGCAATCTTAGAAAGATGAACTTGAAATGTAGAAATTTTAGAAAATAAATAGTTCAAAGAAATGTACTTCCAATATATTTGAGTTCTTCAAATATTTGCTATAACAAAATAGTATTGTTGGCTAGGGCTCTTGCCTTGGCCAATAATAGGGCTGCACAACGAGTCGAGCCAACTCGGGCTCGACTCGAGCTCGACTCATTTTTTATACGAGTCAAGCTCAAGCTTAAATATAAACTCGAGTATGTTAACGAGCCGAGTTCGAGTTAGTCGAACTCGACTCGATTAAACTCGACTCGGCTCGAGTTTAATCTCATTTTTTGTTTTGTGTTTTTAGTTTTCCTTCCTTTTTCCCTCTCACGCACGCAGCCTAATCTCATTTTTTTTAGTTTTGCATTTTTTAATTTTCCCTCCTTTTTTTTCCCTCTGTTAACCCACGCAACCCACGCAGACACGCTTCCTTTTACCCTCATTATTACACCACACTTTCATCATTACACTTTTCAATCAATCAACACTCTTTTCATTTTCCCTCCCTTTTTCCTCTTTCCTCACCATGCTCGTGGTTCATTTTTCCTCCCGTTTTTCTCTTTTCTCACCCACACCTTTCCTCCTTCCCATGCCTTAATGGGGTGCTCATGGCAGGTGGCAGAATCAGGCTCTTGTTCACGAAGACGTCGTCACCGAAACCCACCTTCAAGATTTGGGCATGGAGCTGCGAGTCCTCGGATGCAGCAATAAGGAAGGCACATGCCTTGAGGGCGAAAGGAAATGAGAACTTGTCAAAGCAGCAGCCATCTTGTCAAAGCAGCAGCCATCTTGCAGCATGCGCATTACCAAGTATTAACGAGTTTAAACGAGCCACTCAAATCGAGCTCGAGGTCGAAGGCAGTCATTCAAGTCGAGTTCGAGTTGAAGTTGTGAAGCTCGTGTCAAGCTTGAGTCGATTTCGAGCTAACTAAACATGTGTCGAGCCGAACTCGAGCTCCACTCAGCTCGTGTGCAGCCCTAGCCAATAACCAATTTAGCTTGCCAAAAGTATTTTTGGCAACAGAAACGGTTGCTAATGGCTGCCCTTGCTATAGGTATTGTGCCAAAAAATAACCAAGCAAAGCACAAGCCGTTGCCAAAAAAGTTTTTGGCCACACTCCAAGTAGTTATTGGCTACAATAAGAGTCGTGGCAATAATATGACTTAACCCTACCTGGAACCAGCACCCATGCATTATATTGTTGCATATATATATATATATATATATATATATATATATATATATATATATATATCAATTTCAAATAAAACCAAGAAAAGATTTTGACAAATGAAAATTTCATTAAAAAAACTATCATAAAGTGTCCAATTATACACAAAATTTATACAAAACCAAAAAAATTATCTACAAATTTATCTAGTATCCCATTTTCACAAATTGAAATTTTTATTCAACGGATCAAAATCAAAGGCTTGGCATGTATCTTTATGTACTAAAAGAGCTTCATTCAGTATGTTCATGCCAAAGGTGCTGAAAGGATCCAAAAACCAATAGTTACTACAAAAAGAAAAACTACTGCAATTTTGAGTTTTTTTTATTATCGTATAATGAGACTCAGCAGAATCTGAAAATAACAAACTTATATAATGAAAAATATGAAAATTTTTACAGCACTTAAATATGATGGGCCATTGATAATTATCGTTGACCATGAAAAGATGGCATTCATTGAATAAGTTAAGAAATTCAACCAGCTTGTTCAACGAACTGCACACAAAGTTAAGAATCACATTGACATATGTTGAGTATTGCATCTAAATTAATGGAAATGGATATCAATCTTGGAGGCACTAGGATATAATGAAAGGCACATGTCTGAACCAAACACTAATCACAAAATTTTTCTACGTTGGCAAAGTTGCCTATTAGTTCCAACAAATAGATCCATCATAGATACTTCTCTATGTTATGTCGTCCTAGAACTAATCTTATTACATATTTATTACAAGTTCAATCAATTTTGACACTCGATTAAACTCCAAGTCAACAAGTTAATCAACTCTCAAAAACAAAAGCTCAGTTATGATGAACCTAGCTAGTTCCATCACCAACAAGCATGAAAACAGAGATCATGTGGCCACTACTCTAACAAGACTAATATTAGTTTAAACATTTTAACAATGCACATCTGATTGAGAGCCTGACTAGACAAATCTAGATTCTAAACTAACAGAAAAGTGAAAATTATTGATTTAAGAAATACGGCAGGTCTCTATAAGATGGTTTATCTCTATGCTATCGTAGGGAAGACAAATCATACTCTAAACAAATTTAAGAAATTCAGTTTCTTATCTTTCTAAGACAAATCTTGGATGAAAAAAACTGACCGATCACCAATATGTCTGTTTATTTTAGTATCTTCCAAGATCTACCAAGCCGCTTTTCTCCTGCAATTTAATGATATATGTTTTCCAAATGTTCTAAACCTCCTCATTTCAGAACCTGGAACACTGAAATTCCAGTCCCAACTTAGATGCAGCAAGATCGTTGTCCAACTATATGCCACTATACTCTACAAACCATTGAAAAAGAAGCACGATCAATATTTAGTGCATTTAGTATAGCTTTGTTCACACACTATGTTATAGAGTGGCACTACAAACCATTGAAAATGAAGCTCTTTTCGACATGTTTACATTGCAAATGTGTGTGAAAGGGAACACTGGGATATCATGCACATTTCTTGGCCACTAAAATGGAAAATAATGTAATCTATGGATTAGATGGGCTAAGATGCAACTCAGGTTTCTACCTTCTAGCAGCTTGTACATGTCCAATTTTTTCTTCTGCATATTAAGGAAGTTAAACAAAATATTAAGATGCTTTTTCTCTCTATATCTCATTTTCCTCTAACGTTCACGAGTCTTCCTTGCTGCTGTGTATCAGCTGCAGCTCACAAAAACTCTTACAAGAGCATAATTTTTTCAACAAATTAATTTTTCAAAGGAAGGCCATTTTCAAATTTCATAAAAGTTCTTGCTTTTATGTGAGAAACACTTAGAACACCAAATGCTATTTTAACGAACAAGATATTTGCAGGAAGTGATCTAGCACTTGCTTTCTTCAAGAGTTCATGTTTTTCTACCATATCTTGATCTAAAAATCTCATACAGAGATTTCAACCTTGTTTTAGAAAATTATAAGGGTGCAAGCCTTCAAACCCTCACTCGATATGATTTTGCCATGTGCCAACTTTTAACCATTTCCTAAAAATATTAAACAGTTTCAAAAATTTTCATTTAATTTTTTTATATAATAAGTTTTAATCAATTTTCGGTCGATTGAATTGGATCTGTAAATCGGCTCACAAATAGAATTTAAATTTTAAAACATGGTGCTGCTATATCAAAGCAGTTTGTCTCTAAGATGGCATTTCTCTCTATATCTCATTTTCCTTCCTTACTTCATATCTTTTTGTTGATCTTGATCTTTACAGAATTGAAGAAATCGAAAATCCCTCCCCTCCCCCATTTCCCCTCCCCCCGCTCCCACCTCTCGTCAAAGGCCTCACAGAGGACAGACCCATTCCACGTTTGATCACCATAAATAAAAATTTGTAAAGCAGAAATGTATGCCTTATGACATGTCTGATCAGTTTTAAAGAAACATGCTTCAGTTCATATGCGGTAGAGAAAAACTCAACTTCACATGTGAGAAATTCTAGCAAAAAAGCATATAAATTCAAAAAATTCAAGTTCGCATATGACCATTCTAGCCAAACATAGATAAATCACAAAAATGCAAGCATATACATGAAAATTAAGTAAAAAACAGGTAAGTTCAAACTTACATAATGCAATTCTAAGCAAAAGAGACAAACTCAAATCACAGATGGTGATTCTAGACCAATTAGAACAAAATCTCAAATTTATAGATCTAGATATGGAAGTTGGCGAGTACTCACTTGTGCATAATGAGATTAAGCCACTTGAGCCTTGAGCCATCAAGAATCTGCTACCAGATGATAGGTGGTGTGCTGGCTGAAAGAACAATAAAGAGGGGTCTTGCCTGCTATTGGTTGCAACATGAATGTTAGCTGTTTACAAACAAGGAACTGATTTAGCGCCCTTTTACCTCCCATTTTCTCATTCTTTCTCACATTTTTCTGTATTTTCCTTTTTTCCATTCTCTCTAAACTAAATTCATGTGCACCTTTAGATTGATAAATTTTAATGAAGAGAAAATGGTAGCTCTCAACAGCTACCGACCCTCTTCATCGTTTGAATCGACCTTAAACACACAGGTTAATGCGAAACCCAACTTCAATAATATTTCATTTACTTCTTAGGGTTTTAATTCCCCTTAAGAGGTATATATACATATCAATGCGAGTGGGTGGGTTTATTACATGATCTAACTGATGACCCAACTCGTGAGCTCCTGTGAGTACTGAAACAGAAACAAAACTAAAAAACATAAAAGCATTGTTAGTTCAGTGCCTAACAATATCCCCCCCTTCGGAAACACCTTGTCCTCAAGGTGTGAAATTTGGAAAATGCTGGGCAATCTCCTCTGCAAGTTCCCAGGTTGCTGCCATATCCTCATGGTGACTCCATTCTATTAGCCATTCCGTGATGCAGGAACCGTTGTTGCTTTTCTTAAGGACACCCAAACGTCTGAAGGGGCGCTCAACAATGGGAAGAGAGCATCCTAGTTGGGTGGGTGGAAGCAAACCTTCAGGTTTGAGATGTGGAAGACAAGATGAATGTTACTTCCTTCAGGGAGCTGCAGTTCATAGGCTTAAGTTCCAATCTTCCTAATGATCTTATGAGGTCTGATGTAACGAAGGGCCAGCTTTCCCGCTGCACCGTGCGTGCGTAGGTCTACACAAGTGTAGCCATTTCTCTGCCTCAAAGTGCTGCTCACAATGCCTGTGGTTGTACTGGAGTACCATTCAGTTGCGAGCTACTGCTAGGTGCTCCTTCACATCTGTAAGGACTGCATCTCGACACCTTAGTAGAGTGTCAACTTCTTATTCCTTAGCAGTCCCTGGTTGAAAGCGACGAACGTCGGGAGGGGCCCAGCCATAGACAACTTCAAAAGGGGAGGTTTGGTAGGATGAATGTCGGCTGGTGTTATAAGAAAACTCTGCCCATGCTAAGTGATCTACCCACAGACAAGGTCGCTACCCTGCAAAACATCGTAAGTATATTTTAAGACAACAGTTTACCACCTAAGTTTGTCCATCCATCTGTGGGTGATAGGTAGTGCTTATCTACAGTGTTGTGTCTTGCATGTTGTTAACACCCCAAATTTTTCTACATCAGAATTGAAGCAATGTCAAAATTTAACAAAATAATTATGAAAAAATGCAATTCCAAAGCCAATTTCGAATCTAAACACAATTTAGATTCAAATCCTGAATTTGATTCATGATACGAATCTCAATGCAGATAGTGAGTCCAAACTATGTCCAAATTAGGATTTGAAATCCAAATCCAATTACAAATGTCATTTGAAATCTAAATCCAATTACAAATGTCATTTAAAAACAAAATCCAATTGCAAAATTTAAATGCTGATTTAAATACGATAAATGGACGAAAATAAGCCTTGATCGGATCAAATCCACTATGACTAAACTCAGTCAAAGTATAATTTAGCTCAATTAAGAGATTTCTTAGCTCAAATTACTTCAAACATAGTCAAACTACTCGGAAATGAGCTTTGACTTTGGTCAATTGGTCAAAATTGACCAATCTGGATAATTTTGCCTTTTTATGAGCAAATTGAGATTACAGAACCTAAATTAGGACTTTATGAAAGACACATATACATTTGGATTTGTCAAATGCATAAATCAAATGCCAAATTAAAATTTAATATTTCAAACCAAAGTTTGATTCAATTGAAATTCATCTTCAATCAAGTTATAGATGAAAATACCATTTTCGAACCAAATTTGATAGAAATTTCAAATTTGATTGAAATTTTAATTGAATTATCATAATTCAATAACATTTAGAGCTTAACAACTAGGTGTTAACCTAAGAAGCTCAATTTTATATAAATAAAAAATAAATAGAACAAAATAAGACAAAACCTTGCACAAGCTCATTTTCGTCCAAAATTTTAGACAAAGTTGGTCAGCTAGGTCTCGTGTAAATGAGATAAGAGTGATTAATTGGAGCCATTAAACCCTATTTAACCCATTTTACAAGTCTCAAAATCTTAAGTAAGTTTCCAATGTGAGTTAAGAAGGTGGTTGAACAATTCTTCTCTTTTATATAAACCCTCCCTTGGCAACCAATGGGGGGACAAATTTTTGAAGTTTTCATCAAGTTGCTGCCATGGAGCTAGGAGGGAGAAGCCAAGGAGGAGAAGGAAATTTCTTCCCAGCCCTCTTCGCCCCTCTCTCACATTCTTTTCTTCATTTCCCCAATTCTCTTTATCGAGTTTGCTAAGTTAGGGTGCTTAAGTGAACCCTTAAGATTTTGGTGGAGAAAAACTCTCCTTTCCCCACAGCAAGTCATTCTTCTTCTTCTCCTTGCTTTGCTAAGCTCGAATCCAAGCTTGGTTTCTTGCTTAGGATTGCTTGATTTAGAAAACAAGTAAAGAAGAAGATTAAGTATCAAGACCGACCGTAAGGTAAATGATTTTAACTCATTTCTCATCTACTTTAGCTTCTTGTTGGTTCATTTTAATTTCAGAAATTCGTGGGAGGGGTTTATTTTCATTTATTTTATAGTTGGAAAAGATGTCCAGTTAGGGGGAAACTACGATTAAATGTACATGTTAATCCATAATGCATGCATGAGTCGGTTTTTTTTAAAGATGAACCCATGAATCAAATTTTGAAAAGGGTTCCAAGGCCACTTCCCTTTCAAAACAACCAGCTTAAAATCATTTTGAACTCTCCACCATGAGATAATCACACGGTGAGAGAGTGATTTTGCTGCAACAAATATGACGAAAAAGCCTATTAAGGATGAATGCATTCTCTTGAATGTGATCCACCTATGCATGGTGAAAGTAAAGACGGACTAGCTTGAGCATTTGTTTATCTCATTCTATTTAAAGTCATTTTGTTTCATACTTTTTTAATTGATCAAGGGTGGCAGGGGAGATTAGAAACAAGTTTTCAATCTTCCTACATAAAAGAACTCAGCCATGAATCATCATGATTCATGAGTTATGCGGTCCCTTGATTAAATTTTATTTTGAATAGTAGGATATATATATATACACACACACACATGTGCAATCTCTTGTTAAATCATTTTCCTTTTTTAAAATTAGGTTGGAGCACGTTTCCAAATTGTTTTTTTTTTAAAAGAAGGGGTTCATTTTGTTGATTTTTGTAGTACAAAGCTATGAAATTATTTCATTTCATCTTAAATTTTCTTTTATTTTCAGCAATCCATACGTAAGGTGTACACAAGTTCCTGAAATCAGACCATACTTTAAAGGAATTAGCTTAATAATGTCAAAGTTTTTATACATTTAAAATGCCAATTTTCAGCCACAAAGTGGCTATGCTTTGAGGAACAATAAAAAAAATATCTAAACCCATCCAATCGGCATCCTAAAACACTTTTTATGGGCTGCTGGTCTCATTCATAAATTTTCATATTTGCATTGGATTAATCCTCTCCTAAAATGCTGAAAATTTTCATTTTTTTTACTTCTCCAAAAGGAAGATCAACTATTATAAAATTATCCAAAAAAGTGGATGATTCCACTGCTATGAAATCTGAAATTTGAATAGGTTTGAAAGACTCGTCGTTTCTATCTAAGAAACAAGCTCACTCTCTTGGAATCAATGTCCACAATTTTCAGTTATTTGAATCTGCCCAAAATCTGATTTTTTTTTTTTTTTTTAATTTTGGGACAAAAGTGGATGTCATCCACGTCTCCCATATATTTTAAAAACTCATTTTGACATCATTTTTATATTCTTCATCGTTTTGATGATTTTATGTTAATTCTCAACCTTATGGACTGCATGTCTAACATTTGTGCTCAAGAATATGATAAGCACATTTAGAGAAAGTCCTACGTTTTAATTAAATTCAATCTTTATGTGTAGATTGTATGATGTGTAATGGACTTTGAGAGATTAGTGAAATATGAATGTTCCAAGTGAATGAATTTGAGAGATTATAAGAGAGTGAAGCATGTATGTATTATCTAGTTTCCTTTCCCACTTCATACATTCACACTCACTTAAAGCCAATAGGAACACATGTACTTTCTCAAGAAATTAGGTGATCCAAATTTGAGTTGCAAAAGGTGACCAAGTCATACTGCAACAACAATTTGTAAACTTCACTTAACTTCTGAAGAAAACACAAATAATGCATTCATAATCTTGGTCAAAATATGTTTAGAAAACAACACATTTTTTAACAATTTGAAACCTATGTTTCATCCAAAGAATGAACTCTACCTAATCAAATCCTAAGTTTCTAATATCTTAGACCAAATCAGATGATTTGACAAAGGAAAATTCAAAATCAATTTTCCTTGCTAAGGTAATTTAGCCATTTTTCTAAAAAAATTGATCATAAGACGATCACAATTTTAAACAAAAAATTATCTTGAGTTCACAACAAAGAACTCAATTTCAACCTTCAAAATCCCCAATTAAAACCACTTTCAAGAATCTGGATTTCAAAATAAATAACAAAATAATGGTTTTAAAATCCATTTGAAAACCCTTCAATCTTCAAATAACTTTTCAAAACATTTCCCAAGGAATTTATTTTCAAAAACATGTCACTTATTCAAGATGAACTTTGCTTCTTGAATCTAAAACCTCAATGCACAAGAAGATAGGATTTGCATCAATAATTTGTACATGATCCAAACAATCATTAGTCCTTGGTCCAATTACCCTTGTGGCAGGAACGGTTAAACCTCGCACTGACGAGTGGATCCCTTTCTCTTGAAAATTTTCCTCAAAACCCTAATTTAAAAAGAATTTTTGCTGATTTTCATTTGACGCCCCCGAGGATGGAAAGGGGTGCAAACATATGGCATGCCTGGTGGGAGCTATAATTGTCTGTCTAAGGATTTATTGGATCATATATAGGTTACCTTTACAATACTGGATATCAATTGCATAAAATTTTTCATAAACTTGCATACCGGCATCATGTAGCAAATATTGAGGAGATTCCATGAGCCTCTTTTATTTCAATTTATCCTACTTCTCCTCAATTTAGGGATTGTATGAAGCCCATGTATGCTCTCAAATTCTCAAATCTATTTCTTATGAATGTATGCTAAAGAGCCATCTATTTTTCATCATCTCATGAGTTTTGAAAAACAAATCCTTACCTATATCATATCCTAGTCATTCTGTTGCTTGGCTATTTCTAAGACATTAATCCAAGATATAGCCTTACAACTGAACCACCCAATTGGACTAAGAATACCCCCCATTAGTACCGAAACAGACAATAGTCCCGGTATATATCGATGGGTGAACAATGAGAATTGGAGAAACCAAATCTAGAAAACCCTTGAAGGAGTCTATGTTAGTACCATAAATTTGGTATATAGGCATACCTTAAATTTTGGATAAATCAAAAACAATTTACCCATTTATTCTCTATAGTTTCCAAGACCAACTTTCAAAACAATGCATATAGGCAAGAGTTATAGGGCTTGCACTATCAATTTTTCATTAATTGCTTGATTAATGCATGAGATGTGATGTTTTACGTTGTCTCCAAACCCATGTCCAAGTGCAATGTCAAAACCCTTCTCGAGTCTCTATTGGGTCAATTCATGTCAACGTCTGATACTTTCTCTTATTTAGATGAACTCAGAAAGCAGTTTCTCATATGACCACATCCTATTCGGATCGTGTCAAGGTCAATCCGCACTTCACATCATCCCAAGTGGAGTCTACCTACCTCAGTGGTATCTTTCATGGTACCCAACTTTTCGGTGCATGTTTCCAGACCACTTAGAGGATTGCGGTCTCGAAGATGTAGTTAGTATTGCCATGCAACCTATTAACGAGTGACAGGGTTGAATGAGCTTTACCTAATATTGTTGGGTTTCTCCTAAGTGGTCGTCTAGTTGAAGGAACACAAATTGCTAATGTAGACAATATAAATATTTTGCAAGTGCGTACATATGTACCAATATAATCTTTTCATCATTACACTATTTCTTAAGTCATATAAATAAGACAATATATGCTTTATACATGCAAGGTAACCTTATTGTTATTATGATAGGGAACACTTAGCTTTGGTAAGGTGTCAAAATTGAAAGAGACCTTGTTAAGTTGAATGCATACATAAAACGAAATTTTCTGAGTGGTTTAATGGTTATATGATGTGTGCAAAAACAACAAATGAAATCATCAATAATGAACTTATATATCTTGTTCAATTTCCTCAACCTGTTGTCAAAATATATAAGGGATACATCATAAATGGGTATCTATTTCATACTAAAAGTATAGAGAAAAGGAAAACACAAAATAGTGGGGTGTGGTGGTAACTATGTAAACATCTAGTTTCTCAAGTACTATGATGAAAGTCCAATAATTGGTGACGTAACATATTATGGGTTCATCACTAATATTATTGAAGTTCAATATAATCTAAGTTTGAAGTTCATGTTATTCAAATGTCAGTGGTATGATGTTCTTAGCCCACATGAAAAGGGCATTAAAATCGATCAATTTGGTTTTATTTCTATGCACTCCAAATACTCTTGCATGACCAATGAACATTTTGTTTTCATAAGTCAAGTGACACAAGTGTTCTACATTAAGGATCCTATTGAACCAGAATGGCAAGTTGTTATTCAGAGGAGGCCTCATGATTTCTATGGTATACTAGCACAACCTATTGAAGATGCAAATAAGGAGCCTGAATATATGACTCAGAGTTTAGATGTGTCCAATGTGATAGAGCATTATTAGCATGAAGTGTGTCTTGTTACAAATGATGTTACCGGGGTGACAATTCATCATGGTTATAACTAACAAAGTGAAAAAATATGGATAATAGATGTAGTTTCAAGTAAAACATGATGACACATCTTCTTGGGATGACCCATTTTTTTTTAAGCTGTGGATTACATTTTTATGGTTTTACAATTTTTTATGTTATATTTTGTCATGATATTCACAATGTTAGTTTATACCATATATTGTTGTATAATATATTTTAGAAAGCTTCCTCATACTTACAAGAAAGTTTATGAGATCTTGTAAACGTTTTAGCTATATATTCGTACACACAATTTAACTTGAATTGCATTACATTCCTCATGAGGCTACAATTGCCTTTTGTTAAGATTTTTTTTCCATCATGATCTTCTTATCCATATAGTGACACTATTCTTTTAATTATATGGTTGATTTTGAACAAAAATTTCATATTTTCTCCATTGAAAAATGCATGGACTAGAGCATTTGTAGTTTTTGCATTTTGTTATGTATGGATCTCAAGTCAAAACCTTATATTCATCATTTTAATAGATTGTAATAGAAGGCTGCTTCAGAAGTTTAGTTTTACTTCTATCAATATAACCATCATGATCATATGTAAGAAACTGAATGTAAGAAATCATTGTGATATGGCATGGGCATTGATTAGTGTTTTAGATTATTAGACATTTCTTACATTTTCTCGATTTGTTCATTTAACTTAATATGCACTCAGGTCAGCAATATTACACCATTGATAGAAAGTTGAACAAATGGGTGTTGACTGAATATGCCAGCCTATGGAGAAGATGAAGGCAGAGCCTTAGACATGTCTACAAGAAGTTCAATAATTTGCAAGGCCAATTGAATATTGACTTGATGACATATCGTAAGAGTTATGGAAGGCTCTCATGTAATACTTTGATATTGACAAATCAAATGTATAGATAGTAAGCATGTCATCATTGTCAAATATATTTGACAACTGAACACCTATTTACTTTGTATCTATTGTTCCAAACTACAGGCCTTAAGCAAAAAAATAATACTAAGAATTGCTCCAAGCAGAAGTATATACACACCACTAGAACAAAAGTTTTGTTCGGTTAAAATGAAGTTGTAAGTAGAAAGCAAAATGTTACATTATTTTATTTTACTAATGTTACACTAACACCTCATAAGATGTTCTATGTGTTTTTTTTGACAATTAGATCCAAGTAGGTGATTTTGAGCCCTCTAGAACTCAACTGTGGACAAGGATACATACATCCTCAAGTGTGCAGTACCATAATGCAAAGACACAAACAATTATTGTAAGACTACTTCCTTTTCTTTGAATTGTGTCTATCATTTTAAACATGAAAGATTTCGAGTTGATTGCAAATATCCAATACAACTTAATCTATACAAATTTACTATATGTAGGACAAAATTAAAGGAACTATTGTTGCAAGGCCAAAAGGTGAACTAGATCCATGATCTTGAACAAATGTGTTTCCCCAAACACTTGTTGAAATAAATATGGACATGTGCACACATGCAAAATTGGCATGAAAGCATCCAGATTATTGGGTCTACTTCTCATGATTTCTTGGCACAAAATGTGGTTTTACATGCAGAAGCCATGAGACAAAAAGGTAAAATTGAATCTCTTGAGAAAGAGATTGGTAGGATTCTAGTTTTAGAGGAGAAAATTGAAAGACTTCTTGCTATAGATGCCAACATCAATAAGCTTTTCTCACGTAGGGGGTGAAAGCCAATCATTTTTCACACAAGTAAACTTACTACCTCCTCATAAAATGATTTATGCATTTCATTTTCATATTGTTTACAATAATTTTCACATTGCTTATGTACTACAAGACCATTGATGCAATCTGCATTGTTCAGCCACCTATCCAATATTCACCCAAACTAGTATATTAAAGAGCTGCTAGTTGATATTCATATTTGGCGGTTTCTTGAAAAGAATTGTATATTTCATTATCCAATATTTTTGAAAATATAATACGATTTTTTTGTCATGTTCATCCCTCCAAACTGTTTTTTGGGATATGGTTGTCACAGTGCAATCACATGTTTTATTGACATGATTCATAGTTCATATATCGATACTTCATGTGGAAATGATGTTGGAGTTCATTTCTTGGGTTTTTTGTCTACTCATAATGTCAAACCCCAACCTTTTTGACCCTCAAACACATTTTTTTTTCTTACATAAAACATTAGATTGTGACGACACAACAATTCAAAAGAGTAAGCTATGTCATTCAAAACAATGGGGCGAACTTTCATTCATATAATAATTTTAATTCATACAAAATCACATCTAAGTGTATGACAAAAATGCCCCAAAACATACAATTGATGTTTAACAAACACAAGACATCAATACAATCAAAATAAGATGCACCGGCACTACAAAAGACCCAAAACCTCCCCAGTAAGACGTGAGTAAAATCATCTCCTCAACCTGCTGCCCCTGGTCCACCAAAACCAGAAAAAAAATGAAACAACAGAAGGCTTAGCCTTCGCAATATGGCAACAGGCCAGGAAAATTCCAAACTATCTTAGATAGGGCTCAAATCTGAGAACGATCATAAAAACAACTTATCGTCATTTCGTGTCAGGGCATAGGCACATCATTTAGCAAGAAAACCCCTAACATAAACCATGACATGAAAAGGTTACTCAAGGGCCACAGTAACACCATCTTAATCACATGCAAGACATGCTTAAACATTTCATTTCATTCATAGAACAACAATCACATGCACATCAATCACGTACATTTCATCCATAAACTTTCATTTTCATTAGCTTTGGTGAATTGACAGTTCCTGTGGGTGCAAACACAAGCACGTGCACACCATGGGCGGCCCATAGCCTAGAGACAACCCCCGTGGTGGCCCATAACGGTATGGATCCATTCATCCATTGCAGCGGTAGAGCACTCATCCATAGGTGTGTGAATTCCACGGAGAGATACTCAGCCTTCCGTAGGACACCCAGGTTGGGAAGGCGGGAGCCCAATGCTCCAAGCACATCACACAACAGTACCCTGGGGCCTTGCACCGCCTGCGGTCCAAACAGGCGAGACCAGTAGCAAAGGCGGGACAACTCCCAAATACATAGCCACATCCCACTGGCCTCTCATCTCTTATTCTTTCATTCTTATACTTTTAATTGCACAATCACAAAACAATTGGCTAGCCCATGAGGTTGGTTCACTTCACGAGTGCACCCACACCTCCAATTGACTCCACACGAGGGCTACAGATATCAATAACAGTCTTGGCTAGCCATCATAATAATATACCTCCATTTCATTCATTTGCATCATTGCCTGCGGCAATGTGTATGCAACAAAACAAAACATTCACATCTTTGAGAAACTTAGCCAACTCACAGAGAGTAGTCTCGATCTGTGATGGGCTCGTAGCAGTCCTATGCAGTTATCATTCTACGATACTTTCTAATTCACAATTGGGGTCGAGGAGACAATCGACTCGATACCCCACCTCATCTGTCCTAAACAGTTATCAATTCTAGCACGCACATGCAAATACGTAACATTTTCAAAACATGCTTCTAATAGCCTTTCAAAACAAATCATATCATATATCAAATCATTTGCATGCATACACACAATCGTTCACAAAACAATCCATCAATCACATCAGAATCCTATGATCCCACGATTATACGATCCCACGATCCTAGGAACACACATTCACACTTTTGCCCAGGCAGGGATTTGTCTGGAATGCTGTCATACCTTTCGTGCATCTACAAAACACTTCAAAATGCCTCGAGCTTCGAATCTGGTCGCTCAAGGTCGACGGGATGTGCCCAATGAACCTACAGACATAACCAAAAAATAAGATTTCTACTAGTTACCTTTACGACCCAACAAATATAAAACAAAATCATTGAGGCACATGTCATTGCCTCAAGAAGGTGTCGATGGGTAGTGTCGACCTACAAGCCCTCCAATAGGCCTCCTCTTAACTTCTTGACGTTGCCCCCAAACATCAAAATTCAATCCTTCGATCAATCATTCACTAACACATTTCTCATTAGTTTTCCTTAGTTGAATCGTCTTCCCAATAATACACCCAACTTACATGTTCTACTCCAACTAACATAAGAATGCGCCCATAGACAAAAGTATGCGCCACATGCTCACTAAAACAATTCTAAATCTTCTCACCTACATCAAAACTCTAACATGCTTCCCTATTGCTTCGAAAATCAACACATCATGCAAGAAAAACACTTACACACATAGATCATCGTCTTCTCAACATAGTCATAAACTTCCCCAAAATGGCAAAGTCGCTAATATATATCCCAAAATCACCAATACTTAATTCTATCATGCTCAAACAATATTTATACGTGCTCCAACAGAAAATTTACAATACTATAGACTCGATTACGCCTTGCTCACCCCAATTAAAGAGTCTGAAGTGTTGCAGTCCTGCCGGTTGCCACCTCACGAGTTAGAGAGGTCCTCAAACGACTAAAATTTCTCTCTGTCGCCTCCACCAATGCCTTAAAGTCGTTGCTATGAGGGGGAAGACAAGTCCCCAAGCTGAAATCCGACCAAACAATCGTAAACAGGGTGAGCTTTTGCAAAAGAGAGGTCAAAAGGGAAAATCTGCCGTTAGAAGAAGGCAAGTCGGCCGTGAGTACGAGGTTTGGCTGAGAGTGAGAGCGCATGAGAGAAGAGAGAGAGAGACCAGGTGCTAGGGAGCAAGTGTGCTGACAGAGAGAAGTGAGTATGGGATGAGCATGCTTGAGCAGAGAACGTGGGTGAGGGAGGTGCTGAGAGAGGGAAGTGAGCAGAGCAGAGAGAGCACGAGAGACAAGAGTGTGCAAAGAGGTAAAGAGAGATCGTGCGAGCAGAGGGAGGGCACTTGCGGAGAGGAGAGGAGGCTGCGCAGGAGGAAGGAGGTGAAGAAGGAAGAGGAAGGGGGAAAAGGCGAGGGAGAAGAGGCAGAGGTCCAGAGGGCTTACCAGAGCGCTGCCGCAGTCCTTCCTCCGCCGACCCAAACACCGTTGCAACCACCTTCTGCCTCCCGTAGCTCTCTGTCGTGCGAACCAGGAAAAGACAAAAGAGATGGAGACATTGAGGAAGGCGAGGGAGGGAAGAGTTCGCTCGCGCGGTCTCCTTCACGACGTAGATTTCGGGTCCGGGTCTGGACCCGCTCCAACCCCAACCTGAAAAAGACGAGCATTACATCCTACCCTCCTTAAAAAAAAAAATTGCTCTCAAAATTTAGATCGTACCTCAAAGCAAAAACAAATGTGGATATTTCTTTCACATATCCTCCTCGATTTCCCATGTGCTCTCCTTCAACCCATGAAGTTGCCATTCCACCTTTACTAAAGGAATTCTCTTCATACGGAGCACTTGCTCTCTTTGATCCACAATTCTAATGGGCCTTTCTTCTATTGTCAAATCATCTTGCACCTGAATACCTTGAAAATTAATCACATGCGTAGGATCTGGTACGTACTTTCGAAGTAGGAAAACATGAAAAACATAATGAACATGACTCAAATTAGGTGGTAGTGCCAATCTGTATGTCACCTCTCCAATCTTCTCTAAGATTTCCAAAGGTCCAATGAACCTCGGTCTCAACTTTCCCTTAACACCAAATCGAAAAACACATTTAGTAGGTGAAATCTTCAAGAACACATGATCACCAACCTCAAAAGCTAACTCTCTACGTCGAATGTCGGCGTAGCTTTTCTGTCTACTATGAGCAGTCAACAACTTTTTCTTTATCAATTGCACTTGGTCGGTGTAGTGTTGTAATACTAAAGGGTTTTCAATCTTGTCATCACTCAAATCGGTCCAACAAGCTGGCGATCTGCACAACCTTCCATACAAAGCCTCAAAAGGTGTCATCCCAATAATAGAATGGTAACTGTTATTATACGTAAATTCTGTCAATTTCACTTGTTTATCTCATTCTCCTTTCCACTCTAAGACACATGCACGCAACATATGCTCTAAGGTTTGGATGGTCCTCTCAGATTTCCCATCAGTTTGGGGGTGGAACGTTGTGCTCAACTTAAGCTTAGTACCTAATCCCTTTTGCAATTGCCCCCAAAACCTAGAGGTAAAACGTGGATCTCGATCCGCAATGATAAACTTTAGCACTCCATGAAATCTCACTATCTCGCCAATATATAACTCTGGAAGACTTTCTAAAGACTGACTGATTCTTATTGGCAAAAAATGAGTGGACTTCGTAAGTCGATCAACAATCACCCATATGACATCATGTTGTCTTCTAGTGTGAGGCAAACCAACTACAAAATCCATCTTAATGTCTTCTCATTTCCACACTGGGATATCAATTCCTTGCAACAAGCCTCCTGGTTGTTGATGCTCTGCTTTGACCCGCTGGCAAACTAAGCACTTTGCTACATATTCTGCAATTTCACGCTTCATTGCAGGCCACCAAAAATTCCTTCTCAAATCCTGAAACATCTTTGTACTGCCAGGGTGTATAGAAAACTTAGATTTGTGAGCTTCATCAAGCAACTGTAGCTTCACCCCTTCATCTATAGGGACCCACAATCTGTGTCGGAACTGCAATGAACCATCTTCATCTTGATGCCAAAGAGAATCTACCTTCTTAGATTCTTCCACGTTCTTAGCAAAATCGGGATCTTCCTTTTGCTTCAATTTAAGCTCATCCAATAAAGGATGTCATATCAAAGCCGTCATTATTGCTTTGTTCTCACCACAAAAGTAAGGCTGCCATGCTATCACATCTGGCAACAATGTCCATGACCGAGTCAACATACTGCACAACGCTGCTCTGCTCAAAGCATCAGCACCACATTCGCCTTGCCTGGATGATATGATATCGTGAAATCATAATCCTTTAAGTATTCAATCCATCTTCTTTGCCTCAGATTTAGATCATTTTGGGAGAATATATACTTCAATGACTTGTGATCTGAAAACACCTCAAACGTTGCCCCATAGAGATAATGTCTCCAAATCTTCAGTGCAAACACAACCGCTCCAAACTCCAAATCATGAGTGAGATAGTGTTGCTCGTGTGCTTTCAACTGTCTTGATGCATAAGCCACTACACGACCATGTTGCATCAATACACAACTGTAACTGATTCCTAATGCATCTGTGTACACCACAAATCCAGAATGACCCGATGGAAACATCAGAATAGGTGCAGTAGTAAGCTTGTTCTTCAGAGTTAGAAAACTCTTCTCACATTATTCATTCCAAACAAACTTCACTCATTTTCTTAATAGTTTAGTCATGAGCATAGCTATTTTCGAAAAGTCTTGTATGAACCTCCGATAGTATCCTGCCAATCCCAAAAAGCTTCTCACATCAGTTACATTGCAAGGCGTCCTCCAGTTCTGTACAGCCGACACCTTAGCCGGATCTAAGGAAACTCTATCCTTCGAGATTACATAACCCAGAAAGTTTACATTCTCTAGCCAAAATTCACATTTTGAGTATTTGGCATAAAGCTTATGCTTGCGCAAAAGACCCAACACACTTCTCAAGTGATCTTTATGCTCTGTCTCACTCTTTGAGTACACCAAAATATCATCAACAAAAACAATAACAAATCGATCTAGGTAGTCTTGGAACACCCGATTCATGAGGTCCATAAACACTATGGGGGCATTGGTCAAGCCAAAAGGCATGACCCTGAATTCATTATGCCCATATCTAGTTCGAAAAATAGTCTTAACAACATCTTCCTCCCGTATCAAGAGTTGATGATAACCTTTCCTCAGATCGATCTTGGAGAATACTCTTGCATTCTTGAGTTGATCAAACAAGTCTTCAATTCTTGGAAGCGGATGCTTATTCTTGATGGTGACTTGATTTAACATGCGGTAATTGGTACACAGGCGCATTGTTCCATCCTTCTTCTTAACAAACAACACAGGTGCTCCCCAAGGTGACACACTAGGTCGGATGAAGCCCTTGTCTAAGAGCTCTTGCAATTGCTTCTTCAATTCTTCTAACTCTGCTGGTGCCATTCGATATGGTGCCTTAGAAATGGGAGTTGTCCCTGGTAACAACTCTATCTTGAATTCCACTTCTCGTGTTGGAGACAAACTTGACAGTTCATCAGGAAACACATCGGAGTACTCACTCACAACGGCAACCTCTTGTAACCTCGCCGGTTTAGTCTCATTGGTCAACAGATTGACCAAGAATGCCACACTTCCATTGTCTATCAAATGTTTAGCTTTCGAAGCAGACATCATTATCTTGTCAGTTCGACTAGCTTTACGAGCATAGAATTCCACAGGTTGCATCTCATCAGTCAACGATTGTATCTGCTTCTTCCTGTAATCTATATTAGCATAATGCGCATATAACCAATCCACGCCCAAAATCACATCAAACTCACTGAGACTCATGATCACCAACTGTGTAGGTAAGTGAGTTGATGGATCTCCACGTCCACATCCAGTAGATACTCACTACACGACTCTTGAGCATGCATAGGGCTGACAACTTTTAAAACATATGGCATCTTCCTAGCCGACACTTCTAGTGAAGTAGCAAATCGACTAGATATAAATGAATGAGTCGCCCCTGCATCAAACAACACTTTAGCAATATGAGAACCAATAAGTAAAGTACCTTCAACAAGGTCGTGTGCCTGAAGTTCCTCCACAGTAGTTGCATAGACACGTCCAGTCGTCTGTCGTGCACTAGAAGGACCGGCCTTAGGCTTCTCCAATTCTTTTTCTTGTCTTATGGGGCAATCTTTGATGAAGCGTCACATCCCTCCACAATGTAAACACGCCCCGGTCACCCAATAACATGGCTTTCCGGGGTGCACACGTGAGCAAGTAGGGCACCTCTGTGAAGTCGAAGTGGCCACTGCCCCCTGTGTGGCCTCACTGCAGGTTGGCTGGTTCCGTTTGAACGTTTGGTCATCACGCCTCTCATAAGGCCTTGCCCTGCCTGCAAAGGGTTGGTGCTTGACCTGTGTTTGCCCACCATGTGATTGTTGGCCTGCCTTCTTATGGTGATTCATATGTGTCCTAGCCCAGTCCTCTTCTATGCATCTTTCCATAGTGACCGCTTCGTCCAAGTCACAAGCTCTGCTTGTCAAAACTTTCCTTCGCAGTCCATCTCGTAGCCCGCGCACGAACTTGCCTGCTTTGGCCCCATCTGTAGTATAGAGGTGCGGGCAATACACCTCCAAGTGTCGATATTTCATAATATATTCTTCCAAGCTCAAATGATTCTGCTGCAAATCAAGAAACTCTTGCATTTTCTTGTCCCTAGCATGCACTGGAAAGTATGTGCTGAAGAAGGAAACTCTAAACTGCTTCCAAGAGATTAACAGTTGGCCCACAAACAGGATCTCACTAGTCGATTGCCACCAATTCTTGGCATCAGCCTTCAACAAATAAGAGCCATAATTCACTTTGTCTTCTTCTGGCATATTCAAAAGCCAAAAATGCGTTCAACTTCCTCAATCCACTTTTTTGCCTTGTTTGGATTGCCTTCTCCTGTAAAGACAGGTGGCTACATTGCCATAAGCAATTGGTACGACACCGTCGTTGCCTTCTCCCGAAGTGGTAAACTGGTGTCTGGGTGTATGGTTCCTCTGATTACTGACTATCGACCGCACAAGGAAGGTAAGTGTCTACAATGTTGTCAGCAGTATAGTCTGCTGATCCACAGGTGGAGTCTGTCTCAGCGGGGTTTGAGCACCCACACTAGTCTGGGCATTTTGTTGCCCTGATGTACTGTCATCCACTAAGGTACGTGCATCAGAATGGGCCGAACTTGGCTCTCTTTGTGTCTCTGTAGAAGACCCAGCTCGCTTTTTAACCCTACATTGATATTCCATCTGTACAAACAAGAACCCTTGTTCTCAAACCAAGTCTATGACCAATCTTGCAAATCCAATCACAAACGTGCATGAGCACAAAGTTCAAAACATCGTTCACATTATGTACTTATACTTGTAAAATCGAACTACAACAACAATTTAATCAACAAATGTATACCTGGGCAACACGACTTCACATATAGGCTTTAACTCACATCCATAGTGGGGCTTGCCATAGCTCTGATATCAAAGCTATCACACCCCAACCTTTTTGACCCTCAAAAACATTTTTTTTTTCTAACATAAAGCATTGGAGTGTGATGACACAACAATTCAAAAGAGGGAGCTATGTCATTCAAAACAATCGGGCGAACTTTCATTCAAATAACAATTTTGATTCATACAAAATCACATCTAAGTGTATGACAAAAATGTCACAAAACATATAATTGATGTCTAACAAACACAAGACATCAATACAATCAAAATAAGACGCGCCGGTGCTACAAAAGACCCAAAACCTCTCCAGTAGGACGTAAGTAAAACCATCTGCTCAACCTACTGCCTCTGGTCCACCAAAACCTAAAAAAAAATGAAACAACAGAAGACTTAGCCTTCGCAGTATGACAACAAGCCAAGAAAATTCCAAACCCTCTTAGGTAGGGCTCAAATCTGAGAACAATCATAAAAACAATCTATCCTCATGTCGTGTCAAGGCATAGGCACATCATTTCGCAAGAAAACCCCTAACATAGACCACGACATGAAAAGGCCACTCAAGGGCCACAGTAACACCATCTCAATCACATGCAAGGCATGCTTAAATATTTCATTTCATTCATAGCACAACAATCACATGCACATCAATCACGTACATTTCATCCATATACTTTCATTTTCATTAGCTTTAGTGAATTGACAGTTTCGGTGGGTGCAAATACAGGCACGTGCATACCATAGGCGGCCCATAGCCGAGAGACAACCCCCGTGGTAGCCCATAACGGTATGGATTCGTTCATCCGTTGCAGCGGTAGAGCACTCATCCATGGGTATGTGAATTCCACGGAGAGATACTCAGCCTTCCGTAGGACACCCAGGTTGGGAAGGTGGGAGCCCAACGCTCCAAGCACATCACACAACAGTACCGTGGGGCCTTGCACCGTCTGCACTCCGAACAGGCGAGACCAGTGGCGAAGGAGGGACAACTTCCAAACACATAGCCACATTCCACTGGCCTCTCATCTCTTATTCTTTCAATCTTATACTTTTAATTGCACAATCACAAAACAATTGGCTAGCCCATAAAGTTGGTTCACTTCACGAGTGCACCTACACCTCCAATTGCCTCCACACGAGGGCTATAGATATCAATAACAGTCTTGGCTACTCATCATAACAATATTACCCTCTATTTCATTCATTTTATATCATTGCTTGTGGCAATGTGTATGCAACAAAACAAAACATTCACTTCCATTATCAAAATAATCATAGCTTTGAGAAACTTAGCCAAACCACAGAGAGAAGTCTCGATCTGTGATGGGCACATAGCTGTCCTATGCAGTTATCATTCTAGGATGTTTTCTAATGCACAATTGGGGTCGAGGAGACAATCGACTCGATGCCTCACCTCATCTGTCCTAAACAGTTATCAATTCTAGCATACACATGCAAATATGTAACATTTTCAAAACATGCTTCTAGTAGCCTTTCAAAACAAATCATATCATATATCAAACCATTTGCATGGATACGCACAATCGTTCACAAAACAATCCATCAATCACTTCACAATCCTAGGATCCCACGATCCTAAGAACACACATTCACACATTTGTCTAGGCAGGGATTTGCCTGAAATGCTGCTATACCTGTTGTGCGCCTACAAAACTCTTCAAAATGCCTCAAGCTTCAAATCTGGTTGCTCAAGGTCGACGGGATGTGCCCGGGTACCTACAGACATAACCAAAAGATAAGATTTCTACTAGTTACCTTTACGACCCAACAAAATCAGCTCAAGAAGGTGTCGACGGGTTGTGTCGACCTACAAGCCCCCCAATAAGCCTCCTCCTTACTTCTTGACGTTGCCCCCAAACATCAAAATTCAATGCTTCGATCAATCCTTCACTAACACATTTCTCATTAGTTTTTCTTAGTTGAATCGTCTTCCCAATAATACACCCAACTTACATGCTCTACTCCAACTAACATAGGAATGCACCCATAGACAAAAGTATGCGCCACATGCTCACTAAAACGATTCTAAATCTTCTCACCCACATCAAAACTCTACCATGCTTCCCTATTGCTTCGAAAATCAACACTTCATGCTAGAAAAGCAGTTACACACATAGATCATCGTCTTCTCAACATAGTCATAAACTTCCCCAAAATAGCAAAGTCGCTAATATATATCCCAAAATCACCTATACTTAATTCTATCATGCTCAAACAGTATTTATACGTGCTCCAACAGAAAATTTACAACACTATAGACACGATTTCGCCTTGCTCACCCCAATTAAAGAGTCTGAACTGTTGCAGTCCTCCCGACAGCAACCTCACGAGTTAGAGAGGTCCTCAAACGACTAAAATTTCTCTCTGTCGCCTCCACCAATGCCTTAAAGTCGCTGCTATGAGGGGGAAGACAAGTCCCCAAGCTGAAATCCAACCAAACAATCGTAAACAGGGTGAGCTTTTGCAAAAGAGAGGTCAAAAGGAAAAATCTGCCATTAGAAGAAGGGAAGTCGGCCGTGAGTACGAGGTTTGGCTGAGGGTGAGAGCGCATGAGAGAAGAGAGAGAGAGCAGGTGCTAGGGAGCAAGTGCGCTGACATAGAGAAGTGAGCATGGGATGAGCATGCTTGAGCAGAGAACGCGGGTGAGGGAGGCGCTGACAGAGGGAAGTGAGCATAGCAGAGAGAGCACGAGAGAGACGAGAGTGTGCAAAGAGGTAAAGAGAGATCGTGCGAGCAGAGGGAGTGCACTTGCGGAGAGGAGAGGAGGCTGCGCAGGAGGAAGGAGGTGAAGAAGGAAGAGGAAGGGGGAAAAGGCGAGGGAGAAGAGGCAGAGGTCGAGAGGGCTTACCAAAGGGCCGACCCAAACGCCGCTGCAACCACCTTCTGCCTGCCGTAGCTCTCTGTTGTGCGAACCTGCAAAAGACAAAAGAGAAGGAGACATTGAGGAAGGCAAGGGGGGGGGAGAGCTCTCTCGCGAGGGGTCCTTCACGACGTAGATTTCGGGTCTGGGTCTAGACCCGCTCCAACCCAACCTGAAAAAGACGAGTGTTACACGTAAGGATGAACTATTTTATGAATGGAAATTGTTCTCAAAATTTTGGGAGTCTCTATTGTAAATTATAGGCCAAATAAAGGTTGGGGTATCATTTTTTGGTAATACCCAAAGGAAAGATTGGCCCAAAAGATATGGTTGTAAAGGTGACCTACTTACAAATAACTTAATTATTGAAATTACTTTCAAGTTGTGATTTGGATGGTATAAACATTTTTCTACATGAAAATTGCACATCCTGATATTGAATGCTAGTTCTCCCTTTGCTTGGCCATGTAAAGTTAGCTTGCCTAGCTAGTACATGGAGCCCCTTGTAAGCAACTTAATCTGCAAAATATGTGATTATTTAGTTTGTCTCATCCCTCATTTTATGTATAGTTTATGGTCACCGAATAAAAAATCAATGGTTCTTTGGATTCACTCAAGATGGTGTGTGTGTGTGTGTGAATCCATATCAGAAGTGAATTACAGGTCATCTGGTGTGGAACTTTCATCTATTGAATCAGTCAAGGAAGAGGGGTTCATTCTTGAAGTTGGTTTCTCATTAAAGTTATGTAGATGTAATAAGAAAGAATGAAAAATGACATTAACTTTCTAGGATAAAGTATGTTGGGAATGCTTTGAATTGTCATTTATGTAATTGGTGATGCTTAGTCAATGTTTCTAACATGGAGCTATTTGGACACAATTTGTACTAATAGTTGAGCCTTCAAGGGCATTAACATTCAAATTCATTCATAAAAGAATGAAAAAGGACATTAACTTTCTAGGATAAAGTATGTTGGGAATGCTTTGGGTCGTCATTTATGTAATTGGTGATGCATAGTCAATGTTTCTGACATGGAGCTATTTTGACACAATTTGTACTAATAGTTGAGCCTTCAAGGGCATTAACATTCAAATTCATTCATAACAGAGCAAAATTTAGTTATTTGTAAATATGTTTTTTTCTTAATTCTTTTTATATATGGAAGAACAACACAGTGCTGACCATCGTAGTTTATGTGTATTGGATACTCTTAACAGCCTCCTTTCATGTGGAAGAATTCCTATCTAACCTATAATGACTTTCACAAACTTGTAAGCAGTATCTACAGGTACTCAAACGACATATATCTGTACCATTGGCATATGCACAAAGTTTTTTTGTTAATCTACTTCCAAAATTTAATGTTTTAGTTTACTTTGCCTTACTCTAGATATCCTGATGGTATACCATTGGAGATTGTTTTCATGCAGCCATCTATGGTTGAGATGTTGGATGCTGCAGTGGAAGATGCTCTATAACATGCTAGATGGCGAGTCTTTGTGGTTTATTGGCTCTCACAATCTTATAGATGTCAGTGATTTCTCTTGTATTGCACTTCAATCGATTGAAACCTGAACATGTTACATTTTTCTTTTCACTTTCTGAGTTGATTCATGTGCTTCTTTTATTGATAATATTTGTGGTTTAATATAACTGCAACTATATGCCTTACATCATGTTGACACACAATGCTACTTGGATGCTGAACACTACTTACAAGGGATAGGAGAACAAGAGGATAAGTATGATTGACTAATCTCTCTTGAGGATATACCAAGCTTTCAGTAAGAGCAACCATATATCATCTTGTTGTCATTGCCCATTAGAGGCCCATCCTTAGTTTTACAGTCAGATGTTTGGAAAATTGAAGTATTGTAGGGGACATCTTACCAACATTTATTCAATGGTTGTTAAGGTACTTCTCTATTATTTATGTTTCATGCAGAAAGTCATACATGTTCATTTTAAAAATTTGCGATTATTACAGATTGAGATAAGGACATTCAAAGAAGTAAAGGTATTATAGATTATGCATTATAAAGGAAATCTTCATTGACATGCACAATGTTGGACAATAAGGTTATACTCCTTCGAGGTAATGATGTGGATGTCTCTATGGTTAAAGAAGTTGTTGAGCTAATAAATGGGAGATTTGAGACTTTGGTAATTCCGTCGCATAAGTTGTATGCTATTTTTAAGTAGGAAAACTAGTGATGTCATATGTTACATGGTTGCTGAGTTTTCCACGCCAATCTGCTAATTTAGTTTCTTTATTGTTTGCTGTAAGACCCTTAGGACGTATTTATGCTTCAACTTTAATATTCAACTATAGTACAATTTAGTGATTAATCCAATAGTACCTAACTTGTCTATGTGTGTTTGTGTGTGTCGATGTTCAGGTGGCAGTGGTCTATGCCGATTTAAATTAATGTATGTATAGATCTCCTCGTGAAACTTTCTGATGGACATAGGCATCTGGTTATGTCACCATCGAGACAGTTTAAAAAATTGGGCAGATTGGAGTGACCAATATTTCAAGTACTATACTGACTTCTCTCTTCAATCTGGCCAGGTTTATTGTTTTTGTTAAAACCTTTCACAAATTGACATGAGAACATAAGTTGGTATGTGTGGGTTATGTATTTTGGGGAAACATAACTAATTGCCTTTTAATTCAGTGATATAAGGTGATTAGCAAGCATTGGTGCCTATTCATATCTAGGTAACAAATCCTTTCTAATGTATTTTAATGATCATAGGTCAGGGTAACCAGTGCTTGTTCATCTCTAGTTAATAGATATAAACTTTGCAAAATGTGCAACATTTTGTATAACTGGATGGGGCCATTGGTCTCAGTTCCTACCTTATGATATCAAACTACTGGAACATGCATTCTAACTTCCAACTAATCCATCTTATTCATGTATTGTAGAGGAAGCAACAAAGATAGCGATTAAGGAAGCAAGCAGAATAATTGCAAATGTAGAGTTGTCCAAGTACATAGAAATGTATCAAAACAATCAGCACACCAACATAGAGGAGCTTATTTATTCACGTTGATGGATCAATGCATGTCTAAAGCATGAAGTGAAAAAGGAAACACAGTCCTAAAGAGAAGAATTCAAGCATAATGGAAGAAAGCAAATTTTCAATGTGCAGAGCTTTAGCAGATAAGACTGTCATGAATTCACATTCTTATGAAAATGTTTCATCGTGTGGGAAACTTGACTATGCTACAGATTATTTGTAGATGTATTTCATCATTTATCAAAAACTTTAGTTGACAGTAAGTGTGACAAAAGTTGTCACATGTTTATGTACCTATCTATTTTTTTGTGAATAAAAAGGTATGGGCATCCAACTCCTAGTAGTTTGTTTATTTTGTGTTGTATGTATTGGATAGGCTGCTAGAAGTATTTCCAAAATAATAATAATAATAATAATAATCACTTGTGCTAAAACAACATCAGTGAAAGACAAATAATTAATGACACGAGACATCTAATGCTACTAAAGAAGTAAAAAATAGTACCATAGAAGAGGCAAACTCTGGCACACTTTATTTAGCAACAGCAGCATCATTTATGGCACTGAAACGTGAGCTAGTTAAGGCTCATTTTGTGGTGCTTATTTAGTGTCAGAAAACAAATGTTACACAAGTCCTACAACTTTTTGCCATAGAAAGTGGTAGTGTGGTCTGAGCAGTGTTGCTATGTTCCGTGATAGATTTGTGCCAAAGGTCATGTATAGTGGCACTATTTTAGTGCCAAAAAATATCAGTTTTCTTCTTGTGGTAACCAATCCCCAGCACTCAAACAACTTTTGGGATTTAGACTTTAATCAGCAGGTAGCATGGTCGCCAAGTAATTGCTGGTTCTCGGTCAGTCTGGATGGATGATGCAAATTGAACATAAGTAAGGGACTTACCCATGTGGGAGCTGAAACAATTGTAACTAGAAGTCTAGCAGCATATCTTTTATTAGTGTATGAATACTGATATTGGTGGCATGGGGAATGCATTTTCTTTGAGACTGGTCATTCCACCTCTACCTAATTCTTATGGATCATCATACATGGATATGTCATGGAAAACTTTACAAGTCATGGGTACATGGTTTCTCCTTATGATAAACAAATCAACAAAATCAAAGGTGGTATTTGAGGAAATTGGTCGAACACATCATATCTTAAGCATTCAAAGCTAGAAGAATTAAAGAGATTGTGGTTGTACTCAGCTTGCATTGATGAGCTACATGCTGCACATAAACAGACACACACATACATACACACACAACACATTTTACTTTATTCTATTCTGAAGCTTTACCTTCTATCATCTTGAATAATGGTTGAAGTTCAGCATGTAGCAAGAGATATGGAGATCATAAAGAGATGAAATGAAGAGGAAGTTGAGAATCCAATGGCTAATACGAAAGAAAGTGAGCCAGTAAGAAGGTAGTTTAGTCATTTTGACTAATGAACTTCCCTTGAATTTATTGAGTCAATCAGATAAAAATTTTTACGAAAAATGAAAGTTTTTTATAAACAAAATAAAATGCAATGAGTTGTTATGTTCGTTTATTAGCCCTAACCTTCAAAGATCTTCATGTCGAATCTAGTTAATTGTGACAATGCACCATGTTATCAAATACAATTAGTTCTCAACATGTTGAATAGGAGATCAAGAACTGAATGAATATGGAAGTTGATTTCCCAAGTGGACACCCATGCCCCAACAAGTAGTCATATCCATTTGATATTCTCTGTGACCTTGAAAGTGATATCGTCATAAAATTACAACACAAGAAAACCATAAAAAGATTGAATATCTTCAACAACTTTTCATATTATATAAATTTGATTCCAAAATTTGCATTGCCTCACTGTTGAAGAGATGCATTGCATATAAAAATATCGGAAAATAAATGCATCAACAAAGTACAAAGGCCATGATTTTCACAAAAAATTGTACAGAGGAAACATATTCTCATTTATATAAGACAAAAGACTTGGAAGATCAAGACAAGAACAATCGTGGTGAACAGCCTGCAATAGGGCAGAGCCATAAATTTTTCATCGCAGGGGCAGAAATAGAATTTTTCAAAATTTTTATATGCATCAAACTAAATTTTTTGAAATTTAAATGTAAATTTTTGAATTCTTTTGAAATCGGGGGGGAGGGGGGGGTGGGGGAGGAGGGGAGAGGGGGCCAAAACAAATTGTAAGAATACTAATATAGACTTTTAGGATGTTAGTGTTAGAAGACTATGTTTCTCTTCAATTAATTTGATAGATAGATTAATCTTGTAATAGGTTAGATTCACTTCTTTTGTTATTTTCCTTTTACTTCTATATTTTATTTTTGATTTTCTGTATTTTAATTTTATTTTTCAGCCAAAGATATGGCTGACTTTATCCAGCCATTGAACTCTCCAACGGCTAGGAAACTCCAAGAACTCCTTTCTTATTCTATCTACTGTATTTTTTTCTTTATCTTTTGTAAGCTCTTCAAAAGCAATGTTTTGTTCATCAATGAAAGAATATTTTTCTTGACTCTAGTGAGTAACGTTTACATGGTATCAGAGCTTGGCTCTGCATCAGTGCTTCTCTTAACTAAAAGCTATTTGAGTGCTTCTTTTAGTAAGAAGTTGAAGACTGTTGATCAAAGACTAGCACGTCTACTGGAGTGAATGTTGTAGTGTTGTTCAAATGTTGAAGATTCAAAGAACAATAGGCTGACTAAAATCTGTTGATGTTGTATCATCATTGCTGAAAGTGTTGATTAAGTTAGAGCTTCTACCAACTCTGTCGTATTGCTTTGGAGTGATCTATTGGTGACATACCAGCATTATTAGAAGCACCGATCAAGGTCAAAGTTGCTGCCAACTATGACATATTGTTGTGGATCTCTTATAGCAGAGTATATTGGCAGTCTTGGAACTGGTATGCTTTTCTTTTTTCTTTTTAAAAGGTAGGTTAGTTTGTTTTTTTTAATGAATGAGAATGGATATCTCTCACTCCAACCTCCTCTAACTTACTGCAACCAACTATGTCATATGGGCTTCAACCATAAAACATCAGATAGGAGGGAAAGGTCTTTGGGGTTACATTGAAGGAGCTGAAACTAAGCCTATAATAAATTTTACTTAACCATAGACAGAAAAATTAAAGAGTTCAAGGAAAATGAGAGAGATAAGGCAATCAAGGAGTTTGAAAAATAATAGAAAGAATGGAAAACCAATCATCACAAGGTGATGTCTTGGTTACTAAACAACGTGGATTCTACCGTTAGTTTCCAGTTAGCTAAATTTGATTTAGCCCTTGAACCATGGAAGTACTTGAAAGAGACACATACAATGAAAGATGTGGCACATAAATGGAATTTACAAGTAAAAATATCTAAATTACAGCAAGGTGACAAGTCGATAAAAGATATTATAGAGTTCTCTCAATTATGAGTTGAATTGTCTATCTTTGATCCAAAATGGAAGGACCCAAAGATATCTTAAGGAAAAACAGATTCAAGAGGATAAGTTCTATACTTTTGTTATGGGAATAAGGTCTGAGTTTGACATTGCAAGAAATTCCTTACTATAGAGGCCAACTGTCCTTACTATGAATGAGGCCTTAACTAAACTTATCATGGAAGAGAATCGACTGATACACTATAAGGAAATCAATGACAATATTTTAGCAGTTTCAAAACCAAGAAATCACGTAAGGAATTATAGACCTCCTCAGTTTAGAAAAAAGTAATAAGGATACCATCAATAAAATTATTTGCTTTGATTATCATGAACTTGGGCATATTAAACCTAAATGCCCAAAATTGAGAAGATTTGATAAAAGACCAGTTCTTGCTGAAAATAAAGCTGCTACAATTGATAGTTCTGTTCAAAGGACTGTTCAAGGATTCTCTCTTGCAGAACTTGCTCAAGCATTGCAGCCTTATTCCAAAGGAGGTACTTCTACTATTGGAGCTCTATTGCTGCAACTCAAGGTAATATCGCTTGGCCTTTGGACTCCAGAGTTTCATTCCATATGACACCTCACAAAAATAATCTTTCATATGTAAGAACAAACTCATTTGCTTACTTTTTTTGAACTGTGGATGAGACTTCTTTGAAAATAGAAAGTATTGGAGATTTTGAAAATCATGATAAAAAATCAAAAACTTCAAAATAGCCAATGTTAGACATATAGCCAAATTGAACTTGAACTTGTTATATGTATCCCAAATGACTGATCATGGCTGCAAAGTTGTTTTCTTACAAGATAAATGTTAGATACATGATCAAGTCTTAGGGAGGACAGATTGGAGAAGGAGTTAGAAGAGGAGACTTTTATTACATGGAATTTTTGGATTCAGTAAACTCTTTTTGTAATATTGTCAAGAAACATGATATTCTCACATGGCATCAAAGACTGGGGCACACTAGTCATGAAAAGATGAAATGTATTCTTTTTTCGAAGAATGTATGTAATGAATGCATATTTGGAAAGGTGAAGTCTCTTCCATTTGGTGAAAGAACTTTTGTCAGTAAATCACCTTTTGAACTTGTTCAGTCAGACATGTAGGCCCATCTCTTGTTATGTGCAAAGTTGGCTACTCTTACTCTGTTCTATTTGTTGATGATTATATTGGAGATGTGTGGATATTTTCCCTAAAGTATAAATCTAATGTGTTTGTAAATTTCAAGAACTTTCATCAACTAATCAAAAGTCAATTCCAAACTGATATAAAAAATTTTACATCCGACTCTAGTAGAGAATGCCCTTCGAATATTTTTGAGCTTTTTGAAGGAAAATGGCATTGGACACCAAAAATCTTGTCCAAAAACCCCACAACAAAATGAAATTTCAAAAAGAAAACATCATGATATTATAAAAACCACACATACTCTTCTTCTAGCAATGGAAGTTTCGAAAAATCTTTGGGCAAAAGCAATTATTACTAAAGTCCACCTCATCAAGTCTCAGGGAGGACTAATGGGGACAAACTTTCACCCAAAGCTTTTCTATGTTTATTCATTGGTTATTCTGAGAGTCAAAAGGGATACAGATGTTACAATGTTAAAAAGAATAAGCTTTACGTTTCAAGAAATGTGGTTTTTTCATGAATAGGAAAAAGGATTTGAGAAAAAGACATCCAAACATTATATTGATTATGCTTTATTAAACGATTTGATGCATATTTGTGCATTAGATGATGAATGTGATATGCTTGATAGTTCATGTGATGAAGATGTCTTAAAAGATAGTGTTGATGATAGTATTTCCTGTCATAGAGAAGAATCTCCAAGAGAACTCTGCACCTATCATAGAGAAACCAACAATGACATTGAAATCCAACCTGTTAGAAGACCAACAAAAAAATCTAGGCAACCTTAAAAGTTTGTATCTTATGGGTCCTTCTCTCCAAGATTAGAAAATGTCTCTTAGTGACCCACTCATATTTTGAACCAACTTTCTATAAGAAAGCTTTTCAAGCTCCTAATTGGAGAAAGGCAATGGATGTTGAATTAGAAGCATTGAATAAATGTAGAACTTGGGAAATAGGATCCTTCCCCAAGGGAAGAAAGTCATAGGGCGCAAATGGGTATTCAAAATGAAAACTAGGAGTGATGGATCACTTGAGTGTTACAGATACCAAGAATAAATTTGTCACTTACAGGGATCAATGTGTCACTTACGTAAGGTGAAGGCCTTATTTCACACGAGCCAAGACTGATGCCCTCCACCGAACAAATCGCCGGCCACACCGTTCAACTTTGAACATGACCCTACTCACGTGGCTGTCACTATAAGAAATAAGAGAGGAAGGGTCTGGAGAGGATTTCTGAAATTAAACAAGTACGTGGCCTTACTACAATTATGCATGACGCATGGCAGGGCAGGGAGCCGTTCAACTTGACGACCATGTGATCAGGAAAGGCCTCGAAGTAGATAACCAACTAATGAACTTCCAACTCCATTAGCGACAATTGAAATAGGTAGGCTTACACTTTTTTGCTTTCGAGAAATCCTTCCACATACCGTCATTTAGACATCTGAAAATAAGTGGTTAGTTGGGGCTAGTAGAGGAAGGGAGTATTCACTTTTGACTTGATGATAAGGGGTATATGTTTTTGGGTGATTCATGGGTTGACAACCCATTGCATGAAAACGATGACTTAAAGTCCTCCTCAACCTCTTCCCCACCTATCTTCGGAATCTTGGGATACATCGGACCTTGTGTGAACAACGGATCGCCTTCAATTCAAAAAATGCCCCCATCTTTATCGGCTTAAGAGAATAACATCCACCAGAATCAAAGCCGAAACTTGCCATCAACATGCACCCCAAAAGTTAAGGGTTACTTAGATGGTAGAAAATAACATTACGATTTACCTCAACATGATGTCCTCTACCCAAACAACATTATCAAATCTTTTTCCCCAAAATTTCTGTGGCATCTTAAGGGGTGCCACAGGTTATGGACGAGAATGCTTCAGGCGTTATGTCAGACTGGTTCTCCTAACATTTCACACGGCCCTAACAGATAAATTTGAACCACTGTGTTAAATTCCTTGCAAATGTTCACTTGAAATGCATGTTTCCTTTGTTGACTCTGACGTTTTCCAACATGTAGCTTTTAAGAAGGAAAAAAGAACTCGATTCGTCATGGTTCAGATTAAAAGAAAATCTCAATCTTTTAGTTGTGTCTAAAACCAGCTTAAAAATCACAACGAAAATTCCCTCTTTCGTCAAAATGAGAGGTCCTGTCAGTCACCTTTCTCATCCCTGACCTCAAGGATGGACTTGTCCTCATTAAGAACAAGTAGAAGATGAGTTTGGAGAGCTTGAAAAAGGAAGCATAATTTTTGAGAAATAGATACAAAGACATTCTTTTGATTCCATCTTATCAATACCAATTGTCACAGACCTCTGGAGGGGTTGGCCCGATGGATGGGGCAAAGGCTGTAGGCGGCTAGTATTCATTATGAATTTTTTGGGGTACGAGGGTACCAACTTTTTATAGGGACACTGACATGCAAACTGAAGCATAGTAGAGGCACCTTACCTAAGTTTATTAAAAGCAAGCTTATATTCTGAACGGATGAAGAAAAAAGTGAGGATTGCGGCCCTCTACTTAAGCTATAGACCAAATGTTCCTCCTGCTCCCCTGATAATATTGGTACATAAAGTAGCAAATATTCTTTTCCTTCCACCTTATCAATTCAGTTTGAGAGTGTCCTGCCAATTAAGTATTGTATCGATACGGGACTGCATGGGTTTATGCTTATATTTTTGGACTTGTTAAGTCGACATAAATTTTTTTGTTTTGTTTAAATTCATAAAGTAAGAGAAAAAAACAACACAATGCAGGCCTATAGATACCATACGTATCAGAAAGCAAACAAATATATATGTAAAATTGCTCTAGAGCTCCTGATACTTATATCTCTCCATCATAACGCAACCTAACCGTTCAACCGTGTCACCATTTCCACCATTCATTGAACGGTTCAATTGCACTACCACATGAAACACGAACAAGATTTTGCAATGTATTTAATTTTTGGAAAATGCAGTGGACTTACCTGCCCAGCGATTAACCGTTGAGCAACCTTTCTCAGAGCGAAAGGGCAGCAGTCGGACACACATATCAGCCAGAATGGCTCCACGTACCAGGAAGCCTTTTGGCTTCGAATTTTGATCGATTAAGTCACTGCAATTGCAATCCAGTGCGCAATCTTCTCCTCCTCATGTCCTATTCAATGCATTTGCAACCCTTCATTCCACCCGCTTTTCTGACATAATTCAATAATGCAATGATTAAAAAATATTAAAAAAAGCAGAAACAAACAAACAAATGCCTCATTTTACCTATAGCTGACAACCTTCTTCGGTCTTCTGTATTTTCCCAGAAGATGGCAATAGTCACCTGTCATTATTTGATCATTATTTGATGTGTGTGCGTGTGCGTGTGTTTTAAATACTAAGCGCTTGTTAACTTTTTGGCTTGTCTAATTCCTCTAGGATTCTAAATAATCGGATTCTTATTTTACTGCAACCACTGTTAATAACTTGTGATAATCATTTACTCAGGAAATTGGTTTCCTGTAATTTTAACAGTTTTGAATTTCATTCCACTAATTCAGCTACTCATCCAACAAAGAAAAATGCACTCTTCTAAGGGCATTTATATTATCTTGTTCATGAATTAAGCCTTAAAAGACTGAATCTCTCAATTGTCTACGCACCACGAGTAAAGCTAAAAGAAACTCATAAAACGATGGCCATCCTCTGCTTAATCACAGAGTAGGATAAGTAATTATTAGCAGGCATGTCGCCACAGAAACAGCTAATACTAGCACTATTAATCTTGGATTAACTTCGAATCTGGAACGCTGGAACCAGGAACTTACCAGATTATGCCGTTAGTAACATTTCCTATAACCAATAATTCTGTATCTCCTTACCACTGATTACGACTGGTTGGTGCCACATGATCTACAATGCTAGGGCAATCAAAGAGCTCGAGATCCCATCACTGCATACGTAGCCTTCTGCCATCTTCTGAAATCTGAATCAGACAGCAATATAAAAGAAACGATAAGGACAAGCGAGTATATAAATTAAAAGGCGACGACCAAACTCCAACCACAATTCCTTGCCATCTAAAAAGACAAGAACAAGCGGGTAATCTAGGACACTGTTTTTCCTCATAAAAAGCCAAGAGGTTTTCCCCACGAGGCCAGCGACCGGATAGGAGAACAAAACAAAAAAACGAAAAAGCAAAACTTGCGAACGATTTTCATCTAGTGGTCGGCCTTTTGTCCTAATCCTTAAGAGGTCCCACATCGTTTCTATTTTAAAATTCATTGACGGGCAATGGAAATTCATAAGAAAACATCGCTTCTAATCGGGTAGATTTTAGAGGGAAACCAATTCAAATCACAGTCAGATTCGACAGTGCCACGTGAATTTTATTGTTTTTTGTTTGAACTTCCTAATCAATTTTTACATATTTTTACCATTTATTTATTAAAAAAATCGTTTTGTAATTTTTTCTGATTCACGTAATTGGCAAATTCGCCCACAAATTCGTTTCAAGAACCCGCTTCTAAATTACGATTGACACGGTCATATGACTGCACCTGCAACCGAGCCGTGGCTTAATGAGAAAATCTTACCTGGAGGCCAGATGAAACTCCAGACTCGAGCCATCCTTGTAACTTCACTAGACGGAAACAAACCGACCTAGTTAGGTGAGGCTGTGCTAAACCATCAATGGGCACTCCACATACTAACCGCTGCACTACATAACCGCATTAAAAGGTGTGTACTGCTGAAGATTGTCACTCAAGTTTTGGAGCTCGAACTCAGGAAGCCGCTTGAACCTGGCTTGTTTAATAAACGACGATTTCCTCATACTTGACCAATTTATTTACCAGTCAAACACGAGCCAACCTCGCAGCTAATTTCTGTTGGAGATTGTGCTTCATAGGTTCAAGCAACCGACGCACATGTCAGAATCGTAAGCTTCACACACGAATTCCAAGAAGACATCAATCTATAAACTTTTCCTCAGAAACAGTTGCTTCTTGTTCTTTCTGTTTCTGCATAAGTATACTTTCGATAATATTTTCTTTCTTTGATTCATATCATATCAGGGCTATAAGTTCTGAAAAATACTCCGCATCAAAGTTCGTTCATTTTGTCTTGTCACTTCAATTTTTCGAATGCATTCTGTAACTGGTGCCTTAGTTAAATAAGGCAGCATGTATACCTTAAATTATTTGCAGTCATGAACTCTTATGGTACTTGATGACGATTTTAAGTACATTAAATTATAACAGCAACAATCTTTTATCATGTGGTATACCTCTAAAGTAGTCTTATCTATTGACAATTCACCTCCTTCCAAACCATATCAAGGAAGCTCCTGGAAATTGTGCAATTCGTAAGTGCAATTTAAAGGTAAGGATGCACATAAATTGGAGTCAAGTTACATCAATCTACATTTCGGAGTTTATTTCATGTGCACTGCTGCATGCAGCTCTCGCTGCGAACCATATATTTTTATTAACTTAAACTGATTTTTTAAGACTTTCGAGCAAAATCATTTGAGATATAGGCAAGTTCCAAATGAACTCCCATTACGTGTGTCACGCGATACAGCAATATCTCTAAAAGAGTACTAATGATTAACGATTAACAAAATAACATACAACAAAATTAATGGGTCACCGTATGTTTTACACTTTCTAGGGAGACAGAGAATAAAATTTGATCCTGAGTCTAGAAGCCTTTATTTTTTTTTTACAAAAAAAATTATTTTATGGCCAAAACTACCTGAAAATCAAAAGAAGCTTTGAAATGGCTTGTGGGGTGGTTTGTAACTCTAACTTTGAAAATCATGCTTTTCCCGCCGCATAGGAACCATGTTTTTGTATGAATTGCAAGCTTCCTGATAAAATATATGAAGATTCTCCACAAAACCCTTAATGGGTGGCCATCTGCTCCTAGACCTTCCTAAGAAATAAATCTGAAATGAACCCTGGCCACCTTTTGTCCTATGTTATCTAGTTATCCTCAGACCTCGCCCATGTCCTTATGTTTGCATCTTTCTTTTTGTTCTTGCTTTTGGACGACTAACCCTCTTAACAGTAGGATGTTTTAGGCAAGATCTGAGAACAGTTATAGGTAGCAGAAAATGCATCTTAAAGTTGGGAAACATCAGCATTACCCAAGAAATGCACCGTAGATGAAGTTGACAATGCAACTCCATCCTAAGGATCATATTTTCAACACTATCCTCAATGGACGGTTATCTGCCAAGAATTACTTTTATGTGGGCTCCTTGCTTTCTAACAAGAGAGTAATACATTATACCTTCAACTGATTTTTCTGCTAAATGGTATGGTGCCGACGATAGTCTTGTACATGTATGCGACGTTATTTTAATCTACTGTCAGAAATCTGGAATACACAGTTTCAAAAATCCCGTTGCCTGATGGGTGATACAGTATTTGCCTTACATATTTCTATTCACATCACGAAGGGTGTCTGCTTAAGGTTTAGATCTACAGACATACAAAACATGCGCTCCAATGTATCTAAATTTCATAAAATGCAGAGGAACAAATTCATATTAGTTATACCAGCAAGCACGGATGATAAAGGTGGTTCCTACCATCTGTTTCACTCAGTCTTCAACAGAAACCCAAGTTGCTTGTCTAATTCACATGGCCAGCCTCGATTTTGACGATCAGACATGACAGAAGCCTTAGGCAGAATCATGCTTCACGTGCCAGCAAAAGGAAAGGTCCATGAGTTCCACTAGAATATGAGCATGCACGCACAAGAGCATCAGGACATGATAGAACGCAGAAAAAGATTTTTTTTTTTTCTCACAAAAAGCAACATCAGTATGACTGCAATTTAGCAGAATATAATCAATGTGTGTCACAACAAAGATTTACGATGGTGATCGAATGCTTTTAAGTACGTTATGTTGATGCACGAAATTTCATGCATCGTATGGTTAATAATAAAAATGCAGAAACTTTCTTTAGAAGAATAAAAGAAAAAGTCAAAAAAATGAAAAGACAAGAACATTTTTTCAGTACCTTAAAAAAAAAATCCTTTCAGCGACCTTTTCCAGACCTTAAAACAAAACGGACGGGTTTTTATAGGTTCTTTTCTTGAAAAACAAAGCAGTAAAACTGCTTGCGTGTGCTTTGTCAACGGAGGTCGAGATTACATACATCCATGACATCAAATCGTTTAAGAAGTTGACGCTGGTTATATATACCATTCTTTTATATGAAATGTGATGCGTTATCTTGATAATGATAAAAAACTGCTCATGATTAATAAAAAATACTCTTTGTAAGAACAAAAAAAAACCAAAAAAAAAAATAAATTGGAAATTTGATCATAGTAAAAATTGTCGTTTGTATATGTACACTGTTACAATCAAATACCTCTCTAATCAATAAAAAACCGTTTTGTTTTTTGTCATGCTCATAAGGTTATCTCATTGTCTCATAAATATTTTATTAGTTCATAAAAATTATGACATACTTATGTTCAACGTTATCTTTTATATCCATCTGTTAGCTCATTATCTCATAAATATTTTATTATTTCATAAACATTATCTCAAACATATATTTATTGTTATCTCATACATTCATTTGTTATCTTATCATCTCATAAATATTATTGCATCAGTCTGTTATCTCATATACATTTCTCATACTTGTTTGTTATTTAATGTCTATTTATTGTTTCATACACATTTTCTTATATTTATTTGTTATTTCATGTTTATTTGTTATCTTATGCACATAACATCAAAGTAAACATGTAAACATGCATGATAATATGGTCCTCATCTAACATCCTATAAGCATCGCTCACCTAAAAAGTCTCAAATTTTAACTATATAAATGATCCCTTAGGTCTACATGGATTTTACTGTTCATCGGTTGGAATTTGCCGTTTTGGTACGGCTTTCCATAACGATACCAAACACAGGAAATTTTTCCCTGCCGAGAATGCCCAACGATAGTAAATTTATCCTGGAAAAGGTCGGACCTCAGGGGTCCAACTTTTTTCCATCGATTTTTTTTTTTTACCCGTTACGGCTTTCTCATTGTTACAATTTGTTTCTCTTGCTTAGAACAGTAAGGCAGGCAGTGGCAGGGCGATTGTTCTTCTTCATCATCACAGGTAAGACGCCAAACTATTCTATTCTTCACCATCCCTCTTTCCAATCACCTCTATTCTGTCTCCCATCCGTATGTCGGCCACACATGCCATCTCTCCCTTCCCCTCTGTATGTCGGCCGCATGTCATGGAGCAGCCATCATCTTTTGTCCATTTTTCATGCTACCTTGGTAACTTGCCTTCCTATCATCATCCATTTTTTGCTGCGTGCAGGTACATCCAAGAAGGCAACCTGTTCATCAAACCAAAGGATCCAATATTGCTCGGTGCAAGGTAAAACCCTAACCATCCGTAGGTTGTCCATTCGCTCGCTAGGGTTAATATCTCTTCTATCGCTTCTTGATCTGGTTTGTTCTCTCCATTCCTTAGCTACTACGCAACAAGTTTCCTTTTGTTTCTTACATTCTGCACAGTTGGAGACAAAGGCGTTAATTGGTGGGGCTTCTCTTTTGTTCCAGATTGATTAGTGATATGAGTTTGTTTTAGGAAAATGTGGTAGTCATTATGAAATCTTTTTCAAAATTTTTCCGTGTTGTCCTTTTCTTTCCCCATGCTTCTTTATGTTGTGATTACCTCGATAAAATAATGGCTTCTTCGTGGTAGCTGTGAGTGGCAACAATATTTATGTTATTGTCATATTTTCTTTATGTGTTCTGCACTTGTCATTATTTCACTCTGAAGTGTAAAATTTTCTATTGTCATCGTTGTTCATTTTAGTTGCTGAATCATGGATTCTGCAATTACAATTTGTGTAATTCTGTTCATTGTATGATAACATGAAATTTTGTTGTAAACGATGTTGTTGAGGCCTCCAACATATTCTAAAATTTAGCTGGAACATTAATTTTATCTATTCTTCTCTTCACCAATGTTGAATAAATTCCTGACACCGTTGAGACTGGAGACCATTATTCTGTCTAATGTAAGTAATTTGCATCACCATGATATTTTTTTACTGTTATCTTTGGTATTCTAATGGGTAGCCATATCTGTGTGCAAAATTTACTACCAGGCTGAGATTGGAAACCGTAGGGATGTATTAACTTTTGAGAAAATGGCCCGTTGAGCTAGCTAACTCCATAAAGGAGACGATATCCACTCAATAGGACTTAACATGAACTCCGTGAAGGCACCTCTGATTGCCTAAATAGCTCGTCTATGAAGATGAGAAGTCTGCATGTATAAAAGCTATTCAAGCACGACCTTTTCAATTCTGCTCTCCTACCCTTGATTTGCTGCATTCTCAATCCTGGTTGTCTGTGTCTCCCTTTGATGTTCATTTCATTTTCCTTAGTAACTTTACTTGAACTGGAATTGGCAAATCCATGCATGCGTGGACTATAATTTCGATTGAAATTAATGTCTCCTTGTGCCAAACCCCTTTTTTTTTTATAAGCAAGTTGTGGGGACATAAACTGAAGCCAATTCCTCATGTTCAGAAACTTACCCAGTCTGTAGTTCAGCCAAATTTTACTTCATTTGTAGCCCATCCTGGTCTGCAGTTTAAAAGACTCAACAAGTATTATTTTGGGGAGCAATAGTATTGCTGTTTGATCTTTATCATTCCAATTGTAGTGACCAGTTCTTATTTTCCCATGCTTTAAGCTTTGACTAGGAGTTTGAAATCATCATAAGAGTTCATGTCCATCCATGGTTGGATGTATAAGGCTACTAACGTGTAACATGTCCATCACAAGAGCGTAATATGCACAAAGTGTAATGCAACGGTCAAATATTTTATCCACATAAAATTTTCGTGTAAGTTTTTTTCTCAAAAAAAAAAATTAGGCCATCAAACATGGCATGGATTTGAAAGAAGTGATATTTTTCTTACAGTACACTTTTCATGCATTTTTTTCCTTAAAAAATCTTCACTAAAAAAAAAAATAGTGCCATCAAACGGGGCTTTAAAGTTAAGGCCCACGGCACCCTGCTGGTGAGCCTTTTTCCCAAAATTCAGAGAAAAATCACTCCTATACGATTTTGAGGGCACAGGTTCTTGGTTTCGAAATCAGATATCTCATGTCTTTCCACTCCAACGATCCGCGAGACAGATTCATGAAGGCAAGTCAATCATCATGCCAGATCAGCCATCTTTATTGACCACAGTTAATAGACACCAACAAGAACTGACTTAGGGTGGGTGGCCAAAGCATAAAAATAAGCGGCCAACGAACACGTTGCAAGCATGCATCATTTTGGAATGCGGACCCATCAAATCGCCACCTGGCAGCACAGAAGGAGTGACAACGTAAAACACCCGGCTATGACCATTGAGCTTCTTCGTTGTCGACCGGGCTTCTTTGTACGTTTTCCTTTTCCATTTTTTACTAAAGGCCAGGAGAATAAACGGTATTGAAGTCCTTTGAAAAGTTCAACCATCAAACATCTTGTCCCATCAAAGCAGACCAAATATTTTGGTAATTTAAAAAATGTTTTTTATATTTTTTATTTTCAATTTTTATCTTTATCAAAAGCTTTCTTTTTAATTAAAAAATATGACCCACATATCCAGCTTCTTCACATGGCCAATTATAAATTCATGTCAAGGCATGCACGTTAGCTCAGAGCCGAGAGAGAGAGAGAGAGCGTGACACATCTTCGTCCAAGAAGGAAAACCTGTAGGAGATACATTGGCCACACAGAGGTGATGAAAACCCTCTCCTTTAAGAGAGGAACAAGATTTCTTCACCAGAAAAAAGGAAGAAACCACGGCCTTCAGATCATCATCAGGAAGAGTCCAAAGAGAGAATACCACCTTTACTAGGTGGAAAAGGTGAAGACATGCTGGTCGTGGGGATCATATTGTTCGTACTTCTTCTGCTAGGTTCTGCTCTATTAGGTCCTAAAACATGTGGTTACAAGCCACCATCTCTCCCCATTCTTGGCTGCTTGATTTCCTTCTCCAAGAACCGTCAGCGTCTCCTTCAGTGGTATACTGAACTTCTTTCTCAATCACCAACTGGGACGATACTCGTTGACCGCCTTGGTTCTAACCTGCTTATAATCACAGTCAACCCTGCCAATGTTGAGCACATGCTCAAGACCCGGTTTTATAACTATCCCAAGGGGAGACCCTTCACTGATATCCTCGAGGACCTGTTAGGACGAGGGATATTTAACGTTGACGGGGAGCTATGGCGCCGACAGAGGAGAGCACTGAGCCATGTGTTTACGACCAGGTCGCTGAGAGACCTAGTGCTTAGAACCGTGGAGGTAGAAGCCCATCAACGCTTGCTACCCCTCCTGCAATCTGCCAACATGAACGGGATCATTATCGACCTCCAAGACGTGCTGAGCCGTTTCACTTTCGATACCGTCTGTAAGGTCTCTTTCGACATGGACCCTTTGTGCCTTCACTCCACCATGCCTGTAAGTTGTCTTGTGCATGCATTCGATATCGCAACACAGATCAGTGCTAAAAGGGCAACGGAGCCACTGCCCTTGATATGGAAGGCCAAACGCGCCATGAACATGGGATCCGAGCGCAGGCTTAGAGAAGCAATTGATGCAGTGCACGAGTCGGTCATGGAGATGATTCAGAGGAAGAGAAACTCAGGTGGGGATGATCTGCTCTCGAGAATTTTGACACTCAGCGACAAAGATGAAGAGTTTGCCAGAGATATGGTGATAAGCTTCCTCCTAGCCGGAAGGGACACGGTATCAGCGGCTCTTACTTGGTTCTTCTGGCTTCTTTGTGACCACCCAGATGTACAACAAAAGGTAGTCGAAGAGATCAGAAGCAGACATGAAGTTCTTGACTTTAAAGGCTTGCAGGAACTGAAATTTCTGAAAGCCTGCATCTGCGAAAGCATGAGACTTTATCCACCCGTGCCATGGGATTCAAAACATGCAAAAAATGATGATGTCCTTCCGGATGGTACTCTTGTTCCAAAAGGAAGTCGGGTGACCTACTTTCCTTATGGGATGGGAAGAATGGAGAATTTGTGGGGAATGGATTGTTTGGAATTCCGCCCCGAGAGATGGATGTCATCTGAAACTACAAATATAGGAGACGACTTCGTATCAGTGTACAAGTTCCCAGTTTTTCAGGCAGGGCCACGGCAGTGCCTAGGAAAGGAAATGGCGTTGATGGAGATGAAGTATATTGCTGCGTTTATACTGAGCAGGTTTGAGCTCAGGCCTGTCAATGATCAGAAACCCCAGTTTGTACCATTCTTAACTGCTCGAATGGAGGGTGGGTTTCACGTTCTGGTTGGAAAAAGTAAATCATAGAGCACCACCATGTGCAACTTTACCGCTACTTTGGCTATACTTTTAAGCAAGGGACTCCTGAAAATGAAGAATAAGACAGGCAATGTTTTTTCACAATAATTACATCTTGCTCATTTCTGAGACTGCGTCGTGTTGTTTGAGTAATTATTGTGATGTGGAAGAGACGATGACATCAGAAACAGTTACGTGGTTTGTGGATGAACCTTTTGTCTCTTCTTATTTTCAAGGGATTATCACCATGTTTTATTTTTGGGATTGGGTTGTATATCCTGTTTTGTAACTTTCTTGATCCTTCTATGTCCGCATGCATGGGTTAATCTCTTGCATCTGCATATGAAATAATCGGGCTCCTTCACCGCCGAACCACGTTATATCTTCGTGTTTCCGTTTCTTTTTCTTCTCTGTTTTTAATTTTTATGATGCTACGTCATATATGTATAGGTACTAAGCGTATGAGTGCAAGGAAGCAAACATGGTACGGTCATTTTAGTTAATGAAGATTATGACAAACAATAGTATATATATATATATATAACAATTTTTAATAGTTTCTTTAATAATTACTACATATAATCTCATGAAACCTAAATAAACTGACAAAAATATGATTAAAATATAAAAAAAAATGAAAAGGAAAGGTTGAATCAGTTCTAGGAAAAAAATGAAAATAAAAGGTTGAATCAGTTCCAACTTAGAACTCATCCAAACATACCACTATCGTACCGCCCTACCAGTATCGACATACCAGGGTACTGGTACTGGAGCATATCTCACGTACCACCGTATCGGGGAGTAAGTCCGTTTTCTGTGACCAGTATCGGCATACCACGATACTGGTACTGGAGCATATCCCACGTACCACCGTGACATACCTAACATGGTATCGGGGAGTAACCCCCTTTTCTGTGCTGTGGCTGTTTCTTGTTTGCTATCTTCATTCGCGTGGCTGAGATACAAGGACATGAAGAAGACCCAAATAACGTCGAAGAGCACCACATCGTAGCAGAACAATAATGTTCCGAAAAATTACCACCGTGCTCCTCAATGACTCAAATTACATCAGTCAGTTAGGCCAAGGCTGCTCGCTTGTGTCTTAGTGGGATTTCGAAGCTTGGATACATCAACGGATCTCTTCCACAACCGCAGTTGTCTGATTCCAAATTTGCGGAATGGCAATAAGAGTACGATCTTGCTATGTCATGGCTCCACAACTCCCTGGAGTAGCCAATTCTTCTATCATGACACAACTAACGAGATTTGGGATTCTTTGATGGAGCTTCATTCCAAGCAAAATAATTTTGGCTGGGGTCTGCCAGATCCATTCAACAATACATTGGGCAGCTTCGAATCCGAAAGTATATCAGCAACCCATGGAGGACAAAATTTTTAAAGTTCTTGCAGAGCTTGAAAATGATTATGAAAGATTCCCAAGTAAAATTCTAATGACCCAATTTCAAGATGGTATGTCAGGTCAGTCAAGGAGAGTATTCTCCAAGGAAGGTCATGAACCCCACCAAGAATGAGGGACCTAGTGAAGAAACTCAGGAAAAGATGGTTTATCAAGTATAGTCAAAGGCTAGTTCCAAGGACCAAAAAAAACTATTCTGATGACAGTTCTCAACCTTCATCCTTTGGTGGTTAGCTCCACATCCTTCCATTATGATCTATATTGAAGGAACATTTATACGTTTTTGTGAAAAGCTTTTATTAGAAGAGAAAGTAAGAGAAGGTGCAGTACATCAAGCTCTCTGCCTTACTTTTACATGATGATATGACGAAGGAAATTAATGGGCATCAACAAAAATATCCAGAAATTCATTATCACAAACTAGTTGCAGATCCAAATTCGAACTTCAAATCCAAAACAGATCCCCGTATTCAAATCTAGTTCCAAATCCCTGATCCATATCCAAAACGGAACCTTGGATCCAAATCCAAACTCCAAATCTAAAACAGGTTCCTAGATTCAAATCCCAGCTCCATATGCAAAACGGATCCCAAGATCCAGATCTAGAGCTAAATCCAGGTTTTCAAATCCAAACCAGATACAAAACAGGCTTTGAGATCCAAACATAGACCCAAGACAGAATTTCATACCTGAACCTCGATCCAATCCTAATTTTGTATCCATTTTATCCAAATTTGAGCCTTCGATCCGATTTAGAACCGATCTAGATCCAAGACCAAAATCTAGACCCGAATCCTTGTCTGAATCCAAACCCTCAGTCCATATCCAAATTCCATGTTTTTTTCTCAATTTAGGTCAAAACCCATAGTTCTAGAATCAAATCCAATATTTATATTAAAATGTAATATCTAGATCCAAATTTGATATCCAAATTGAAATCCTATATTAACAACAAGCATGATATCTAGATGTAAAGCTGAGATCCAGATTCACATATGATATTTATATGTAAATCTAACATTGTAAATCCCTTTTGAGCTTTTGATCCAGATCCAGCTCCAAAACCAAGACCGTGACCCATTTTTAGATCCAAATCTTTATTTTAAACCCAAATGTATTGCTTGTATTCATTCCTGACCTAAAAATTCTAAATTTGACATGTCTTAATTTTTGGATTTGGTTTCAGATCTAAATCTAAGTCATAGACCCTTAGGCCCAAGTATTAAGGTGTTATGGTCATTTTCCAAAATACCATTAATTTCTTATTCAAAATTCTGAAAATATCCTTGATTTTTCAAAGATATCGTTTAATTATCCAAAATGCCATTCTTTTTCTAAATGTCCTTCGTTTTTTCAAAAAGACCCTCGTTTAACAAAAAATTATCAAAATACCTTTTCTCTCTCCATGGAGCCCATTGCTGACATGGCAGGCCGTACCTTACACTGCCCAGGGCAGGCCTGCCTACGGCATTCCTTCAGAGCCTGGACAGGCCTAGTTGAACCGGCGGGCCTAGGCTGGGCCTAGTTATACAAAACATAAGAGAGAAAGTTTCGGGCAGTTTGCTCCATGTCACGGTCAAACCCCTAGCCAACTCATTTTTGAATTGATTTGACCTTATTAATATAAATAAAAAAATAAGCCACTAATTAATGTTTAACTACACTTTTAAAAAAATGATGATAATGCCCTTGGGCCTCTTCCCTCTATAAATACTCTTCGTTTCTCCTTCTAACACATTAATCCACAGCCTCTTGAGCCCTCTCTTTCCTCATCAAACCTTATTGTTCTTCTCCTTCAATCTCTTTCTCTTTTCCTCTTGCTCTCATTTTTCTGAACTTCAAGCCACCATTCCTAGTAAGTGGAGATCTTGGAGGAGTTCGTAGAGGACTTGAAGAGTTCATCCCTAATCCACTCAAGCCACCATCAGTCCCTTCTGCTTGAAAGAGCCCATGAGCCGTCTCTACACTATATCATCTCTAATTCAAAGGACTTGAAAAGTTTGAAAGCTTGCTTTTACAAAACATGACAAAATGAAACCATGTTTTGTAGAACAAGTAATTTAAAAAATACGTTTTCCAATCACGTTCCTCAAATAAGTTGAAAACTTTGATTTTCAAAACTACCTTGAAATACAAATTCTCTTGGAAACTTCAGATATAATGACAACATTGGACACCTATAAATACCTCAAATTTGCACAAGTACAAATAACCATTGTACCATTTGCAAGGAGGTTTAAAATTGGTTTCTAGAAATTAGAGTTCAAAGGTAAGGGTTGTTCATTGAACCGGGTTTGAGTGGATATCATAACATTGAGCTAACCTAGATTAAGATCACCTAGTGTGCCACTGCTGTAAAATAACAATTTTATGCCTGAAATCCATTACTCTAATTTTGAAACTCTGACAATTGCATAACATTTGAACAATTAGGTTAATTCTCAACTTTACACGAGCTCAAAAGTCATTAGAGCCAGCATATTGGGTTTCCTTAGTTCAGAATAAGCTCACTCTAACTTGATCAGATCATTGAGACCATCCACATATCATTTCTTTATCAGCAAAATCTTGTTATTCCTTCCACATATAAAATTCTCTGAATCTAGGACATGCCAGCTTAATCCAAGCTGGGATCATATTATTCCTTGCTCAATCAAAGTATTTCAGACTTTAGTTTAAGTTCAATCATCTAGATTCAAGTTGGTTTTCCATTTTATAGATGCACTAAAGGTTGTCCAGTTTTAGACATCTCCTTTCAGTGTAGCTCAATCTTACGAAAACTTGGTTTTGGTGGAAAATTTGAGGGTTGACTCATGACATGACAGAAAAATTAAAGAACTTGAAAACACTAAAAAAAAGTAGCTACACATTAAATAATGCATGTGTAAAGTCAAGTAGAAATTATGTTTTCTGCAAAAAGTTAGAGAAAATAGATCCACACAAAACACTCAAGCAACGGGTCAAATCAACATCAAAGTGTATGAAAATTTAGTTGAAGGAACTAAACACGTACAAAAACAACTAGTATTTGTAGACTCAATTTGGACCTCTAGATTTATAGACTAAGCCAATTAATCTAGGAAAAGTTTAGGACTTATGTCACAAACCTAAGATAGAAAACTCAGTTTTTGAAATTTTTGTGACTATGTGGGTCAGATCGTAATGAAAATATACGAAAATTGATAAACACAAGGTAAACACATACACAAAGCTATGCTTTTTGTTGGATTTCAAAAAGGATTTTTGGTTTGAGAGATATATAGTCATTTGAACTTAGGAAAAATTAGGCTTACGACAGCAAGTCCAATTTTCATCTAACTCAAGATTTAACAACTCTTAAACCAGATTTCAATGAAAATCCCCAAATGTGATGAAATAAAATGTGAATCAAACAACTAATCATGTTGAACTTTAAAATAAAACTACAAAATGATAAAATAGTAATTAAATGCATGAATAAAATGAAACAAAATGTGAAAGTTATGCATGAAATCAAAGAACTATGTGCATGAGCATGTGGATGTGATCTACATAAAAGAAGAAAACTAATGGTGACCAATGAGGTGTGGAAGAATAGGAGGATGCTTACATGAAGTCCATGGGGGAGAGAAAGAGGGAGGAGAGAAAGAAGGAGAGAGAGGCGTGAAACACCTTAGAAAATAGACTTGCCTTTTCCTTTCTTCTTCTTCCTTCTTTTCTCCTTGCTAGGCCACATGCAAACCTTTTAAAACACCTTAGAAAAAACCTTGGAATTCATGCCAACAGGGGAAAATATAAGTTAGAAAAACAATAAAAGGAACTCAATAAACAATTGAAAAAGGAGAGATCGTACATTGGAATTTGAGTCAAAGAGATAGAATAGAGGTTGAACGACCCCAGCCCCTTTTTATAATGATTTTGGCTGAGTTTCAGCTAATTATAACCAATTAGAATTTTAGAAAATAAAAAACAAGGATTAATGAGGTGTGAGACAAACAAATGGTCATAATCTGCCTAGAGACCTAATGATCTGGTAATTAATTAAAATTTTTAGTAAAATATAGTGGCTGAAAAGTGGTGGCAGCACTCTAGGTTTTCCTTTCTGAAAATAATGAAAAACCCTTGGCTAGTGTGAGATGGATGGCTAGGATTGATCTTATGCAAGATGGATCAATTCTGGATTTAAAATTTGATTCTTGATTTGGATTCTGATATGAAGTTTGAGTATGGATTTAGAGTTTGGATTTAGATCAAAGGTTTATATCATGCTCTGGATTGAGGAAAATGATTTTGAATATTAGATATGAGATCCATATCTAAAACAATGCAGATTATGGATCCAGATCATAGATTTGGAGTTTAAATTTAGGATAGGAGATCCATGCTCAGCCTAGCTTCCATGGATTCAAGCTCAAGGCTAAGTTGGAGCACGTCCAGACCAAGCTTAGATCAACTATGTTTAGTTTTAGGTCAAATTGAGTTCAATCTTGAGCTGAGCTGAATTCAAGGTGGGTTTAGACGCTGCATGAGCTATATTGGCCAAAAGATGGTTTTTACCCTAGCGCAAAAATTATGTTCTGCCTGTCAGGGTGGAGATCAGACCATGCAAGATCATAGAAATGTAAAAATATGTGCTCACATAAAATTTCATAAAAAAGTGACTTGATTTGCCCTTGAAAAATCAAAATTTTCAAAATGAGCTCTAAATTTTAAATGTCGAGGGCAAAATGAGAAATAGTGACTTTGAATTTGTTTGTGAAAAATAGATGTACTATTACTCTCTTAGGGTGATGGTAATTCCTTTGGTGTAGTTTGATTTAAAATTAGACTTTTGGATTGATTATAAATTAGCTTTGAAGCCACAAGTGATGATGCCCGAATTCATACAAGAGAATGCACTCCATGACAGTGATGAATTGTATGATTTGGAGGTACTCTATCT